>NW_021620869.1:3557236-3624637 GCF_004785775.1 Grammomys surdaster
CTCCCCCTCCTCTCCCTCCCTTGTCTTCCTCTTCCGCCCTCCAGACTAGAAAGGCAGGCTGGTGAGTGTTTGACATTGTCCATGCTCTTAAACACTCTGTCAGTTAGTTACTTACACTGAACCAACTTCAAGTTGAGCGACTCACCCCACCTCTGAGGTGCCCAACTTCTCATATGCTTGTCAGAGGAACTA
Organism: Grammomys surdaster; assembly: GCF_004785775.1. Taxonomy (NCBI): domain Eukaryota; kingdom Metazoa; phylum Chordata; class Mammalia; order Rodentia; family Muridae; genus Grammomys; species Grammomys surdaster. Next base: position 3,557,429 of record NW_021620869.1, read on the forward strand.
TCTCCGATTAAAACCCAAACCCCTTGCATCCCAGTTCGCATCGCCCCGCCCCACGCCCCCGTATGTAGTATTTACTTCCCAGGGAGAGCTTACCTGCCATACATGAGACCTTATCTGCTGTACAATTTACCTCTCTTGTCTTCCATCCTCTGTTATGCTGCATTGTGCCCTGTCCTGTCTGCTGTCCAACACATGGCGTCAGCTCCTGCTATGACTCTTCTGACAACTCGCCTTCTTGATGGGTCATCTTTTATAGATTCTAGGCACTTCAGAGCCTGTCTACTGAGTAGGGGCTGCTGCATGTAACGTGGTGGTGAGAACGGGCAGAGCTGGTACTTATGCTTCTGACAGGCTATTGGTTGAGGTGATCTCCTGAGAGTCACCTGGAGCTCTCATGGGAGACACTGGGCCCCGCCTCTCTGCCCAGAAAGACTCCTAGTTCTCAGGTTAGCTTGGGATGGCGTATATCTTCCCTTCCTCTGGGCTTCTGCTGCACCTCAGCTCTCTGTGTGTCACGCTCACCTGATGGTGTGAGATGTTGTCTTAAGTCTTTAGCACTCTTGTTCTTCCCTGTGAACATAAGAACCCAATATTAGGGACTGAACTACGCTCACCTCCATGCCCTTCCTGCCATGATAAACCTTGCCCTATGAAACCAAGAGCCCAAATGAAGCCTTCCTTAAATTGTTTCTGTTCTGCATTCTGTCTTATCTATGAGGAAAATACCACACACTGTAGTGGTTTGAATGAGAATGGCTACCTTAGGTTCAATTGTTTGAATGCTTGGCCCCTAGTTAGTAGAACTGTTTGAGAAGGATTAGAAGGTGTGGCCTTGTTGAAGGTGTGGCCTTGTGGAAGGTGTGGCCTTGTTGTGGGAGGTTTGACCTTGTTGTGGGAGGTTTGAACTTATTGTGGGAGGTATGATCTTGTTGTAGGAGATGTGGCCTTGTTGTGGGCAGGGTGACCTTGTTTAAGAAGGTGTGGTCTTGTTGTAGGAGGTGTGATCTTATTGTAGGTGTGGCCTTGTTGGAGAAGATGTGTCCCTGGGTGCAGGCTTGGGGGTTTCAAAAGTCCCACTCCAGGCCTTGTCTTTCTCTGCCTGCCACTCGTAAGGTTGTAAGCTCTTAGCTACTTCTCTACCACCTCTCCTGCATGCTGCCATGGTAACAATAAACTAACCCCTCCCAAAAGTAAGTGAGTCTCCATGTTTTCTTCTGCAGGTTGCCTTGGCCATGGAGGATTCTCACAGCCACAGAAGAGTAACTAAGACAGGCACCTTGCCTGCTCTGGCTGTTAGGTGCTGCTGGCTGCCTTGACCTGAAGCCATGCCCTTCTCATCTCTACCTCAGGCCCCACATCACCTTTGTCCCGTGTCGTCTCCTCTGCATCCCTATCAGCCAGTGGCTATTGGATTTTTTTTGTACCCATCTCAATAAGTCCTGAGATCTACTCATCTGAATATCTTCAGTTACATGATCTCTGCAACAACTTTTTTTTTTTTTCAAATAAAGTAAGTGGGGTTTAGGATGCTAATGTGCTTTTGGGGGATCACCACCCAACCCTAAACCCTGAAGTTGCTAAGTCTAGCAACTTCTACTATGGATTAATATGGTTCCTGCCTCTTGCTTCTGCTTTGTCAAAGAACGAACTCCTGTCCCACTGCACCCCTCCAGAAGACTGTCACTATAGGTAATTAGGTTCCCCTGATAGTCTTGTGTCTTCAGCTCTGTGTGGAACTTGAGGGAAGAACGATCTTGAAGATTTTGAGAATTCTTCTCCCAGACTCTTCCCCTCATGGTAGTATGAATCACACATTCTGGAGTGGGTATAATAGAGTCCTGTCTTCACTCTCAAGGACATTTTTGGACAATAGATTGGATTTCCTTATACCCAAAGTCAAGTTTCCAGCATGGCTAGAGATTCTGGGCGCTGGGTCTACCCCTGCAATCTCTCCTATGCTCATTCATCTCTTGTTTGTTTCACAGGGGCCTATGGCTACTTAGCTCCTTGAATAATGACCCTCCCTCCGCAGTCACTGTGACCATGGAGGTAACCCTGGGGAAGCCGTCCATTCAACCCTTCCCTGGGGCTGTCTGTTCTAGATGTCCCCAAGGCCCAGCTGTCATGGAGATAGAGAATAAGAGTTCGTCCAGAGTGTGTCTAGACAGGACAGCTGCCCGGAGCACACACATCTTCCTGAAACCCTGTTGATTTGAGACCAAACACATGGAGGCTGGAGGGTGGTTCTGAGATGGAGCCCTATTCAGACCCTGGAGCCACAGTGTGTCTTTTGCCCTCCAGGTAGAGGAACAGCACAGACGGGCTGCAGTTCCTGCTTGCCTTTGACCCTCTGCTTCAGAACACACTTTATCTTTTGGAGTCATGGACGTATTTAAGCTGTCAATCCCGCTCTGGCTTTCTGTCTTTATTTGGCAGCTCTGCTGAGCTCTTCCTTCCTGGAGGGAAGAGCTCTCCCAGCCCTGAACATCTGAGGAACACGCCACCACATGGAACACACACACACACACACACACACACACACACACACAGTTGACTCTTGCTCTCAGTCTTGCCCTGTGTCTCACATCGTTGTAGCTCATGACTCAAAAGTCCTGTGAGGACCTGGGTCTGCAGAATACAGGCAGCCAGGGAAAACACCTTCCCTTGTTTAAAACCAACTGGGTGGGGGTGGAGGTGGGGGTGGGGGCTCACAGGCATTGGGGCCCTCAGCTTCACCTGTCTCCATCTCCCTCCACGGTCTTTCCTATTGGTCAATGATAACCACACAAATCACACTTCTGTTACAGGTGTCCGTGGAGTTGTGAACTTGGATGAGTAGCAGCATGTTGTGGCTTTGGTTCTATAAACAGGGGTGACAGCGGGACACGTGTGCAAGCTTTCCTGATGACCGAGACATTGAACAAGAGGGAGGGACCTTGATGTCCTGGGACTTCGAGGCTTCCTTTAACACTCTTCCTGCTCCAAGTCATTCCAGAGTGGTCTAAGGTGACAGAACTTCAGTTCTGCACTGCCCTCTCTGGGAGCACTGGAGAGGCAGAATGGTCCCCTCAGGTCCCCAGAGCCTATGAATATGCAGCCTCCCCTGACAAAGGGGGCTTTGGAGATGTGATTAGGGGCTGAGGGGAAGTTCAGCTCTAAGGGTGCCATGGCCTTCACCCCAGAAACAGATAGAAGTGGCATAGTGCTTCCTAGAGCCTCTGGGGAGAGCCCACACTGATAACCCACACTCACAGATCTCCTTCCCACCACGTACCCAATCTGTACTGTGTTGACAGGACACTGCACAGCAGCCCTCAGGCCGGCTGCCCCGGAGAGCACACGGTACAGTGCCAGGCCTGAAATATGCCTCACAATGCTACTTTCTGCCTTCCTAATGAAGCCTGGCTGTGTAGCCCCCCCCCCCGCACCTCCTGAATTTGCTTAATCATGTATTTGCTTAATTTTCCTGCAAAGCCAAACCCTCCTCAGGGTCCCCACATGAAGTTTCTGACAGAATGTAACCACAGTTCTGATGGATGTGTGGGGAACCTCATTAAGAGCAAGAGTGGTTCCTGTACCTACAACCCCTCTCCCCCAAAAAGATGCAGCTGGTCCAGCACACAGCATCCCGGGGCTGTCTTGTCCCATGAGGGCTGTGGAGAACTGAACTGACGCTGTTGACATATTCCCCAGTAGACTCTCTTAACGCTCACCCCTTCAGCCCAATTCTGTAACAATAGAGAGTGTCTCGGGGCCTGAGGTGAAGAGAATTTGCAGTTCTTGTCACAGAGGAAATCTAGCCCATTTATTGATTGGAAAAGAAATTTAAGATGCTTCAGTTTTGATGCTGGGGCTGCTGTCTGGTGTGGGAAATAAGGAAAAGGAAAGAACACATTTTCTTCACTTCAGGAGTGCCTGACGACAGTTCAATTAGAATGATATCGGAGAACAACGAGGCAGCTTGTACTGCTTCAGTCTGCCTGGGTTCCAGAGAGCTGAGTCTGCCTCACAGTGAACTTGGAAGTACACAGGCCTTCAGGAAGGGACATTGTCATGGTCACTCAGATGCTTGGAGTCCTGGAGTCTTTGTTCAGATGTACTCTCTCTGCAAGCTACAGGGGTACCAGGAGGTCTGAAAAAATGCCATTGAAGAGAAGGTTTTGTAGGAACAGACAGAGCTGCAGCATTTAGCTTTGGTGTATCCTCAAGTTGTCCTCACTCAAGGAATTGAAATGTTCAATTGGAAAATCCTGTGAGAGAGAAAAGCTTGAGTCTTTTCAGGCCACACGTGCATCAGCTCCCTACTCGGTCCCCAGGGCTCAATGATGCTGTGGATGTTTTCATTCACCAGTCACACCACAAACCTCTTAAGGACACTGGACAATAGCAGCCTAACAGAATGGCTGCTAGCACTGGTTGCTAGAGTCAATCTTCCTTGTCAACTTAGCAGCATCTACATCACCATGGATACATGTGGACCTCCCAGTGTGTCTAGGAGAGTGTTTCCAGAAAGGTTTAGAAGAAGAGTGAAGACCCACCATATTTATAAGAGGCACTAAACCATAGATTTGGCTCAGACTGAGTATAAAAAGAGAGAGCCGACTGAATGTCCCAGAATTCACCTCTCTCTGCTTCCTGACTGTGGATGCAGTGTGACTAGCTGCCTCAAGCTCCCGCCTCATAAATGCCTTCCTTGCCATGATGAACTGCCCCTAGAAATGTGAGACAAAATAAACTTTCTCTTCTTTACATTGCTAATTGTTAGGAATTTTGCCATAGCAACAAGAAAGATAACCGTTAAGTTGGTTAGTTCTTCAGAACGTGCTGTCAACAGAATCCAGTACACAGTACCCAATAAATGTGAGGTGTCATCTACTAAGGCTGTTGTGGTTACTGTTGGTCAAACAAGAGGTAATCTTGTGATACATGCATGGATGTTTACATGGAGCAAGACACGCACCACTTGTAGATGCTTGTTAAGTTGCCATGACTTGGAATGAAGTCAGATGTACATTCTTCATAGAAGCCAGCATGTGAGGTGAACTGCAAACATGTTCATAGAGTTGAACGATGACGAGTTTGCCAATGTTCTGTGTGTGTGTGAGTGTGTGTGCACGCTTGCTCACGCACACGCAGGCACGCACATGTGGGCATGTGTGAGAGTGTGCATGTACATGTGCCTGTGGTGTGCACATGTATGTGTTTAGTGTGCTTTGTTTCCAGTGAGCTATATTATCCTTCCCACTGAGCTGGAGTGAAATCACAGCTCTGGGTCTGATGACATCACTCTTTCCATTTTGGGCAAAGAAAGATGTTCCACAAAGCGTTCTTTTTCAAAGTCTGCTTTGAAGGGGCAGTGAGAGAGGTGCATGGCAGCTGGTAGAAAATCAGAAGCAAGCTACAGCCTCTGACTTCTTGCCCCAGCCCTGTCAGCTTCCTTCCGGGGGAAGTGTTGCTCCTAACAGGAGGCACTGGTGGGCAAGAAGATGAGATTAGGATGCTGAGGTGGGTGCCTATCCAGTGTTGTCTCTCATGTGTCTCTTTAAATTCTCAGTCACAATTTAAAGTAGGAAAAATATATGTGTCTAGATTTTATCACTGACCCATCTCATGAGCTTTGTGTGAGAGGACAGTAAGAGCTGGGCTTGGTGGGTCACACCTGTGATCCCAACACTTGGAAAAACAGAGACAAAGGGACCACAAATACAGGGTTAGCCTGGGCTACACAGTGATGCCCTGTCTGTAAAAAGCAAAATAAAATAAATTAAAACACACATGCATACACACACACACACACACATGCATGCACACACACATATACACACATACACACACACACACATATACATACACACCCTATAAAAACAAAACAAGAACATTGAACCTTGGAATCGCAGTCACTTTGCCCTTCATTCTCTCTGCAGAGTTCTAGTCCTTTGCTTTTCTCTCTGGGTCACAGTTTTTCCTCGGAGAACACATCACACAAGAGTTCTCAGGTTTTAAATAGGAAAAGCTTGCTAAAGTACAAGAACAGGATGCTGCTTTCCAAGATCCGTGAAGTGTGTCAAGGTCCCTGTGACCTGATTGGATGAGGTGAGTTTAATGTATGCTACGAGAAGCAGGAGATGGGACGGTATACCCTACCATGACATGCTGGTGTCATTGGCCTCTTTAATACCCAGCCATGGTATCCCAGCTCAGTTTACTAGAAATTCTGGATCTATAACACAAGCAGGAATCCCTCTTTAGCCACAGTAGTGTTTAACTTTGCAATTTCATTTCCCTGAAATCTAAAAATATTAGATAGAAAATTCCAAAAATGTATACATTTTTAAATGTGCTATTTTATTTTTAGTTATTACTGATAACATCCTGCTGCACTTAATTTCTATACATTATGATTTATTGAACATGTATGTGTCTGGTAATACAGTTTTAGGCATTGGAGGTATATCTTGGAACGAAGCCCCCTAACAAAGGGGACTACTGTGGAACTAGTCAGTTTCCACAGTATTTTTATTTTTGATACAGATACTATTTTGTTAAACTAGATACCTATGAATATTAAAAAAAACCTAACCCCAGAGATTTTTAAGGCTTGCTTAATTTTTATTTTATATATTCTAGTGTTTTACCTGCATGCATACATGTGTGTCATGTGCACACAGTGCCCCAGGAGCTGGAGTTACAGACAGTTGTGAGCAACAGGGAAGGTATTGCTGGGTATTGAACCTGGGTCCTCTTCAAGACAGCAAGTGCTCTTAACCTCTGAGCTGTCTTTTCAGGCCCCTTACCCAGGATTTGGAATGTAGACTTTTTGTGTGGAAGATCAAGAAATGAAGCAGAGAAAGAGTGAGGACAAAGATGTAGTCATGAAGACACTCAGGAGAAATGAGATAATTCGGGGAACAAGAGTATGCTAAAAACAATGTGTAGCTTCGGATATCTTCTGCTCCCTTGAAACAAGAACAAGATGATATGAAAAAGGAACAGGGAGTCAAAGTGAGCCTTGAAAAATGAAATAAGACCATGTGACTGCTGAAATAAAATTTTTCAATAAAAGACCTGGAAAATAAAAAACAATTTAAAGTTTTATAAGGAAACAAAAATAGCAAGTCAACAGCCTGGATTTCTGCAGGCCACCTGGGCCCTATCCCTTCATTGAGCATAGGTCCTCCCTCCACTGAGTGCAGGTCCTCCCTCCACTGCCTCAACCTCAGACAGCACTGTGATTGTGAGCACTGCTTCCTTCTCCATCGTGTTGCCTTACTTCTTACATGAGTTCCACTGGAAGTCTAATTCTCTTTGTTCAAGTTCTAAGAGGTATCCACTGTTGGCATGTCTTTGTGTCTGTTCCAGTCCATACACATTTCCAGCTTCACTCTACCATCACATCATCACCTTCTCGGGGGAACCTAGTACTCAGATGACGTGGACTTCTCTGGCTTGCCTTTGAGTACATAGACCCACATCAAGCTGGAGGCCATGGGTGTCCAGGCAGATCGTGGTGGCAGGAGCCAGAGAGATGATGCGTAAGTTCAGCACCTCACTATAACACTGTCACTGGCCTTTGGTGGTCAAAGACACAGAACATGGGTTTTAGGGCCACTTCGCTCACAAGGAGATGCCCAAGATAGCTCTGTGAAGCAGCAGGCACAACACATGTGCATGATAGTCACTCTGTGCTTTCACAGGCTGCCCCACTGTGAAATGCCTGGAGAGGGAGGGGCTGGCTTTGATTTCCACAGGGACCTAGGACACATCAGCAGCCCGTAGAGGAGGAAACGCCGCTGACTTGGCCCGCAGCTGGCTCAGAACTCCTGCCAAGGACGCGCTGTAACCTCCAAAAGCCTGTGAACTCCAAGAGCAGGAGGGATTTTAGAAGCAGAGCCAGCCTGCCAGGTCCATCCATGCACAAAGCCCCAGACCAGTGTACTCTGCTGCCTCTATGTGCTTGGCACCTTTCAAGAAGGGCTCATAAGGTCCACAAGAGCTAGGTGACAACCAGAGGCAGAGATGAGCTATGAGGAAGGTTGCTGCTTCCCTTCAGCCTAGGACAGTTATCTGCCTGTTCAGAGAATGGAGTGGATCAGGCCTCCTTCTTTGTTTGGGTATGGGAATGGGAGGTGGAGGCTCAGAACTCCACCAGCCTGGGCCCCATCCTTGGAAGAGGCCCATAGAATAAAGAAAGTTCTAGAAGCATGGTTTATAATTGCTGGGATGGTTATAAAAAGAGATGAGAGTTCTGGGAGCCAGCCTTTGTGGCCCTTTCCTTAGGGAGTTCAGTGTTAAGGGGTGTATCCATGGAAGAGCAAGAAAAGAGTTTAGTCTGTTAGAGACAGGGCCAGAAACTGCTTTGGGGAGAGCCAAGAGACTGGGTTACAGGCTGGACTTAAGTGAGCTGACAGTCTAGTTAGGGGTGAAAAAGAGGTCGTGTCGTAAGATGCTCTAAATTCCTCCATGCACCGTGAATGATGTGACAGCTCTGTCTATGAGGAGCTTCCACAGGGGAATGGGTAAACTTGGGTCCCAGCTGGCAGAATGTGAGTAGAGAGACAGGGTGGGAAAGACAGGGCAGAGGCAGGTTGTGGATCTGTGGAAGGATCAGCAGTGCATACTGGGAGGGGCAGGAGAGACATCCCAGGGATGAAGAGGACAGTGTTCTGAATGTGGGGAGATTCTAGTGACATGGGGCAGAAGAGCTCTGAGGTGGGATGGGAATTTCATCAGAGATTTTGAGCTTCAGGTTTAAAGATCTCTGAGAGGGGTTGCTATGGGGGTGATAGATGGAGGACTTAGGAGATACAAAGACTTCAAAGGCAGTCCTCCAGCCCATGCAGAGAGGACCCCCAGTCACTCTGGGACCTGTTCAGGAGACAGGGCAAGGGACTGGAAGCATTAGACACCGAGAAGGAGGCAAGAAGGCCACTATCCTTACCTACGACCCTCCCATTTCCTAGTCTTTAGCGTGTGACCACAGCGCCACCACACAACACAGAGGGATTCTGAGCACTACACAAGGTGAATGATAACACCACCACAGGACACCAGGAGCTCAGAGGGCAAAGGGCCCAGTGCACAGGGAGAACCTGAAAACAATTGACCCAGCAAGGCTGATCTCTGCTGTTAGGACTCGGGGTCCTTAAAGGGAACTGGCAAGGAGCCAAATATGGATACATGAGACAAGCTGTCATTACTAGAGCCAACAGCAGAGCAGGGGCAAGCATAGATTAATCTTACTCCGCCTCACCAATATGACCAGGCTGATATATTGGCGGGACTTCCTGACATAGAAGATAGAGTCTCTTAGAGACAGCATAGGCCTGTTGTACCCTCCAGATCCAAGCCTTCTCTGAGCTCCCTTCTGCTCTCGCTCCTCTGATAAGGACACAGAGAACTGATCAAATACAACTTAAATCTACAGCTGCCATCCCAGAGATGTGGCTCTCTGGGAAGAAGTTCTTTTTGGGCTTTCAAACACAAGTGGTAGAACAATAGAGTTGTGGGCTGGGATCTGTGTCTGGTAGAAGGGCAATTCCTCATGAGGGAAGCTAAAGATGTGTCCAGCGGGGCCAGCAGGACCGAGAAACTTGTGGTCCCTTTCAGCTCTGTGGAATTGTTTATCCTTAGTCAGACAGCCGTGGATAATATGGAGACGTTCAGTCAAACAAGTCCCAGTGCGTAGGATGCTTCACGGGTAAAGTGAGAACTGAAAGAGATGCTTCTGTCATGTCCTCTGACAACAGGACATCACAAATTGTACTAAGGACATTTGAAAATAGTCTTGCTGGATGAGAGAGATGGCTCAGTGGTTTAGAGCACATTCTGCCCTTCCAAAGGACCCAAGTTCAATTCCCATGACTATAGCTCCAGCTCCAGGAGAAATCAATACCTCTGACCTCCCCGGACAATAGCACTTAGATGCACATGCCCCCACACAGATACCTGTAGAGAGAATATCTTGTGTATTATATGGATGCTTCATCCGTCAATGAACAAAAACCTATGGCCTATAGAAATAGGAGGCAGAAAGAATTCTGGGATAGAGTCAGGGTGGGAGATTCACCAGAATCGGTGATGAGACAGACACGTGGCACCTGAGCACAGATAACCAGCCTCCTGGCAGAATGTAGGTTAAAGTAAATGGGTTATAATAAGTTAAGATCTAGTCATAGAAGAGCCTAGCTATATGGCCAAGGTATTTGTAAATATATTTTGAGTCTGAGACTTATTTCTGGGAGCATGGGGCTGGGAGGAAGAACCAGACTTAACTTCTACAGACACCCCCACCACACATATATAATTAAAGCCCACCTAGCCTACCTCACCATCCCCCTGCCTCCTCTGCTTTCTCTGCTCCTTGGCCTTTGGGCACATGGTCAATATTTTCCAATTGAGAATTTGAGTTGAGGACCGATGGGAGAAAGGAGGGATGGATATTGAAATATAGATGCAGACCAGGATAATCCAGACTTAGTTTTGTCATGAAGGAGAATTGAACAAAAGGTTGGGGAGCTGACATTTAATTGAGAGCAGAAATAGAAGCACATTTGTTCTCTTTGCCTTGACTGTGGGCCAGTCGGCACGCCGATGTTTCCCTCAGTGTCTGTGCGTCATGCTCTGGGTGGCTCATGTTTTCCCTCCGCCTGAATTCAGAAATATTTGAGAAGATTCAACAGATGTGGTTCTATCTTTGCTTCTCTTTGTTATTTAAATTAGGGAGGGAAGCAAAATTTTAGGGAAATGGTTTTAATTAGCAAATAAAAAGTCTTAAACCTGCGGACTAGCCGATCTGAACTTGATTTGCGAATAGGAATTCGTTAATCCCTTCAACGAAGATATGGAAACCGTTATTATGCTTTTACAGAGAGGAGCGGGCTCTGCAAGAAGTAAGCGGGTGTATATTAAAGAAGATGATTTGAGAGGCAACGGTTTAAACTCCTTGTAAACATTGCTTGAAACGGAAACCAGAGTGAGGCTGCCTCTCCGTGAATCACCAGCACCCAGATGTGGCAGTTTCAGCCTAGAAACTCCTTCACTGACTTCCGGATGACTTGAAGACAGCTGTAAGACCATCACAGGCAAACTTCTTCACGTTTAGGCGGGTCAGAACTTCCTGCTACGCAGATGCAGTTGCACAGTGAAGCTGGCCAGTAACCTGCCAGGTCTTTAGGGTGGGACAAGATGAAACTAGATCACGATCCTGAACATCTCAAGACGACAAGGAGCTCTAGAGAGCTGCTTCAGAACTTACCTATGTATTCTCAAGGAGAGCATGGAGAAAATTCTGCCCTTCCCGATGATCGGGTCCCACAGTGAATTGCGTGGTGGTCCCCAAAAGATATGCCCACCTAGAATCTGTGCTGTGTCCTTACTAAAGAAGGAAAGTCTTTGCCCATATAATTAAGCATCTCTAGATGAACTACATGAAATTATCCTTTTAAGAGACAAAAGAGATGATACCAGAGGAAAGTAGAACATGATCATGTGACCAACCAGCCAGCTACCTAGAGTTGAGAGGCTGGAAGAGGAGGGGCGGAGTCTCACCCAGAGGAAGCTCGACCCTGCCCCCTCCTTAACACTGGAGTCTGGCCAGTCTGGCCTGATTCAACAATCAGGCGAAAGAAGAGAGTTTGCACATAAGTTGTTATTATATTGGGAGAGACACCAAGACCCCAAAAGCAGCTTTCCTGGGACAACAGGCAGTAGAGTTTTAGGATTGTAAACATAGGGTCAGCTCTAGAAAGAAAGTAGACCCCACACTTCATGAGGAACCTAAAGCAGGAGATGAGTCTTTAGCAAGAGGTCCTGAATCCAACATGGGAAAGACATACAGGGGGTCAAGAAGTCTGAGTCCTGAGTACTCCTCTTTGGAGTTCGCCCTCTCTGAATGTCATTATTTCTCAGTCTGGTTTTATAGCTTTAAAGGTGTATAAGTGAATCTGAGTTTAGTGTCAGCCTGGTCCCATAGAGGTCAAGATGATCATAGCCATAGTGTGAGCCTCTGTCTCATAAGTGTGTGACGGTTCACTAGCAGGCATTACAGGACTGGTGCCTCTAAAATATAAATATAAAATAGGAAATATCGTAACTGCTTAAAGGTCTGTGTAAATGAAAATAAAACCCAAATTAAGTGATGCTTGAAAAATACTGAGATATAAAACAAACCAGAGAAAAAGAAGTGAGCAAAGCAACCACTCATTGGACAGACTGAATGAAGAACCGAAACAAACAGGCAACAACCAGTCAGAGTCTTGGGACCTGTGAACTGTAATTGGTGACCCATGTTCTTCAAAATCCCAGGAAGAAGGGGAAAAAAGGAGACCTAGAAAAACTATTCCAAGAACTAATGAGTGGAATTCTCTAAATTTGCCCAAAGCCATGAGCATATACATCTGAGAGTAAACCTCACATGGGATCAACCCCACATGCAAAGCTATCATCAACCACGGAAGATGGCTCCCATAAAATGCTTGCCTTGAAAGCAAAAAGACCCCAGTTCAGTCCCCAGACCCCGCACTAGAAAGTTGAGTGTATACCTCTCAGCCCATGCTGGCAAGGCAGTCACAAACGGGTCCCTGGGGCTCGATGGTTAGCTGAGTTGGTGAGTCCCAAACCAGTGAAAGACCATGTCTCTAAACACAGGATGGATAGTTTTGGGGGCATGACATTTGAGGTTGTCCTCTGGCCTACACCACACACACACACACACACACACACACACACACACGCACGCACGCACGCACGCACGCACGCACGCACGCACGCACGCACGCACGCACGCACGCACGCACGCGCGTACCACACACACCACACACCTTGGAATCAGTGACTGGAAGCGGTACCTGGATGGGGGAGGGAATGACTTGAATGAAGGTGAGTTTCTCTGCTGCAACTTTGGAGATGCAAGGACACAGACCTCAGGCCGGAGCCCCACACCTGGAATGATGCTTTCGAAATGTGTTCTGGAAATGTGCTCTGAAAAGCCATTGCAAGTGTGTGCTTACCAGTGAGCCTGCCCACCAGCCAGCAAGCCTGCCCGCCCACAAGAAATGAAAAGCCATGCTCTCTAAAAGACTTATGGGACTCAGAAAGGCAAGACCATGGAAAGAACAAAAATGCTGGAAAAAATAACTTTAGAGGCCTGATTCTCTGGGCGGGGATGTACCAGCCTAGGCTCTGAGTAGAGAGAGCTCCAGTTTGGAGTTCCAGAGTTCCCCATTCTGGCAGCCATGATGAGGCTGGACCCTCTCTTCCTGGGAACTGGCAAAGGGAGATGATGGGGGACTGGATCAGAGGTGATCAGGTGTTCTCAGTAATGAGGCTCAGAGGACAAAAGTACTCTCCCGCTGACCTGAAAGAACCTGTGGATGGCAATTCTAGGCAACCTCCAGGAGCTAAGGGTCTCAGCCCTATAGCTACAAGGAATCCTGCCAGCAACTTGAAAGAAGTGGGAAGACTCCAGTCCCCAGATGGACGCACAGTGTGTCCAAGAGGACCCGGATGAGCCGTGTCTAGACTCCTAGCTCATAGCCACTGCAAGACACAAATTGATATTTTGACCACACTCAGGCACACACAGCAATTACAGTCCACTGACAATGACACTATTCCAAGCCCGTTGATGGCTTACTTAGATGCATCCGATCAATGTGTGTAGTAATATGACACGGTTCTGGGAGTGCTGGTTCAATGAGAACATTTAGTGATCAGTTCTCCAAAGAGAACTTTGGAGTCTGCCATCTATATTCACTTCCTTTTAAACATTTTTAATTATTATTTTTCAAATTTATGTGTATGGTTGCTTGGTCTACATGTATGCCCGTGTACCACATGCATGCCTGTGGTGTCCCTGGAGGCCAAAAGAAGGCGCTGCAGATCCTAAGACTGGAGTCACAGATAGTTGTGAGCTGCTATGTGGGTGCTTGGAGTTTATCCTGGATCCTCTGGAAGAGCAGTCATTGCTTTTAAACTCTGAGCCATCTCTCCAGCCCCCATAATTATTTTTTAAGGACATGTATATATGGATTTTCTTAGCTGATAGCCCTCTATGGTTAATGATAGTCAACTTGACAGGATCTAGAGTCCCTTGAGAAACAAACCTCTAGGCCTGTGTGTGAGGGACTTTCTATATTTGGTTAACTGAGGTGGGAAAGTCCACCCTAAGTGTGGTTGACTTTGTCCCGTGGGCTGGATCCCTGGCCTGAATGCACAGGTGAGAATGACCTGAGCCCCAGCGTTCATCTCTCTTCTGCTTCCTGACTTCGGAAGCAACGTGATAGCTGCCTCAGGTTCCTGCTGTCACCACAGATGATATCCTTGAACTGTGAGCTTTCTCACGCTACAGTGAGAAAACTAAGAAGACTCCTCAGTGCTGGCTGTGCAGCCCAGTGTAGGCTGTGGTGAATGTACACAGGGAGCCTTGGACATCCATAGAGAGCACTGAGTGCTTACAGGTGACGATGTGAAGCCAGCGAAGCAGCAGGCAGATAAACATGCTGCATGATTTAACTTATATAAAGTACAAAATCAAATCAATGACGACCTATCCCTGTGTTGCTAAGTTACAGCCGTTGTGAGTTTTAGGAGAAGTAACAATGGGGGAGGCTTCTGGGGTGCTGGTAATCCTGGTGGCTGGTTCCTGTGCATATCTGGTTTTTATGTGCTGGGGCATCTCCTTGCTCTGCTCAGACAGGATACTGGTCTCTAAGAACTGCAACTTCACACCAACCCTGTCCTCCACACATAGTGCTACCCCGTGGCCAGATGTGCACCAGACTGTGACATCACAGGAACTACAGTACACATCCGGCTTCAAGTTTGTAGACCAATCACCTTTTCCTCTATTTAGAACCACCACTGAGTGGAGTGGGGGAGGCCAGAGTGGAGGCGCAGTAGTTATGAACACCTGCTGCTCTTGCAGGGGACCTAGGTTCAGTTCCCAGAACATACATGGTGGCTCATAGCCATCTGTGATCCCAATGCCCTCTCTATGGGTAATGGGCACACACATGATGCACTTACATATGTACAGGCAAACACTCGTACACATAAAACTTCAAAAAAAGAATAAATCTGGAAAATCCCCATAGATGCCCTGTCCCTCCTGCAGTTCTCAACCTTCCTAACGCTGTGACCCTTTAATACAGTTCCTCATGTTGCGGTGACCCCCCAATCATAAAATCATCTTCATTGCTACTTCATAACTGTAACTTCGCTACTGTTATGAATCTAATGTAGATATTATTTTGGAGATGGACGGTTGCCAGGGGGTCGCGACCCACAGGTTGAGAATCATGGCTCTAACTTAGCTGCCCTCTAGGCTGCTGGCAAAAGTGCTCGTGCATATCCCATTGTCAGATAGCGTGTAAGGAGGAAGGGGACTGTGGCTAAAAGTGTTGGCTATTTCTTCTGGGGAAAAGTAGAGAGCAGGAGGCGTGGGGTGTGATTCTCATGACCTTTTGCTGCCTGGGTGCTACCTGTTCAGAGCACTGTGGGAGCCACCTGCTCCAAGGAGCTTATGGGGAAGCCTGTCTACTCCCTCATCAGCTGGAGTTTGAAGATGGTAGATAGGATATGGGAGAAGGAAGGAGGCAGGATGCCCACCTGCCCCAGGCAGCACCTACTGCTGAGGTGTCCTCCGCCCTGAGAGTCCACCGGTGTCCTTACCTCTAGAGTGTGAGGAAACGGCGATTCTACTATGGGCTGGCTGCCTCTGTGGGTCAGCCATGCCTTTGGCATCATCTTCCTTGCCCCTAACTTCTGAGCAGGGACAGCTCTGTGCTTTTTTTTTTTTTTTTTTTTTGAGAGAGAGAGAGAGAGAGAGAGAGAGAGAGAGAGAGAGAGAGAGAGATTTGTGCAGCTTCCACCATAACTATCCCTTCTCTGACTCTGGGTACTCATCCTCCATCAGAGACCTTGGTGCACTAGAATAAGCTAGTTATGGGAGTGAGGCAGAATCTGCTGTGTGCCACCAAAGATCATTGCCAGAGTGTTGGTCCACAGCTGTTAAGTCTGGTGTCTCCCAGGAGGGGTCCCTTCTGTCATAGGTGGCCCATTTCCTACGCCTCTGCTCAGATGAGCTCCAGACACCAGAGGGCTGCAGCCCCATAGAATTAAGATACCAGGTTCTGCTGGCGCCCTCAGCAGCTCACAGGGCCCTGGCAGAGCATCCCAGGAAAGCTCCCAAGCCAAGGAACTCTGAAGGATGGTCTTAAAGAGAAAACTGATTCCACAGGGGCCACAGAACCCCACAGGATGAGATCAGTTACATCCATGGCCACTCAGTACCAGCACTCCTCCCAAGAAAAGTGGCAGGTGCTCCCAGACAGCTTCTCCTCCTTCCCCAGGCAAACAGAGATGTTGGTCAGAACTGACCCCAGTGGTGACAACTCTGCATTCAGAGTTTTTGAAATACTCTTCACCACATTGCCAACTAGATGTTTCCTCCAGGGCCCGAGTGTTGTAAAGATAAGGTTCTCCTCGAAACAGAAGCCACTGTGAAGTGCTCAGGACTATTCAAAGACAGGCTCATGCAGAGAGCAAGCTACACACTCATATTTTCAGAAGGTAGGATAGACTAGAGCCAAGGGCAGTGTCTCTTTCATGTGCCAGTGGAAGGTCAGGCTAGCCTCTTGAATCTCCTGCACTAATCCATTTGTCTCTCTTGAGAATCCAGATAGAACACTCTTTAGTTACCTCTGTTCATCCTTTCCAGTTAGAGTCTTATCTCACAGCAAGAGACATGTGAAGCCCCCTTTAGTTTTTTTATACAGTGGAACAGACACAGGGCAATCTTTGAAATTAGTAGAATCGCTGTGTTTATCTCCAAGATTATTGGGTCTGACTCCATACCATGGACGTATTAGCAGAGAGCACATTGGTTGGTTCTGCATCCAGCACAGGGCGTTTTCCCTCATGTGGAAAGTCTCCCAGCACTTCACAGTAACAGATCACTTTGTAGCCCTCTGAGAGCCTTTTAATTGAAAAATGTGTTCTAGCACTTCTAGAGGACCACAGCATGCAGGTTTTTGGAGCAGGAAAACCACTTCTAAATTCTTAAAAATAACCACTTTAAAAAATCTCAAAATACATCAGGTAACTCTTTCTCCCTCTAGTACTTTAGTTTAGGGTTGAAGAGGCAGCATTACTTCTGAAGAGGAAACATAAAATGAACCTAAAAATACTTTAATTGTACAATTACTCCTTTCTAAGTCATTACCCCAGTGTTCGGGGTGTGGCCTATAAAAAACCGGCTGTAAATATAATGTTAACAATGGCAAGTGAGAAAGTTCTGGGAGAACCAATCAGGGTAGGTATCGGAGCTCTCTGCTGTCCCTTGTGACTAACAGTCAGCAAACCCTGCCAGATAACTCAGAAAAAGCCTCCAAGGGAACACCTGTCTACAGTACGCAGGGCAGGAGGGCTTCCAGTTACTAATTACTGATCGTCTCCGAGACTCAGGAGAGTTGACGCTGCTAACCCCACCGGGGCTGGGGCTGGGGGTGGGGCAGGGCGATGCAGCCAGCTGCGAAGCTGGAGCAAGGGAGGGGGGCGGGGAGTAAACAACTATGACCGTTAGCTTTTACTAGGTGAGCATGACGCCCCCGCCTTATTTTTTTTCTCTTAGAAGTGCCTCCCACAAATGGTGGGACTCCTATAAATATCCCCTCCCTAGATCCACGGGAGGAAGGCATAATGGCGAAAGGGGAGTCTGAAGCTGTGGTGGAGTGGAATTCCACGACCCTAATTCACAACCATTCCCTGCAGAATCTTTCTGCTTTCAAGTGGTCCCCCTCATGGGGCTCCCAGAGTATTCGAGGCCAGTGCCAAGCCAACTATCTCTGCTTTTTATCTACTGACGGAAATAGGAGCGGTACACACAAAATTAGCTCCATAAATAAATGCTGAAGTCTAATTGCCCGGCCGGCCCTAGCCCAGGAGGTTGCGGAGAGGCGCTCTGGTCTCTTTCATCTCTGGCTGCAGCTGGCCCGGGACGCAGGAAACCCTGTGTTTCTGCCCTCGGAGAAGTGCTCTGGTGGCCGACGTCCACTTCCCTGGTGGAGAAATATTTACTTTGTGCTAATTGGTCTCCTCTTGGCAGCCTCAGTGCACCATCATGATTCTTTGAGTTGAGATTGAGTCCTCTGGGGGAAGGAAAGAAGGTGGCAGGCTTCTTGGCCCGGGGGCATAGAGTTAAGGGAGACAGCCTGTGTTCATCTGGAACCCGCTAACCAAACATCTGTTCCAGGACAAACTCTGCCCTCAAAGTCGTTGGCTCGCAGTCTCTCCCCATGGACACCTCTGCCCTCCATTCCTGTGGGAGGTACTGATTGCCCGTCGTTAAAGGGGCACGGTGCCCCCAGGTCCTCTGATTCCTTCTGCCAGGTGCTCTAAATATCTTAAGTGATCGTTTGTGACTTTGATAAAGTACCATACCCATGCTAGTTGATGTGGAGAATACAGAGGCAAGTATCGGTGGAGGACTGCCCACAATCTGTCACTCAGAGGTAAACCACACCGGGAACTGGGGAGATGGACCCACAGGTAAGAGTGCTTGCTGCACAAGCATGAAGATCTGAGTTCAAATCCCCAACATTTATGTAAAAAGCTGGGCATGTGCCTATAACACCAGTACTGTTGGGAAAGGAGGGCCTTCCCTAAGGGACAAGAGGGATGAGTTGCTAGTCAACTCATCTAGAAAAAAAATGGGAGTATAGGGTCCCAGGCTAAGTGAGAGATTCTATATCAAGGAAATAATCCAGAAAGTAATAGAGGGAGACATTCAACATCCTCCAAACACCTACAGGCATATAGCCCACACATAACACAAAACCATAAACAACAAACAAACAAACAAGTCACCCCCAAACACCCTCAACATTGCCTCTTCAAAGGGGCCTTGTGAGCCTCACCCACTTTAGCTAACAGGACAGGGTATATTTCCTACAATTACTTCAGACTCTTGGGGAATAGTTTACATGGGCAGTGTAGGGTTTCATCACTAATTTTCTGGTATTTATTTGAAGATCTGCATCTGGTGATGGACACGCGGGTTGTGTTCAGACTTCCTCCTTATGAATGAGGTGGTGATGAAGGCCTTCAGGCCCGACTGTTTCCACTTTCCTTATCCCCCTAAGAAGATGAGTGGGCGTGGCATTGCTGAGTGATCACTTTTAATCTACACTTCAAAACCACTTTCTAAAAGCATTCTATTGGCCTGCCAAAAGAACCCAAGAGAACACCCAATCTACTCCAACTTAGGCCCAGTGTGGACAACAGGACTTTAAAAGATGCTACTTAGAACTTGCTTTTCTGATTTGCAGTTATTATCAGTGATGATAAATACGTATTTAACTTACTTATTCTACATTCTGTATTCTTGCTACTCTTGTGGTTTTATCTTTTCTCCCTCTCCCTCTCCCTCTCCCTCTCCCTCTCCCTCTCCCTCTCCTCTTTCTTTTCCCTCCCCCTTTCCCTCTCCCTCCCCTTCTGTCTCACTCTCTCTCCCTCTTCCTCTCTCTCTCTCTCTCTCTCTCTCTCTCTCTCTCTCTCTCTCTCTCTCTCTGTGTGTGTGTGTGTGTGTGAGATTGTGGAGTGGTTTGAATGAGAATGTCTCCTATAGATTCAGATAGTCAAATACTTAGTCCCCGTCAGTGGTGCTGTTTGGGGAGGTTTAGGAGGTGTAATCTTGCTGGAGGAAGTTTATCACTGGGCATGGGCTTTGAGATAAAAGCCCTGTGCCACTTCCAGTTACCTCTTGCAGGTCACTTACCTACTCCTAACAGACATGCCTACACTTTGCTACTATGCCTCTCTGCCATGATAAACTCTGTATCCCTCTCAACCCTAAGCCCCAAATAAACCCTTTCTTCCACAAATTGCCTTGGCCATAGTGTTGTTTATAACAGAAAAGAAAAGTGATTATTACAGTAGAAATCCTGCTAAGTGCCCAGGCAGTTGTGATACCACTACCCTCTCTGTAGTCCAGGTTGGCCTCGAACTCCTAGCAATCCTGCCTCAGCCTGCAAGTGCTAAGATGACAGAAGCCACCAAGCCTGGCTTCTGTTGTTATTTGTTAACTCTTTCACCTCATTGGTGATTCTTAGATAAAGTAGACAGGGTATTTCCTGAGTAGCCTACAGGTTCCGATGAGCATCACTGATGGCCCAATGACTGTGATATCTGTTGCACAGTCACGTTCCTTCCCTGTTTTGAGCTGATAGCTTCTGCCCTCCCCAGCCCATCTGTCATCACTGGACCAGTGTGGTGACTATAGACATTGCCTCACTGTACCTTGCTGACTCCTTCCCTGGTTATGCTGATGACTGGCCTGCTGTCGAGCTAACTGAGGGTGTCTTGTCCTCTCTTCCCCTTGTAGTTTTTAAGGGATTCTCCTTACCCTGGATGCTCTAATGTTTGCTACATTCTGGCTTCACATGCACCTGCTCTCGTTTATCTTTCTGAAGCTCAGAGGGATTTTAAAGTCTATGTCCCCCAAGTCTGAAGATGTCTCCAGCATTACCTCTGTGTGCATTGCCTATTTGCCATTCTCTCAGGAGCTTCTATGGGATACAGGTCCGGGCTCTCTGTTTCATTCTCTGTGCCTTTATCCCTCTTTTGCATTGCTTCCTCATCTCCTTGTGTTGCCCGCTGATGACCTTTCCATTAAGTTCCTTGTGTCTCCAGCTACATCCCATCTTCTTCTGGTGGCAGAGAAGCCTCCTGCCTCACAAAGACAGCATTTGTTCATCTTAGGAGACCCAGGAATGAGGCTCCATCTCAGGAGCCAGAGCAGCCCTCGCCAAGCATGAAATCTGCTGGCACCTTCTCCCTTTCCAGAACTCTGAGAAATAGATCCCCTTATTTTAAAATGACCTGCCTGAGGTATTCTGTCCTCATAGCAGGAGTGGGCCAAGATAAGGAGCCCCCCCTTTGTTAACTCTATGAATTAGGTATACTTTCAGGTCTGCATGCAGAAGACCACAGAGGCCAGAAAAGGGTGTCAGATTCCCCGGAACTGGAGTTATGTGTGGCTGTGAGCTGCCATGTAGGTGCTGGGACTTGAACTCTGGTCCTCTAGAGCAGCAAACACTCTTTATCACTGAGCCATCTCCCAGCCCACTCTGTTCTCTTTTCTGCGGAAACCATTTTCACATGCTCTCTTCCAAACATGCTTATTTTGTAAAGTTACAGAAACCCCTCACAAATCCTAATTGGAGTGAATTTAGAGGATTATGTTTTCAGACTCAATCTTGTTTTCTAGAAATATGACACAATCACCCAAGATCCATGTTCTCTGCTGTGTCTCTTCTTCCTTCCAGCGTCCCTCCCTCTTCTACCAGAACAAACCCTGCACCGTGGTGACCAGCATCCTTGGCTGGCATACTCAGCTGAAAGAAGTTGTCTTCTGACTTCCACACAGG
The DNA here is from genome assembly GCF_004785775.1 of Grammomys surdaster. Classification (NCBI taxonomy): domain Eukaryota; kingdom Metazoa; phylum Chordata; class Mammalia; order Rodentia; family Muridae; genus Grammomys; species Grammomys surdaster. Next base: position 3,578,854 of record NW_021620869.1, read on the forward strand.
TTTCATAGCACACATGTATACACAACACACCCACACAACCACACACACAACTACACACACACAACCACACACATAATCACACACTTATAACACATGCACACACACTCACACACACAACTACACACAAACATATTTAAAAATTGGCACAGTGGGAGGCTAGCGGTGATAATAAAACAGACTAATGATAACAATAGAGTTTAACAAATCCTCCAGCCATTGCTACAGCTGCATTTGGGGACATTATTAAGTAAAATAATGGTTTCTTAAACACAAGCATTGGGAGACCTGGACAATCAGATCACCAGTCAGCTGCTAAGTGACAACACAGCTCACGTTACACATACAAAAGTGTGGGTGAGACAGCAGAAAATGAAACATTTATACAGCACTAGGTGTGTATCGTCCATGTGCCTAGTTATACTAAAGTCCAGCAATACTCAGCAATCCCAGACTATAGATTTCATCTTTTACACCTCAACCCTAAAACTATCTGTCCCCTTGCTCACGTAATACCCAATGGTAAAAGGCTAGAAGCTTTTTCTAAGATCAGGAGAGGACCTGGGTATCCATAGTTACCACTTCTATTAAGCAGAGCACTACAAACCCAAAGCAGAAGAAATGAGGCACAAATCAATAATGAAGTGATATCCAGACCAGGAAGGAAGAAGTAAAATATGTGCTTGCTTAAGAACCGATCCTACCAGGGACAAACCCTCAAGTCTAACAAACAGACCCATCCAAATGAAAGACTGGATTCAGGAAAGTTGCAAGAGACAAAATCAATATACAAAAGCCAGATGTGTTCTACACCCTGATGAGGAGCCATTCTGAAAGCTATTAAGAAACCAAGTCCCATTTATAGTGATTTGGGAAGGGACAAAGGGAATACACCAAACCCCTGAGGCTAAAAGATGTGCATACTGACAGCCAGGGAGCACTGGTCTGAACTGTCTTGTGGACCAAGAAGACAGCATTAACTGTATTACCTTTGTAGGAACCGTAACAACCAATAGAACAGGCATGAGAGTAACAGTAGCTTTTTGCTGGGGTACTCATTGTTCAATGTCAGACTTCACAGAGACAACTGCTTTCAAGTACCTTGTATACTTTGACATATTCACCCCTTCCCCTTTACAGCTCCCCCTTTCTTTTATTACTGCTGGGCTTTCCCCTTCCCCAGGTGTCCCTTCTGCCTCCCCCAACACCTCACACACAGTTTTGTGTAACTAGGACCCACACTGAGAGAATACATAATAAGAAGCCTCTGGTTTTTGTGCACCCGCCTTATTTCACTGAATACAATAATCTCCAGGTGCATCCATTTTCCAGCAAGTGGCATGATTTTATTTCTTTGTGGCTGAATAAAGCCCACTGTGTGTATATGGTGCATATTCTCCATCTATCCATGGACAGGTACCTCAGCTGACACCACAGTCTGACTACCATGAGCACACACATGCAGGTGTCTGCTTTCTCTGTGCATTGCCTTGAAGCATCTCCAACACTCACCTTGAAGAGAAAGCTGTCTTAGTTAGGGTTTTACTGCTGTGAACAGACACCATAACCAGGGAAACTCTTATAAGGACAACATTTAATTGGGGTTGGCTTACAGGTTCAGAGGTTCAGTCCATTATCAAGGTGGGAACATGGCAGTGTCCAGGCAGGCATGATGCAGGCAGAGCTGAGAGTTCTACGTCTTCGTCTGAAGGCTGCTAGCAGAATACTGACTTCCAGGCAGCTAGGATGTGGGTCTTAAAACCCACACCTACAGTGACATACCTACTCCAACAGGACCACACCTTCTAATAGTGCCACTTCCTGGGCCGAGCATATATAAACCATCACAGAAGTAGATCATATGGTGGGTTTATTTTTAATTTTTAAACATTTCTTTTTAACCCAAAGTAGTATGTATCTGTGTGTGTGTATGTGTGCATGCACATTCACATACATGTGAGTAATATATAGTAAACACAGACCTGTCTTTGAAGAAGACTCCTTCAGTGTCTCACTTCAGAGGCATCCATGCCCACATCTTGCAGCCTACCCTCCCTTCCACAGTGCCTTTACTTACCAGTCCACATCTCTATATGGACATATACACCCAAGACCCTAGCAAATGTCTGACACCAAAGACAGGACCACACCCAGATGTCTGCCATTCCTGTACATACCCCTGTAGTAAGCTTAACTTATAAGCTAGCCATGGTAAGATGCTAAACACAGTTGCCATAACGAAGCACAGTAACTGTAACAATACGCTGACTTCAGGATGTTGTGAGCAGGTCTCTCTCTCCCTGCTCAAAGCATCTTACTAGAGTACACTGGCATTTCTCACCTGTGGCTGATGTAGTCAACTGAGCCTAGAAGCAAACTGTAGATGGCGTGTGTGTGTTCCTGTCATTTCACAACACAGAAAGCACACCAAGTGCTTGCTATGTGTTGCTTATTTTTAAAAACAGGCTCTTTTTAAAAAATTAAATATACTTCAATTTTTCATTTATATTGACACATAGACACACCTACTTAGAGAGTATGGTTTGTAATAAAATACCTGTGTATCTTTTTATAGTTGTAAAGATAATAAAGGAAAAGAGGCCATCCAATTTGAGGGGGTATGGAAGTGGCTAGAGGGAGGGAAGGGAATGGAGGAAGTGATATTTATATTGTAATTAAAATGCATTCTAAATAAGTAGGCATTATTACTTTTTGGCAGTGATGGGGTTAAACCCCAGGCCTCACCCATGCTAGACAAGCGCTATATCCGAGCTACACTGACAGTCTACAGGTGAATTCTTTTAAAGATTGCCTTGTAAACAGAAAGCCACAGCATCCATACTGAAACCACCCTCCATCGACATACCCCAGTCTTCCTGAGGCACCATGCTTTGGGTTCTGTTTCCGGTGGTTTCTTACTGTTGTAAGAGTCATGATGAACATTTTCCCAGATGAATGGCTGCATGCTCTCACAGGCATGTCCCAGGATCATACCTTAGAAGTACACTGCTGGGCTAAAGGTATGCCGTCATTAGTATCACCTTAATTACTGAGTTGAAAGAGGTACCTCGATAACTCTATAGTGTAGTTGGCAAGATGGCTCAGCAGGTGAAGGCACTTGTCACCAATCCCCATTGGAGGAGAGAACCAATTCTTCCAGTTGTTCTCTGATTTCCACATGTATGCTGTGGTACATGTGTATGTACACCACACATACACACACACATACGAAATAAAATTTAAAAATAAGAATCAGATGCCCCACTTGCTCTCCTGTACCTCAACAACCACTACAGGCCTGCCTGCTCTGATTGGCAGCTCTGTACTGGCTCCTGAAGGGACGGTGTCCTCCAGGAGGAAGGGCCTCTTCCTAGACAGGGAGGAGACTGGGAAGACAGAGGGACAGAGAGAACACTGTGGCTCAGCTGGAAGCAGACTTGGACATGTTTTCTTATCAGAGGCTTTTTGAACTGGTTCAAGGAAAAAGGCAGCCAGTGGCTACTGGTGTCTGGCAGCTCAAACATCAGAATCTTTTTAAAATTTTCGTGCTGTGTGTGTCTCCTTGTTTGTATTTAGTGAAGTTCATCCCTTTCAGTTGTGACAAATGAGCAGAGCTGTCCCCCACCAGGACAATCAAGACGCCCTGTTGTTCTATCTCCTCTCTGACCTGCCTCAGCCTTGGAATCAGAAAGACACAGACGTGGGTCCTCTGAAGAGAGATTTAATTTTAGGAAGGCGGTGTGGCAATAGTGCCTAGAGGTGCCTTCCAACTCACTTATGCTATTTGCTCAAAATGTGGGAACAGCCGAAAGAATGTGTGTGCTCATTGCCAGCGACACTAATTCAACAAACTTCCTTCAGAGCCACCCAAGTTCTCAGCTCCTGCCAGAGTACATTTCATAGCCCCTCATCCCTGGGATGCCCACCCAGGTTGAGCTGGAAGTCCCTTTGCAGAGCGGCACAGTGGAGCAGGGGTTACCATCAGAGGGAAAGACGGAGCAAGTATGCAGCCACAGTGAGCAACCAACAAGCAGGGCCCCTGTGTGCAGACGCGGTCCATAGATTCATGGACCAGCCCTCTCTCTGCCCTTCATACAGCCAGTGCTAGACAGGGTGAGTATTGCTGCCCCAGTGTGGCATCTTCCAGAGGAAGACAGAGCCACCAGCAAAGCTCTCTGCCACCAGTCTCTGTCTCACCGCATCTTACACAGAGTGATTCCACAGTTTCTTCTCTGCACACACTCCCGGCCACCAGTACAAACACACTGCAGTGCAGAGGCCACCAGCTAAAAGAACCAAATGGAGCCATGATGCCACAGAGACAAAGCTTTGACTCTTGAAAGAACCACCGTGTTGTAAGCTGGGGCTGAGTGCTCTGTAGTAGCTAGCAGAGCTGCATGCATCGGAGGGAGGGGTTCAGCCTCCAGACTTATGGTAGGCACTGACTCAGAGGGAAAGGGATCCCTTGAAGTCCAGGCACACAGTGAGCTGCTTCTTTTCACAAAAGCAGGCTCTAACTCAGCGGTTCTCAATCTGTAGGTTGTGACCCCTTTGGGGGTTACATATCAGATGTCTCACATATACTTACAATACAATTCATAACAGCAGCAAAATTACAGTTGTGAAATAGCAATGGAATAATCTTATAGCTGGAGGTCACCACAACATGAGGAACTAAAGAGATGCAGTGTTAGGAAGGTTGAGAACCAGTGCTCTAGCTGCTTCTCGATGTCCTCATCAAAGCAGCAGGGCAGGTAACAGTGTGCCTTTAAATAAGGAAAGACATGAATCTCAAACACAAGGAAAATTCTCTCACGCATGCGCACACACACACATACCCTACAGGATACAGGATACCACACCACACAAATATACATACCACATAGACACACACACACACACACACACACACACGTGTATGCGTGCTAAGGCAGAATTTGAGTTCAATAATAAAGGGCATTTTTATTTTACGTAGACAAAACTCTGTAGCCACCAGAAGTGCAATTCTGGTCATGATAAGTTGCCTGTGCTGTTTAATTAGCCCCAAGAGTGGACAGCCCTTGGTCTGGGTCTGGCAGTGAGTATTTGCAAGCCAGTTCTCTCTGTGTTAGGATGTTTTTTTGATGTTCTGTATTTTTTAAGAGCATGCATGACATTTGGAGCTTTTGCCACCAGAGAAAGGAGTGGAAGTCCCCTTCTCTCCCTCAGATTTACTGACTTTTCTTTCTTCAACTACCCATCCTCGAAGGAGAAGGTTATTATCAGAATTCTTGTGCAAAGAAAATAGAGCTTGCAAGGCAAAATGCCCCCAGGGTCTTGTGAGCAGTGTGCAGGCCCTGCAGGTAAGAGCTGCTTCCTCCAGCAGCCTTCCCAGGGAGGCCTCCATCACTGCAGGCCAGCCTTCCTGCTGGAATGCTTTTGTTTTAAGTAGCTGGAGTCTTTGCCTTGTGACATGCTTCTGTGGTGGTCATGTCTGGGACATGTCCATATGCAAATTTGTCCAAACATACTTAGTTCTGCCCAGACCCTCCTCATCAAACCAACTGCTTTCTTTTCTTTTCCTTTCTTTTTTCTTTTCTTCTCTTCTCCTCTCCTCTTCTCTCTTCTATTCCCTTCCATTTCTTTTCTTTCCTTTTCTCTTCTTTTCTTTTCTTTTCTTTTCTCTTTTCTTCAAGACAGGGTTTCTCTGTATAGCCTGGCAGTCAGCTCAGAGATCTGCCTGCCTCTGCCTCCACATGCTGGGGTTAAAGATATGTGCCACCACTACCCAGCCCTGCACTGTTTTGTAACTGACATTATCTGGAGAGTTCCCCACCCTTGCCCGTCTCCTATGAACTCTGCTGTGACGGGAGGCTGCCTGTCCTAGGCTGGCTGGGAGCTGTCTTTAGATCATTTGTTGTATGTTGTACCCCCACCCCCTGGGGCTGTCCCCTCCGAGCCCTACAGAAGCTGGAAGGGGGCTGTCTGACTTCTGTGGTGACATAGGTGACCCTTTCCATCCAGTCTCCGTTTTCAGAATGTTATCTCTTTGGCTTAATGAAGTAGCTGGGCTAGGAGTTTCTGATAAGGACCTTTGCCAGGAGGCTTGAAGCAGCCCTGTCTGCTGTCTGCTATCTTTTTCTTTTTGCAGATGCTATGACTGCAAATCTATTGGTTATGGTAATTTTTTATACTTGACTCTCTGGTTTGTTATTTGGGATTCTAGCAATTAACCGACTACCCTGTATAGGTTTGTGATTGCATAGGGAACCCCCGTCAAGAATTGGTGAGTCTGGTGCAGTTCAGGAAGAGACAAAGAGGTACATACAGCCAGCCTTAGGTTTACCTACAGTCAGACTACATTCTCTATCTGGAGACATTGGAGTGTGGGTGGTCAGGCCAAGGACACTTGTTGGCGGGTTACTGGTCTCCCTCATAAGGTCTCTTCCTTCAGAACCTCTGCAACATCTCGAGCCCAGGCCCGGCAGTGTGTTCAGCCAGCTTTGGCTTCTCCAGCCCCACTGTGGGGGCCCAGAGCTGTGTTTATTTGGGTCTTTCTGAGGGCCCTCTCACCATGTTCCATTTCTGGAGACATATTTGGCAGAGCTGCACAGATTTCCTCTTCTTCTTTTTTAAGTTGCAAATGCTTAAAATTCTGCCGGCCTTTGAGCTCCCAAGGGGAGCCCCCCATCTCCAGCCCCCATGTGCCGTTGCCATGACGACCTCTCCTTCCCTTTAAAGTCTGGAATGCCACATTCCATAAGATTTGCACAGAAAGTCGCTTGATCATACGCAAAGGCCCGTCTGTCAGCTCTAACATTCTGTATCAATAAACACGCTGGGAGACCCACTCTCAGCCACACTTGTAAGAAATCAAGCTTTGACACTCGTCTGGAGATGCTGAAGGACTCCAGGGCAAGAAGAGCCCCAGGCTGGTGAAGCACAGATTGCCCCCCACGCCTTTCCCTGGACATACCAGCCTTTTCACACTATGATTACAAGAGCACCAGCGTGCGTTACACAGCCCCGTAAAATTACAGTATGCCGCTAAATGCAACACTGGGCCCCAAATATTGAATTTTACACAGATACTAAGCGCGTTTAAAATGCTAAAGCACATTTAAGTCCTCAAATAAGTAAGTAACTTTAATTACCTAAAGAATTAGATTTCTAGAAAATGATGGTTATTTGCTGGAAGAAAATAACATCTAAGCCGTGTTTACGACGTAATGGCTGACATTCTGGGAGGCATGGGCTTTTTTATTCTTTTCTTTTTTTTTTTTTTAAAGTCTATAGGTTTAACATTTTCTGAAATGAGTCCAGGACCAATTGCCCTTGGGTAAAAGATTGGTGTATATTTTGTCTTCCATCAGATGGATGAAAATAAACAAAAGACACAATGTTTCTTTGTCAAAATAAAATTCCCCCACCACTAGAACAAGGCATAAACCAGACAGTATCGATATTTTTGTTACTGTTATAGGAAGTCCTTCTATATGGAATGATACATTTTACGTTTGTTACTAAACAGAGAAGTTTTGCCCTTAATTATTTCAAGAGCCCCCCCCCCACACACACACACTGTTTGTAGCCAAGCTTGCTGTGATATTCGACAGCCAAGAAGGTGCTAGCAGCTGATTAAAGGAGAATAAGGAACTCTGGCTAATTGCACAGAAATCTTGGCATTGGTTGGTCACAGCTAAGAGCAAGCCACACACCTGCAAGGCTTTGGCAGAGAGATCCAGTGGGACCCAGCTCAGGTGACAGGTCCACAGGGAGCTCAAACATCTGAGAACACAGTCCTCAGAAACATCCTCAGGGAACACTGTCGACCTGGAGACAGGGTCAGCTGGGTTTGGGCAGAGGATGGCCAGGTATATCCTGGCTATAAATCTGCTGGGGACACGGGTGACACAAGCCAAGGCCACATCAATAACAGCTCTAGGTACACACAGGGAGCAGGAGAGAGGTTCAGAGCAAGGTAGCCAGTGGATGGGGCCAGAACCACAGGGCACTGATTCTTTCTGGGCTGGCTTGGTGCATTTTATCCTTCAAACAGTGATTGTCAAGTGGCATATTGCTTCAAATTAGCTTCTTAAAGCTGTCTGCTGTATATTGTTTCCTAATTATACAATATACTTCCCGTCACAAGATTTAGGAAGGAACTCAGTCAGCCAAGCTCAGCTTTTCCCACAAACTCTTTTTTATACAAGTTAATGAGTAAAACCCTTCCATTGTTTAAACACTGGGTTTGCAGTTCAGAAAAAAAAATGCTCAGCTTTATGCTGCTCGTGTTTGTCTGTGTGTCTGCGTAAAAAACACAGGCGCAGGCATTGTGTACAAGTTCCACCTGCTTAATAGCTAGAGAAAGAAGCAATTTGCAACTGTAGCGATGTTTCAGACCTCGGACATTATTCTTAACGTTAATACAAGGCAGATTTATAAGTGTTTTATAACCTAAGAAAACTGCAGATGGAAAGAAAGTTTCTTTCTACTTTATCTAGACAAATCCAGGAAAGGCAGGGAGCTTGAGACAGGGATTTTCATTAAAAAACAAAACAAAAACCCACTGTGCCACGTCAGAGGTGTTATCTCCGAAGTTAGGAAACAACAGTCAAAACCATCTTTACCTCTTAGAAAATCTTTCCAAGAGGACATATGTGGTTCCCAACACTTCTGCCGAATGTGAGGGCAGCGAGAAGTTTCATTAAAACCAGAGCTTTAGGGTTTGCGTGTTCATTAGGATTTTTTGTTTGTTTGTTTTTTAAGGCAAGGTTGTGAAAATGAAATTATACTGAGGTTGACACCAGATTTATCAACTTTCTCAGGGCTTTTATTTATTTAAATAGCTGCATTGAAGAGTTCAGAATACTCAAACTTTACCCAGGAACCATAAAAAAAGAGAAAGAGAGAGAGAGAGAGAGAGAGAGAGAGAGAGAGAGAGAGAAACAAAGGAAGGAAACTCTGTGATTTAAATGGCATCTTTCCCTGCGTAATTTTAAATAAGTTTTAATTTTTAATTAAATGTGAAATTGCTTGGGAAGGCGTTGGTGCCTCCTTAGCAGCGGCGATAACGAAGAAAGTCATTTTGACTTAATTTAACCCACTTCCATTTCCAAAACAGCTCAAATAAGTGAAAATTAAAAAGTAATTTTAAAAAAAAAAGAATTCCGTTAACTACAAAATGGTCTGTGTCAAGTTTATTAGAAGTTATGGACTTGTTTCCAGAGCACACTTTCAATTTTAAAACTGTTTTAAGAGACTTAAGCGGAACAGCACGGGGCGGGGGGAGGGGGGAGGGAACCTTAAAATTTGTTAAAGAAAAATCCTGCCCTAACTAACCAAGGCTGTAGCTTAGAACAGATTAGGGATTTCAACGTTTCGAGTCCTCCGCCATCCTGCCCACACATGTCCTGGTCTCCCGTGGAAATCTCTCTTTGTGGCACTTTCATTTTCTGAAGCCATTTGCTGGAGTTCTCGGAAAATCTGTGCTCCGTGAGCTTCCTCGCTGTATTTTACGGCGCCGCTCACCTATTTGCTGTTTGAGTGACACCACTGAACTCTAGGTAACCTTCTGAGGTTCTACTGCTGCCTTTCAGGGATTGGACACTGCATCAGCACGGTGTGGAACTGGCTCCTGCCCTGATCCCTGTGACCCCGGGAGCCTGGCCTGGGCTGAGCAGAGCACCCGGGAATTGGCCTCTTGTAAACTGGAGGGAAGAAGACATTTGGCAGATCTGGAAGGACACAGGCAGGCTGGCTGGGTGGAAAAATGACTTTTTTTTTTTTTTTTTGGATTCAGAAAAGTAAGCCTTCCAGGAGGCAGGGGACAAGCAGGAGGTACATGATTGAATTTAGCTTTGGGCTGTAATTATGCGTTGAGGGAAGTGGCCAGGCTTACACGAGTGCTGTGGAGGGAGAGAGCACTTGAGTCCAGTAAAGGTTCCAAACACCCAGGCTGCAAACAGGCACGCACAAGCAAAGACTAACACCCACCACGACCCTTGCCACTGACGAGAACCAATTAATGAGGGGGTCTCCCTGTGAAAGTGGGGGGGGAAGTTCAGCCCAAACCTAGCAGTTACAGAGAATGCATTTTGTGTTTTTCCTGAAAATTCAACAAAGGGGAAAGGCAGGGAGTGACAGAGAACATGCAGCATTTTGTGGTCACACTGGGCTTCCCAGCCCCATCGGTAACCACCCTAGACCTGCAAATTCCCTCTGATGTCTGCCAGTTTAAGAGTCATTTCCCCACAAACCAGAGTGTTTGCTTCATTTTAAGATCTACCCTAAATACAGGGACTTCCAGCTTCCTGATCCTTCTGAGTTCAAGTCTAGATTACAAATTCATCTGACTGCGGATTTAGCCCCAGCCATGGCCTAGTCAAAAGAGCCCAGGATGGAAGAAAAGGTTCTAGGTTATCCCCAAATATCTGTAAGCCCAGATGATAGCCACGATGCCTTGAGAGTCCCAGGCCTGTTGAACACAGTGCTCCAAAAGGACACAGACCCATTTTAGGCAGAAGTGATGGAACTCTCCAGGCATTGAACCCTGCTGAGCAGGTGCACTGTCCTCCAGCAGGAGCAACCCAGTGACCAAACAGGGAGCCAGGAAATAGGAGTCTGTCTACAGGATAATGAAATGTTTGTGCTTAAAATGGGGAGAAATTCTAGTGCAGGTTACAATATGGAGAAGACACTGTACTCCATGAAATAAGTGATATACAAATGAGAAATACTGCCGGTGAATATCACAGGGTGTGCTGGTGTGCATGCTGATAATCCCAGAGCTCTGAAGACTGAGGCAGAGGGATTGTGGCAAGGCTGAGGTCAGCCTGGACTTCATAGTGAGCACATACACTCAAGACAGTGTCTCAAGAGATCAGAATATGAGGATACAAATAAATACCATGTGGCAACATGTGTGTGATGTCCCGAAAGTGCTTTATAGGATCAAAGCAGAATGGCAGGTTTCCGGAGCTGGGTAGGAGAGCAGCAGTTAGTGTCAAATGGAGATGGGTTCAGCTCAGGAAGATCTCTGTGTAGTAATGGCTCCTCAGAAATCATGACTACGAGTGAATGTGGTTGGTGCATTGAACTGTGTACTTAAAAATGGCTAGCATGGGAAATACTACTGTGTACGTGTCTGTATTATATGCTCTATGACGATAAAATAGAAAGAACATTTTAACCTCACGCTAAATAATAATACAAATACAAGAAAAGCTGCATTTGCAGCCTGTTCCTGAGTTTGGCAGGGTCTGTCCCTGGAGGCTCCAGGGGGTGGGGGAGCTCCCAGATTTTCTTCAAGGGTTGAGCACTCATGTGGGGGGTGGCTGGAAAACAAGACCATTCAGAACCAGAATATGTGCGATCGCCCAACAGACTTCACTGAACAAGGAAACAATGTTTTCAAGCCTCAGTAGTAGCCCCTACTAACTAGTATCTCCTTAACCAAGCAAAAGTGACCCAGAGTTTCTGAAAGAAAGGGAGGTTAGTGAGACTAGTTGGGGCTAGGTGTTGCCTATGTAAGCAAGGCTATTTCCAAAACCACAAACTGTTGGCTGTGTGACCTTAGGCCAGCCACTCTACTTCTCTGGGGTCCAGTCTCCCTTACTGTTGAATAAGACCATTTCAGACTCTACCCCCCTTCCCCCTCCGCCCCCCTCCCCCAGCTTCGACACCCTGTGACTTTGGAATTCCATTTCTTAAAATCTAAGGCTAGTGGTTAGTCTTATTTCCTTACTGCAGAGGAGAGCACTGCATCCTTTGTGCCGTGGCATCTCTCTGGCTTGCCCCTGCGTGTGCTTACACATGTGGAAAGAAGAGGGTCTGTGGAGCCTTTTCCTAATAGAGAACACATTGTGCACTTGCCTTTGAAGTCTTTCATCTGCGGCAAGACCACAAGGGGGCGATGCTCGCCGGAATCTTCCAGCAGGGCGCTGAGCACCTCCTTCAAGGAGGGGGCTTTGTTCTTTCCTGGAGTTTGACGGGGTCTGTCCCTGGAGGCTCCAGGGGGTGGGGGAGCTCCTACATTTTCTTCAAGGATTGAGCACTCATGTGGGGGACGGCTGGAAAACAAGACCATTCAAAACCAGAATATTTGCGATGGCCCAACAGACTTCACTGAACAATGAAACAATGTTTTCAAGTCAGGTACTTGACTATGCTAGAAGGAAGAACTAAGCAAGGCTGCCTGCCGGGTTTACAGCCCTGACTCGAAAAGGCAGTCTCAGAGCTGTGGCAGTTTTAGACATAGAAGCAGGGATGGCTCACTCACCACTCACGACTGGGGCCTGATGTCACCTCAGTATGAACTTCGGGTCTTCTGGGAGGCTGGGTAACTTGAAAATTGCAATGTTACCAAGGAAAGGAAGAAACACTGATGCTTCTTGCTCAAATGCATTACTCCTCTACCTTGGTGGACCCTGAGGGGTTTTGTCCTGTATCCTGATACAGTGTTTTCATTCACTGACACAGTCACTCTTGTGGCTGGGAATACCCTCAGTGTCCTGCAGAAGATGTTACTTCTTCCTTCAGGGCTGACACCTGCTGGCATTCTGGTATCCACTGCTTGCCAGACTCCCATCAGCCTGACTCTGGACTGTCTGCCAAGTGACTGACACCCCTAAAGATGCCATCCATGGCCCTGATGACAACGGGGAACAGAGTTTCTGTTAGCTCTGGTGCCCTTCCCACCAGTGTGCGCTGGAATTCTACCTAATTGATTTCCAGGAGCTTTTTTTGTGCTTGTTTTAACAATCTCTCTCCTTTCTTTTCCCACAGACATCCCATACACTGGTGACGGTATCTTTTCCAAAGGCATATGATCCCTTTGCCTGTGATCAGCTGTGTCCAGGCTTTCAATCATCAAACAGGGCTGAGAATAAAGACCTGACACCACTGGGCTCAAAGACAAGGTTATTGTTTCACATTTCAGCCCAGAACTTATGACACACACTTACAAACGTCTGAATGTGAATTCCTCGCTAAGCAAACACTCACTGAAAGCCTCATGTAGGAGAGACAGAGTTACTAAGCCCTCAGGTTGCTCTGCAAAGAGTCTCAAAAGCTACCCTGACCTTAGTAATTAAGTCTATGGGAAACAGATCCACGCACAAATCAGTGTGGAAGATACCAGTTACAGCTTCAGAAGCTATCTTGCACTTGCACTGAGACTTCCAGGATAAATTAATCTCCTCGTTCATTCATGTAGCCTCCATGCACATTTATCAAGTGCCCGGGCGATTTCAGACACCAAGGCATTAAGACAAGACAGGTCCAATAGAGACAGGAAGAGCACCTCCAAACCCTGTTAGACCCTGCCAATTCCCTCTGTCCTATATAATACTGTAATAGTGGAATCGTGAAGCACCCAACAAGATAAAAGTGTTATAGAGTAATAGTGGAGTCTACACTTTTCCTTCACAGAAACAAACAACGAAACAGACTAAATATATGAAACACCAGTTTTCCAAACCCCCAAGCAGACACTGAAGGCCAGCAGTCACTGTGGGATGATGGGTGTAAGGTGAGTCCCAGAATAGGCCAGTTGACTTCCTTGCCTTCAGGACATCATACTAGGCTGAGCCTACCACGTCACTGAGAAAGTAGAGTTGAGTGTGGAGGGTGATCAGATGGAGTCCCAGAGACAAGGTGGGCAGAGGTCCACCACAATCTGAGCAATGGATACAGGTGAAGAAACTATCCAAGCGTCACCTTAAGGGAGAGAGGGAGTCATGCCTGGCTTTCACATAGACCTCTCAGTAGTGTCTGTTCCCACAAACCTAGAAGCCTTGAAGGCAGCGGGCAGAGTGCTCGGCATTAGCTCCCACAGAGAATACGAGCTCTCGATTAAAGAGCCGCTGATCCAACCTGACAAATCAAAAGGAGGACTCCAGCATGTCAAGAAACTCAACTGCATCTTGAAAGAAGTTCAAAGACATCCACAGCACCCAACAAGATGAAATTCACAGTATTTGACATCAGTCAAAAGTCACCAAGCAGGCAAAGAAACAGAAAAATATGACCTGTAATGAGGAGAAAACTAATCAGGCAAAACAAAACCAGAGCTGGCACAGACGTGAGGATCGGGGATGGAGAAACGAAGTTTCCATAACTGTGTCCCATATGTTCAAAAATTTGAAGCAAAGACTCGAGGAATACAGGAAAGACAAAGTGACCGTTAGATCTGAGATCCGTGGTGTCCGAAATCAAATACAGCAGAAATGGATGACGACGGATTGTTCATTGCATGAGAGACTATCAGTGGGCTTGAATACACAGTATTGGAAACTTCCCGAAAGAAAGCACAAAGAAAAGAATTTAGAAAGTTAGTGAAAGCAAGCCAGCAAGGTGCTAGAGAACCTCAAGGGGCCTTGGTGCTGCGAAGTGGGAGCCCCAGAAGAGAAGGAGAGAGGAGTATACAGGGGTAGAAATACACTTTGCTCCAGATTTGAGGAAGCCTCTAAGCTCAAAGACCAAATGAGTAAGCTCAACCGTAGGAACTCACACCCCACTCGAAGAAAGCTGTAGCACAGCTTCAGAACCTATAGTATCTGGAAAAAGCTTCAAAGTAGAAAATGATATTTCACATACAGAGAGCCATGGGAGATGAGAGTAAATTTCTCGGAAACATCAAGAAGATGGGGGACCAACATTCAAACACAAACGAAGCAGCTGTCAGACTAGGAGAATTTTAGAGCTGATTTTAATGTCAAGGTCTACTGAAGAAAGTAAATCAAAATCAGCATCTTTCAGAAAACAAAACAACAAAAAGGCAAAAAAAAATTATCATCATCAGACTTCTCCACAGGAAATGGTCAAGAAATCATGTCAGAAAAAAAATGACACCAAATCAAATGTAAACCATCAGAGAGCAATGGGGTGCCGGGACCAGTGGCCACCGTAGGAGCATAACCACGGTTCACTTATTTTATACAAACCTCCATTAAAAATTGACGGAAAAAATTGCCATGATATAGAATTTGTAACATTTGCATAAGTGCAATGAATGACCAGGTTACCATAAGGCTCAGGAGCAAAGAAATGAAGGCACCATTACCTGAAGAAACGCAGCAGCAACTTAAAGAAAGGCATACACTGTAGGGCCACTGAAGCAGTGGGAATCTACAAAGCCATATGAGGGAATACAATGAGATTACAAAAACCATGCAGTGGATCATTTAACCTTGTAGGACATGAAGCAAAAGCATGCAGGCCTGGAAAGAAACACAGGCAAATCACAATTATCGACGAGATCTCAGTGCACACCTATCAGTAAGAGATGAAACAAATGGACCAAGAATCCATGGTGACTGATAAAAACAAGTACATCATCAACAGCCTTGACAAACAAGTACATCATCAACAGCCTTGACTTGCTGATGAGAAATTTTCTGTGTAATGACAGGATACAGATTTTGAAGCACACAGAACATTACTACCGAGTTTTAAAGCAAGAGAAGGTGAAGATGTCAAAGAACGACACTAGTGTAGTGTATGAACCATGCCAGCAGGACTGGAGAGTTGTCTCCGAGGTCACCATGTAAGCATGGAGACCAGAATTCAGATCACCAATATCCATGTAAATGTCAGATGGGCAAGAGACCTAACTGCAATCTAGCATTCGGGATGCAAAGGCAGGGGATGTTCAGGGCAAGCTGGAGAGCTGAACCAGCTGAGGAGGTGAGGTCTGGGTTCAATGAGAGACCCTACATCAGAATATGATATGATATGATCAAGAAAGACACCTGACATCAACATCTGTCTTCTATGTGCATCCGTTCCCATATACACATGTGCATCCACACAGGTGAGCCTGCAAACACACATGAACAAGCACACACATGTACACATACACACAAACACATAACAAATTCAGCATCTCGGATGACATGGATCATCTGTTTAAAGATGAAAACTATTTTAAAACTCATTGAAGAAGTCCGGTGACAGAGGTAGCTGGTGTTGGCTGAGGTTTCTCCGCAGCTGACTGCAGAGGTTAGAGGCAGTGAAGACCTGCACGCACCACCTTCAGTCTGAAGCTCTCCCATCACTATTTGTGGAGAAGGGTCCATGGATAACATGAGTTCAAGTTGAGCTTGGCCACAAAGTTCCTTCTTGGAAGTCAGAATAATCAGGCTGCGGGAGCAAACACCTCCTGAGCATCAATATCCTCAGCTGGTCCTGCCAGCTTTCCTATCTGAGGTCCAAGGAGACCCACTGAGGGGAAACCTATGGAGATTCGTAATTTGGGGGATTAAGAAAAGGTTCACCTGAAGAACAGAAGGATGAAGGGCTGGTTGGTGCATGGTGGAAGACCTTGGTTTGGGAAACTATTTACCACAGGACTAGGAAATTATCTTTAGGGCAAGCTTTCTGGGTGTCTCCGTAACTCAGGAACCATATCTCTGTAAAAGTGCAGTGAATAGATAGACAATAAGCAAAGTCCCCTCCTTTCTGCAACCCCATTCCCACTCCCAGACGAGCTCTCCTGGATTTGCTCTGCTCCAGACTTGAACTCTGACCCTTGCATTGGCTTCGCCAGTTACAGTAGTGTTCCAGAGGACTCTATAGGCCCTGGTGTCAATTCTTCTTGTCTAGTCCATGGCCATTAGAGACTGTCACCGAGTCAGCAGGAATCAGGTTATACTGCCCTGGTATGGCTCAGCCTCCTCTTGGTTCCAACAAATTCAAAAACCCAGGATACCATAATCAAATCACACTGGTCTAAACTCAACTCTTAGCCAAAAACTACATCTTCCTTAGTCAGAATCCAGCGCATCCATGCTGGGAATCTGACTCAGGCTATACAGCAGGGCTAGCACCCATGCTCAGGACCACCTGCCTGATATCAAGTCTGAGCCCTGACTCATTAAGATCTCTGTTGGACATGGTGGTGGCAGCATGGATACCAGCCCTTCCTCCCTACAGCTGTGAGGCTTGGAGAAGTCCTTCAGGGCAAAGCCTTACCAGCTTTGACATGTTCTAAGTCTCCACCCTGGCCTGCTTGACTCCTAACCCTTGGGGGGACATTCAACACTGGATCTCGGGGCTGGAGATTACCATGCAGAATCTATGAAAGAGATGAGCACAGAGAAATGACGGGGCGGCTGGGGGCAGCAGGTGGGTCTGTGGTCCCGATGTGTCAGATGATGTTGACAGTCATAGCAGATCCATCGAGCAGGGTGGGGGTGGGGCCAAATCCACAATTTTACAGACCAGCTTTAGGCTGGTCTTTGAATCCTTGTAAAATTAGATAACTCAGTTCTTTTTGAGGTCCTATACTAGACTGGGACCAGAAAGGCTTTTCAAGGTACCTAGAAACACTCCTGTATGCACAGTAGTGGCTGCATATTCAAACAGATAAGATCTGGTTCCAGGGCAATAAACGAGTCTCAAGATGACTGTCTGGATAGCCATAGTGTCCACTAGAGGCAAGCACTATTCGGATCAGGACTTCCGTGGCCTTCAACATCAGTGACATCTCTGGGAATGGACCCTCCGCTTCACCTTGTCTGATCTCTTTACAGCAGTCTATGGTGACTTCTTCCACTCACTCTGAATGGGAATCCCAGCCATGGGAGCTGGTGACCTTTGACCCTAAGCAAGTGATCTTCACCTGGGGGGGGGGGGGCAGATGCCTCTCAAACTCCACATCCATCACTGTCAGCTTAAACTGTTCATTATCCACCAGCTGCTTGGGGTAGAAACTGGGGAGACAACTTAGCTTTGTTTCACTAGACACCCAATTCCTTCCAAATCCTGTCAGCATTTTACCCAAGCCATGGCCTAAGCCCCCTTCATGCTCAATGTTTGCTTCTCACCCAAGTGTCTGGTCTGTCAGGTCCACAGACAAGGCCCACCAGGAAGCACTGTTATAGCCATGTGGCATCTCCAGGAGTCCTGGGATGGGTTGAGGGAGCTCCCCCATCTCCTCATCTGCTGGGGTCTACATCTTCATCCGGTGGCCAACGTAACCTCTTAGCACAATGGAGAAGGTATTGCCTTCTTTCTCAGTACTCTGCAAAAGTGTCCCATCATGCCTAGGGAGAACCTGTATGCTCCTCCTCAACAGGAGTGTCTAAGATCTGGCCCCTCGTTCCTGGCATTTCCTCTGGGCTCAGAGTACCCAGGTCTCCTTAGGAAGCTTTCTACTTCCACTCTTGGGAACTTTATTCTACTTCTCCTTAAAGATGCTTTCCTGCCTCCCGTTCTAGGAGCATCTGTCACCTCCATGATTCTTCATGCCCTGCAAATCAAACCCTCCTAGTAATCAAAAAACATCCCCCTGTCTCTGATCCCAGGAGGCCAGGGCTAGTTTACACCTGTGTTTCCAGCCCTGTGCTCTGTCCTGTGGGCCCTGGGAAGAAATGAACACTCAGAGATGCAGAGAATGAGCCAACTGAAGCCAGCAGAGTATACCTAACACTTGTGACATGGTTTATGGTTATTCAGATTTCTTCCCATCATATTCTGTCCACTATAATTCTCAAAGATTGCCTCCCCTTGAACACCTTCCAAGATGTTCCTTGATCCTCTTTTACCTTCTGGCTCACTTGCTGTACTCTTCTGCTGGTCACTGGACACAGGAACTTGCCATTCCCAGATTTATCTGAATACAGGCACCTTGAAACAGAAACTCCAGCTCCTCAGGACTTCCAAAATCCTCGAGGATGGCATGGATTAATAGCCCTCCTCAGAGGCACGGTTGATTTAGTCATTGGGCTGTCAAAGGTCCCAGGGATACAAGGGACACTTACTTACAGTTGATCCCAAAGGGGATGTTCAACACAGTCCATATTGTGTGCAGATGTGTGTCCAGGGAGCACAGTCTGCCTGTGAAATGCTTAAGACAAATGCTTAAGACATAGACAAGATGTGTCAAGGGGGTGGGAACCGCCAGCATTGGCCACACCAGCATGTGGAGAGTAAATGACCGTTACGGATATTCACAGGAGACACTCCTCAGTGGCTCTGCACACAGTTTCTTGATGCACTGTGATCCCTTCTGAAAACACTTAGGGCCTTTGAAATGTTCATTTTTTCAAGGCTGGAATTAGAACTTGGCCACGTGGCTGGTGTGGGCGAAGGTGGAGGTCAGAGGTGCCATTCTTCTTGCTGGTAATGAACGTTAATGAAGTGATCAGGGGCTGTGATACAGGAGAAGGTGGCAGGCTTGGCAGGAAGCACTTGGCTGGGGCAGTGATGGATGGACAGAGTTCTGTGTGCATCAGGCCACAGCTTTGTTCTTCCTCTACAGCAGTGCACTGGGCTGAGTCTCAGTGCTGTCTTCGTTTGTTTCGGATAAGATAGCGGCTGGTGGAAGCCCAGGGGTTACTGGGGTCACTGAGCCTAAGGTTCTATTTGTAAATCACGACCTCTGTCTTGGGACCTTTAGAACTTCTTTTTCCCCCTCCCTCCCTTCCCCTCTCCCTACCTATCCTTTCTCTTTCTCTCTCTCTTTCTTCTTTTCCTTTTTTCCCAACTCCTCCTCTTCTGTGATACCTTTTCCCCTCTATCACCTCCCTTTCCTCCCTACCTTCTTTTTCTTTCTTTCTCTCTCCCTTCCTTCCTTCCTTCCTTCCTTCCTTCCTTCCTTCCTTCCTTCCTTCCTCCCCTCCTCCTTCTCTTTCTCCTCCTCTTCTCTGATTCCTTCCTCCTTGTTTTTACTTTTTCTCTTGGAAGTTGGTCTTAAACACAAAGGATGACTTTGAACTTCTAAATCTCTTGTCTCTGTTTCCCAAGTGCCCGGATTACAGGCATGGGCCACCACCCCTGGTTTTATACAGAGCTGGTGATCTCACCAGGGCTTTGTGCTTCTAGGTAAGCGCTCTACCAACCTAGCTACATCTCCATGTCCCTCCTTCCTGTAAAGGACGAAGTGCTGGGAGGAGATCAGATTCAACTGAGTGCCCTGGTCTTTGTCATAAGAGGGGTGTGAGGTCACTACACAAAGTGCCTGTTGCCTTCCTTCCTTCTGGTCCTCACACTGCTGCAAGGCTTTGACTTGGCAACACCTTCCTGTCATGGATTCAGACGGAGCATGAGTCCACATAGACCTCAGAGCACCTGCCTCACAGGATCAGCCTTGCTCCTGCTCTTGCTAATGGTCTGCGCCTCCCAGGTCAGGAGTGATGGCTCCTCTTCCTCTTCTACCTCTTCACAGGACAAAAGCAAAGGACTCAGCCTCATTATCACACAGAAACTGCACAGATCAAAGCCAAGTGTCCACCATCACAGTGGAGTCCCGTCCTCAATCATAGGACTTTCACAGAGATTTATGGGGGTCTCTGTGGTCAAGACAGATGAGGTGTGTCCATCTCTCACCTCCCTCTGGGCTAAACATCCAGTTCACTGTTCTTAGCTCCCATGGAGTCAAATAACCACATTTCCCCACCCTAGAAGGACCTTCAGGTTGAAGCTCCAAGGAGAGCCCCCCCAAAAAAGAGAGTGGATGTGTGTAATACAGAAATAGTATCTGGCGTTTCCTATACTCAATAAAAATAAGAAACTCACAGAGGCAAGAAGTGTAGGAAGCTGCAATCACAGAAAGAAAATGACAAATTTTCTTCACATCATGAGAAGAAGAAAAATCATAAACTTTGTCAGTGGGGAAGATGCATGACAGAAAAGGATGTCACTTGGCTCCCTGCCAGGAAAAGAAGTGAGCCAGAAACAAAGGAGCAAGGTGGATCAAACAAGGCGTGATCAAGTAACAAAAGCAAAAGGCTTCTACACTCAGGAGGTGGCCCCCCCAAAGACAAGGGTGACGTGAAGATTCCATAGATGTATGAAAGCTGAGAGAAGATGGTTTCATGCCTGGCACGCAGTCACGGGTAGGGGTGACGCCAGGGAATCACACGTACCTGCAGGAAGAGAGCAGAAAAGGAGGCTCTGTGCATAAGTGGACATACCTCAAGATTCTTTAATGCCTTCAAAAACAACCACACTGTGTCGGCTCAAAATACATGAACCAAAATGTGTAACTTAGTTGTACAGACCTGGGAGGGAGAAATGAGAGTTTCCAGTAGTGCAGTCTTGGAGCTATACGTAAATAGTACATATGTATACATATATACAACGTACATACATACTTGGGGTAGAGTGGAAAATAACTTCATACCATAGCCCTAAAACAACCTAGTCATCTGGTAGAAAAGTCACTGCAGACAAAGAGGCAGTCACATGGCCGAAGATGAGGAGCAGAGCTTCTGGGAGCTCCCAGCTAAGCTAAGCATGAAGCCATCTCATCGGTAAGAGAGCACACACATTCTCTCCTTAAACACAGGGAGACTTCCAACTTGCTGCCTACACCCAGCACTATCCCTAAAGAGGCAGGAAACAAGATAGATGTTCTGGGGCTGTCTGAGCTGCCATACCATGGAGCGGACAACAAGCCAGAGCTGATAGTGAGTGCTAAGCAGGCAGGTAGAGCTGGGAAAGTCAGGAGAGCCTGGTGTTTGGTGGGGAAACCTTGTCCTGTGTGGGAATTCCAGGAAGACTGAAGACATCTGGGGTCCTAGCTTGCCCTATGGCAGAGGATTCAGATAAGCAGAGCATGCTGGGTAGACGGGAGTGGTTAAAGCTGCCATCAGGGCAAGGGCTGCAGAGACTTTGGTAGTTTGAATGAGAATGGCTTCCAAGGCTCATTTGTTTAAGTAATTGACCCCTAATTGGTGGGACTATTTGGGAGGGTTAGGAGCTACTGGCTTATTAGAGGAGGTGTGTCACTGGGGGTGGGGTATGAGTTTTCAAAAGACTTGAACCACTTCCAGTGCCTCACCCCACTCTCTCTGTGCCTTCTATGTGCAGATCAGGATCTGACTTTTCACCTGTTCCTGCAGTCATGCCTTTGTTCTGCCATCATGGGCGGTAAGCCTCTGAAGTCATAAGCACAATGTAATGTTTCTTTTAGAAGCTGCCACACTCATGGTGTTTTGTCACAGAAATAGAAACATAATGAAGACAAGGATAATGGGGCTCTATGCCTTTCCACTCCTGCCAATGGTGGTGTGGCTAAGGAAGGGGGCTTGTCCAGGACCCAAGAGCTTCTGGGTGCTGTTTATGATCATGTTGCTGGAGTAAGGGGATGGCAGGAGTGGGAGCAGGGGCAAGGTCTCAGAAGACTGCAATGTCACTGTTCAGACAGTGGGAGGCCCAGGAGAGGGTTGGTTCCCACCCCTTACATGGGGGGATGGGGACCAGCATAGAGAGGGCTCATGTTCTACGTTTGTAGGCACAGGAGGCCATCAAGCATGAAGATAGTGATGGAGGAGCAGTGAGGCCCCAGGAAGAGGAGGGAAGATGCAAGGGGACCCACAGGAGGGATATAAATGAGAACTCCAACATGTTGGGGGCAGACTGAAGAGAGAGTGGAGTATTTGAAAGCAATGCCTAGAAAGGGTTGCTGCTATCAGGAATGACCACGAGAGCTGGTCATGGAGGGGGCTAGAGGGAAGTAGAGCCCAGGCAGTGGGCAGGACTTCTACAAAGACACTAGGGATTCAAGGGCCACGAGAATAAGCTTGCAGAGGAGAGGGGGAGGAGGAAGGGGAGGGGGAGGGGGAGGGGGGAGGGGGGAGGGGGCGAGGAAGCTAAGAGAGCTAAGGGATGGAAGGAAAGTCACCGAGCAGAGATGGAGGAGAGAAGACCTGGAAGTGACAACAAAGCATCTGCAGACCCAGGGACACAGCCATGAGGGAGCATGGATGGCCACCCACCATGAGGGAGAGTGGGAGTTGACCATTCCCATAGGAGAGTGGTACAGATGAGGCTTCAAAAGAAAGAAGAGGGCAGGGTATAAGGTAGGCAGTGTTGCAGGGTGGAAAGCAGGTAGGGTAGTCCTTGTTAGTACACTGAGTCCTTCTTCATGGGCTCCTTCCTGTGATGGTAAAACCAGTTTCTACTCACAGAGAGCTTCTTCCAAAGCTGTCTTGACTTAGATTATGGGATCTTGAACTACATGGATCCACAACGTGCAAACAAATGAAGCTTTAGCCATCTACTTTTGGGATAGCTACAAGAGAGGCAAGGTACCTTTAAATATTACAGAGATATGAATATATGGGGCGACTTTTCACTGTGAGTCTATGGAAGTGGAGGTAGGAAAAGATGCTTCAAAATGGCCCCAGTAAAGGTGCCCTTCCCACAGTTCAGGGGTTAGATCACAGGTCAGGGGTGACCTTCACATACTGAGGAACCTGGTCCCTCTTACTCCTCCAAGTCCCCTGATTTTTCCATGTGGTGTCTGGAGTTCCATTTTTTTCGAGGACAGGCAGGTTTCAGAGGTGGGTGACAAAGGAACACAAGAAGTGGAATTGGGTTTAACTCAGTAGGACAAAGGCTGTGGGCTCCATCACACAATTCCTTAAAGAACCTGCTGAGTATCCCTGGAGACAGGCACATGAAGAATTTAGTGTAGCCCTTTATGGCCAAGAAATTGATCACAATTACTAACCAATATCTAGTTCTGTCTCATGCTGTTCTGAACGCACTTTCCCCAGACCCACAGTGACTGGTGACTGGTGTCTAAGCTTCCTGTAGCTAACCAGTTCTGAGTGTTCAAGCATCTCTCTGACTGCCATGTTGGTCTCAACCCTAAGCAGTTGGACACTTCACACACGTTGCTATTGTAGATAAATATCACGATCCAAAGGCTATCTGTTGGGGTTTCAAGGTTCTGGTATTGCTGAACATAGACAGACATGTCACCAAGCGGGGTCATGTAAGAGCAGTATTCAGGTTGGGGAGCACTCTCGTGCAGGATGCTCAGGTGGGCTCTCCCAGCTCATCCAAGGCAGAGCTAATGCAGTATCTCTCTGCCCCCAACCCCAGCTGCTGGCTGCATCTGCCCCTGACTTCTGAGGACTATGACTGCCATCTGTAGAGGCCCAGCAGGGAGCTGTCCCCTTCAGCACTGCTCTCTAGCAGCAAGAGCTGGGCACCCAAACATGAATGACTTGACTTTCAGAATGCATGGCTCTTAGGAGTGTGCAGGTCAAGGGCCAGCTACCTACCAAGGGCGGTCAGTCAAAGGCTGAGCTATCCCCTCATAAGGCCATTCTAGCATTTGAGCCCATATGATCCACACATCAAAATCAAATAAGGAAGACTGCTAAATTCATAGGTGAGATCAACTACCATTTTTAGAGACTTATCAATGAAAACTCAAAACGTGTCAGCTGTGTGAGTATACTCTGAGCATCTGCACTCGCCTTGGTGGAGAGACCCTGCCATACCAATTTGTTCTAAGAAAGACCACATCTGGAGAGCCCCCCACCCACGGGGCCAGGGGCTGACATCCTGGGCACAAGACAGACATGGCCAGGGTTTGCTCAGCAGGAGGAGCTCGGTGCATCATGGTATCTCTGGAGAACCAGAACACCCATCCCTCCTTCCATCCATGTGATGGCAGCAGGGATCAGGATACACAGTGAATTGACTGAGAGGTTCTGATGAGGGTTCCCAGGAAGATCTCTTAACATCTTTCTAAGCTTCATCTTCAAGCTGTCCCAGAAAGAACCAAAGATGCTCACGGCCCTCTGTTTATGTAGGGAGTCAGGGGAGTGGAAAGATGGAATTAACCTATCTAATACCTTGCTGTAAACTGGGGGGGAAACGTACAATCAACACAGTGTGCAAGCCATGAGAAACAGTGGGATTTCTGTGTTTTATTCTGTACCCCTTGGTGATAATTAAAGCTTTAAAAAGTAGTGTTCCAAGCGCCCACTGCATGCAAGCCCTCTGAACACCCTACTCTTCTGTCATGCAGCCTGCAGCTAAAAGTGCAAAAGTGCAAAAGTGCAGTGGGCTGTTACAGCTTAGAGTTAGCTGCTAAACCAGATTCTGGAGAGTTCTCTAATTGCCACCTATAATTGAATAATTGTCACCCTATCTCCCTTCTAGCTGCCTAAGTCATGGAGATCCTAGACCAGTGGTTCTCAACCTGTGGGTCACGACCCTCTTGGGGGTCAAACTACCCTTTCGGAGGGGTCACCTAAGAGCATTGGAAATTTACATTATGATTCATAACAGGAGAAAAGTTACAATTATGAAGTCACAAAAAAATTTATGGTTTGAGTCCCAACAAAATGAAGAATGTTATTAAAGGGTCAAACATTAGGAAGGTTGAGAACCACCACTCTAGACTCTTAAGCCTCTACTGCTTTCCTGTTGATAGTGGGCTGTGACTCTCAAATTCTTTCTCTACTCTGTCTTTATAATAGCCCTATATACTCTAACTCTCATGTCATGGATTAGGAGACCAAGGCCTCATGCTGAAGCTGAGACCTTCCTGCCTTGTCTGTCACCACACGTCTGTGCACACAGGTACCCACACTCCACAGTCTTGACCCCAACGAGCCTTAACACAACACTAGGGTGAGCCCTTCCGTATTTGAGTCCCGTTCATGTTGCTTCTCTGGTCCATCCTGCCCTGCTTGAGAATAAAAGCCGAGGTCATCACACTGCAGTGGATGGCCCCACACCTGGGAGTATCTAAGCAATACAAACTGGACTCTGTGGATTATTAAAAGAAAAAAAAAAGGACACAAAGTTGAGGGAGGCTGGATAGGTGGGGTTCATCTACAAGGAATTAGAGGGCAGAGTAAGAATAGAGAGATGAATGTAATCAAAATACACCGTATCGTGAAAATTTCAAAGAATCGTTGTGCCCATGGGTTAGTGCATCTCTCAACACTCACCAGAGAAGCTTCTGTGATTGTTAACACAGGGACCCACGACTGGCCAATGTGGAGAATAAGGAACTGCTACATGCTCAGTCCTGAAGAGAACATTACCCTGCACCTTCACGTGTCAAGGCACAGAATTCTTGCAGAAGAGGTGGGAGGAAGACTGTAAGAGCCAGAGGTGATGACGGCACACACTGAAATGGTGTCCTCCAGACACATAGTAGGGCAGCTGCACATAGGAACTCACAACAGTTATGACAGCATGTACTACATCCGTGCCAGCTCAAGGCAGACAAAACCCCAGCATGGAGAGGGAAGATGGATACAAAGACCAACCTCTAGCCAAGAAGATGTTGGCAGCTAATAGCCTGGAAGCAGGAGAGTAGGTTTTCTTTTGAGTGTTGCCACTGGTGGGTCAACCAGACCCCAGTGAATGGCCAAGCATCCACGGATAAATGGGTAGCAAGGGTCAGATTGGGTGGGTGAAAACCCAGAAAAGGACACAAAGGGAAGGGGTGGAGCTGTGGGTGGTTCCAGAAGGGGTGGATACAGGGAAAACTCGGTGTAAAAAATTCTTTTAAAAAACTTGATAAAAATGACTAAAATGAAAAAAAATTAAAGTCATGACAGTAGCTGCCTAGGTGGGCTCTGTGCTGGGACCTCAGGGCCTCCCGTCACCTCTCAACGCTCTGACGCAGTCACACCGGCCTCCCAGACTGTCCCCAGGCACACTATTCTTACTCTGAGCTCTACACCTTTTGGCTTCCTATTCTTTCTAGAATGACCTTCTTTTAGGAATCTACATAGCATAGTCTCTCACAGTGTGCCCATGACACGCATGAGAACCCGCCTTCCGGGGTCCCGGAAGCTGTGTATGCTCGGCTGTGTGTGTCCTTGCCCCCTTCCCCCCAAATTCATGTTGAAACTCAATTCTAAACAGACCTATGAAAATGTTGGAGCACTGGGCTGGGGCAAAGGGCTCTGCTCTCACCAAGGGCCATGGAAACAGCTGGACCCTTGGCCATTTGTCCTTCTGCCTTGTGGGGACACACAAAGAAGGCCCTTGCCAGCCTACAGTTGCTGGTGCCTCCGCTTTCCATTCTCTAGCTTCTAGAATTGTGATTTATAAATTAGCTGGTTTGAGGCATCTTGCTATAGCTTCTGGAACAAGCTAAGACACAGATTGCTTTCCCTGTAGTGCTAATAATCCAATAAAATATGCACTTAGTTATTTTGCTTTGCTATTGATTCTGATGATAAAATTTGTGAAGAATCTCTCTTCTTCTCTTTCCTCAAATAATGCCACTTGGCAATGATGAAAGTTTAAAAAGCATGATCAGGCTGTATACATATTTAAGGTTATGCAATTAACCAACTTTCATGTAGCCCTATAGAAAAAGAAAATTCTCACATCCTTAGTCTTCAAAAGTAAACAAACATTCCAGTGGATATTATGTGCCCTGTCATGAGGGTGCATAGAATTTATCAACAACTTCTCTGTGTTGGGGAATTTGGTTCCCCTTACATAAGCAGTGCTGCAGACGGTATGAGCCTTCTGCTCTGCCATGTATTTCCGGGTGTTTAATATATAAAGCATGCTGTTCCTAGCTTTGAGATTTGAAGAACAACCAGGACCCCATCCTTCAGAGAGCTCACAGGCAGGCAAGCAAAGGAGGAATGTGCTGCAGACAAGACATGACCGACAGATTCCGGTATGCACTGGACACAGTGATTCACAGGCTGCCAGCACCAGCTGAGGGTGGACACAGTGACCCACAGGCTGTCCACTCCCTATTGCCCAGTGACATTTTCATTTCTGATACAACATGTTTTTTCTTTTTAAAGTTACATTGCTTTTATCCTCTCTTGCCAATTGTATCAAAACTAGGTATGGCATGCTGTAATCAATGCTGACATGAGTGACTGGGTGTCTAGCCTTGGTTAGTTCTGGTTATGCCCTTCTTGTGACAAATACAGTAGGTGAGAAAGAAGAGTGAAGTGAGGTTGGGAAGGCAGACATGCCCGCTTCCCTTTAGTGATGAGAGAAGGTGGTAAGGAGACGCCAGCAAATCGGGGTCAAGCTGCTGCTGTGAGGACCATCACACTGGCAGAGATCCAGGAACTAAGCTGTTCTGAGAAAGGTGATGCCTGTGCTGATGGAAGAACTGGTCAACACACAGCCATGACACATTTGCTTATTTTATACCAACAGCGCAGGTAGGAGGAGAGCATGCTAGTCACAGCATGGCTTGAGCTCTAGAGAATCGTCATGGACATGTCTAGAAAGTTCAATGGAACTATAAAGCACTGCTAGATGACATAAATTACCTAGAGAGCCTTGTACTTAAAAGCAAAGCACATCCCTCCCGGGGGAAGGCTGGCTAAGAACACAGAGAACCACCCCCATTCCTGTAGCCACTCAAGCGTCCTCCTCAAAACCAGCTTCTTAGCTCAAAAAGGTTTGCTTATAATTGTATTGGCTGAGACATCAGGGTGATGACTTTAACCTTTGCTCCACTGACATCAGGACTGACTTATAGAAAGACCTTTTACCAAAGCTCCAGGCAGGAAAATGCTCCTTCGAGTTGTGCCATGTGCCAGCCTGCAGACCCTTGCTGTCCAGGAAAGAGGAGGTATGACAGCCACACACCTCCCAGGCCCAGGTTAGATGGTTGCACCGTTGAGCAGGCCGGGTATCGACTATACACTCCGTCCACCCAGGTGATTCCTCTGAGTACTGCGCCGTTCGTATTCCATGTGGACCCCAAGCATCTTAAATAGCATCTGTGTCTTTACTTAGATAAAACTTCAAGGGCAAGGGTGGGTCCCAAGGGGCTACTATTAATTGGTCCTCAAATCTTCCCCGAAGAATGAAAGTGCCTTTGAGGATATGAATGGATTAGAATTCCCCAAAAAGAAAGGCTGCCAGGGGTGATGTTTCCCTTTCCTATTGTTTAAAGAGCAGAATGTGTTTCTTTTTATCCTAATATAAGAACTAATGCAATCGGATAATAAAAAGCAGAGGTGGAATTTCTCCTTTAAGGGAATTTCAAAGGGCTGTAATCTCCCTTTGAAACTGAAATGACTTCTAAGTGGGACCTGCTCCATACATGGGGCAAGCTGCTTTTTAAACACACCAACGTGAGTTATCCACCTGACAGCTACGCGGCATGTCCAGATGCAGACAGACGAGTGTGGATCTTCAAGGTCACCTCTTTCAGCGTGGCAACTATGAGAAACGTCCACCTTTGTGAGGTTTAGTTTTGCTGTTTGAAAAAGAACTTGGCTGGCATAGCCTTCCTTTTCTATTTCTGGTGCTATTTAAATTAATTCCAGTCTTCTTTAGAGGTGAGGGAAATTTCTCTGATAAAAAGCCATTGATGTCTTCAGGTTTTTCATCATCTAAAAAAAAAAAAAACTG
This sequence comes from Grammomys surdaster, assembly GCF_004785775.1. NCBI lineage: Eukaryota > Metazoa > Chordata > Mammalia > Rodentia > Muridae > Grammomys > Grammomys surdaster. The sequence goes on from NW_021620869.1 coordinate 3,607,945, forward strand.
TACTGCACCATTTTATGGAGGCTAATTTAATGGAATGTCGTGTTATTTATTTTACAGTGTGGATTTGAGGTTAGGGCAAAAAAGCCTGGCTCTTGCAGATAATGAAAAGCAGAGTTTTAAACATTGAGAAAATCAGAAAAAGGCAAATTTTTACAGTAGTATTATGATGTATAGATGCAGTTATACTTTCTTGAGATTTTTATTTAATTTTATGTGTATGAGTGTCTGTATTGCATGTATCTCTGTGCACCACATCTGCCTGATGTCAGAAGAGGGCAACAGATTCCTTGGGTCCGAAGTTAGAGACTTGTAAACCACTGTGTGGCTGCTGGGAATTGAACCCCTGGACTTCTGGAAGAAAAGCCAGTGCTATTAACCACTGAGCCATCTCAGCTAATTTTTTAAAATGAAGGTTTGAGCTTTTTCAGTTCTGAAAGCGAGATGGACCCATCTGAGCCAAAGGAACACTTTGTCGCTATCCAGCAATGACGTGTCTTATAAGGCAATGTCTCATCCTCCCTTTGTTACAAAGTCAACTGAGCCTGTATAAAGTGGAAACTTTTCAATACTTCTTACGTATGCCCACAACAAAACCTACGTAACAACAGGAAAAAACAACCCACTCAGACCAGTGTTCACAACTGCAACTCAGTGTGGCGGAAGAGGTAGATTTGCAACAAAGCATTTGAATCTTCCTAGGAGACTGCGGTTCTAAGTGACGTGGTTCCTGCTCTACAAGCTGCCCCCATCCCCACCCCACCCCATTCCCACCAGAGCTCAGTGAAAAGCATCTCCTCCACAACCTGTCTTCTCAAAGGGATTCAGAGCCTGTTGGCTGTCACCTGGCCCTGGCGCGTGCCTTATCGAGTAGTCTCTGTTCTGTCTTTAACCTTGAACTTCCCCACCCCAGAAACAGCGGAAACACCATGCTGAGATCACGTGACTCTGATGGCCACAAGGCAGTTGCAGGAATTCTTTCAGACTGGGAAGGAAACTCAAATCTGCCTAAGGATGATACCTCAAGGACACCAGCATGCTCCTTCCTCACCCCCAGTTGTAGGAAGAAGCATATGCCATGGTGAAATGCCTGCTGGCTTTCACCTTGGCCCCTCATTGCTCTCAGACATTTCTTCTCATTTGCTGCACAGAAAGCTGCTGGCCCATCAGGCCCCAACTCGAAGGCTCCAGATTTTGCCTAGTATGGAACAGTATGCATGCACATACCTGGTGTGACGTTAACATTTCCTTCTTCCTTCTCTCCCTTCCAGACCTTGGTGTGTGTGTGTGTGTAAGTGTGTGTGTGTGTGTGTGTGTGTGTCTGTGTGGTGTGAGAGAGAATGAAAGCATGCACGTGTATAGATAGATAGCTAGGGACTAAACCCACCACCCTGAAAAGTCTAGGCAGGCGCTACCGCTACACTGTATCCTGAGCCTCTTTTCATGTCTCATTTTGAGATAAGGCCTCACTAAGTTCCCATGCTGGCCTTCAATTTACTTTGTAAGCCAGGCTGATCTTGAACTTGTGAAGAACCTGCCTCAGCCTACACAGCCCACAGGCCTGCACTACCAGCCTGGCTTGTGCTCCTTCCCTGCCCTTCCTCATCTCCCACAGTCCCTGCTGCTCTGCTGCACGGGGGGGTGGGTCGGGGGGGGGACTGTAGAAGTGAGGCCTGGTTCTTCCTCCCAGGTCCACACTCTCAGAAATAAGACTCAGACTCAAAATATATTAACAAATACCTTAACCATATAGTTAGGCTCTTCTGTGACAAGATCTAACTTAAAATATCCTATTCACTTTAACCTGCATTCTGCCACGTGCCTGGTTACCTGTTCTCAGGTACCATGTGTCTGTCAGCTCACATCTTCCCCAGGTGGATTTCCCAGTGCTTGGCTCTATCCCAGAATTCATTCTGCCTCCCAGATGTCCCGCCTTTCATTTCCTGCCTAAGCCACAAGCCATAGGCTTTTTCAGTTGACAGGTGAGGCATCCATACAAATACACAAGATCATCTGCTTGTGGCTGAGCACAAGCCAGAGCAGAACAGTCGCTCAGCAGTTCAGAGTTTTCATCTCACTTCACAGCAGGGGAGTCTAGTTTCTCAAATCCCAAACAGTTATCTTCCTTGCTGTCTGTGACAGTTTTGTTCCCCTCATTTTTTTCTGCTTTCTTCAACAATGATTCTATGCTTCGCCCAGCAGCAAGGTTCATCTTCTCCACCCCAGCCTGCCCTCCCTCACGGTCTTCCATCCTCCGTAGGCACCCATCTCCTCTTTCCCCATATTTGTTACACCAGCACCTCCTCACTGACCACTTGACTGGCCACAGTGACTTCTGTCCCGCTTCCCTCCTTCAGACTCCCTGCCCATCAGACTGTTGCAGCCTTCCTTCCTCTCACAGGTGCCTCCGTTCATGGACCACTGTATCTGTGCTTGGTCTGAGCTCTGTCAGGGAACGATGCTGGCCAGCCATGGGCCTGCTACGTACTGTAAGCAGCTAGCGCCTCAGCCTTCAGGTTCTTGGATTTCCCTCAGCACTAGGCAAAAGGAGAGCCTCAGGTGTACACTGGTTCGTTCCACGTCACCTTGAACTTGACAATTGTGTTCCCATCTGCTTAATGGTGAACTTCATCTCATCATTCTTTTAACAAGCACCTGACGGGTGTCTCCGGTTCACACTCTGAGGAAGTTCCCAGGCCAGAGGCTCCCATCCTGTTGCTACACGCTGTGACAGACTGAATCTACAGATTGAGGATCTGAATCTACACTGTTCAGTGGCTTCACCTCCAGGCAAAATTAAAGTTAGCAAGCGAAGGCTATCTGAGCTGTACTTGCTCATGGTACACTCTCAGGGAGTCCTGCTTACTTTCTGAAGGGAGGTGTTGGGCACAGAGCCATGTCTGATGTCAGTTTAGCGGGTGCATGTTACCTACCGTGCGACACATTAGATCAAGCAGGAGCTAGCACCCGCCCCCTCGGTTTGGCTCCTAGCCCTGCCACTGTTGGTTTCTGCGAATTCAGACACGCTTTAAACCTCATTTTCTTCACTTGGAAAATGTGACAAACAATGCCCCATTCAGAGAGTAGCTGTGACTATTAAACCTGACAATGGCATCAAACAACGGTGGCAGTGGGGCTCTGGCTCCCTACTGCTCTGTAAGCCACTGATCTGCCAGCCCTTCTTATCACAGGGTTCCTACTAAGGTCTTTCTGAATGTATTAAGTCAATGTCCCAAAGCTGCAAACACGATTCCAACAGAGGAAACTGCATGCTACCTAGACAAAGGCAAACATTTGGATTTTCATTGGCACCTTTCAAGTATAAAATTTGATATTCCATCATTGGGTAGCCATAGTCCATGGAGCAAATTTTGAATGGAAATACAGTGACTGTCCCTGAGATAAACTGGAAAGGACTGGAATTCTGGATGTGTGTTTATGTGGCTGTGCATGTGTTTTTAAATGCGTGATTCACATATGTGCATTGAATGTATAAGTGCATGTGTATAGACTATGTATGATTTTACATATGTGCATGTGTATGAGTATGTATGTGTCTATATGTGGAGCTGTGTGAGTGTCTATGCATACACATATGTATATATTGAGCACATATGCTTGTACAATTGTGTATGTGTCGATGTGTATGTATCTGGCTATGTGTACACATCGTACCTATGGTTTCATGCCAGTGTTTTCTCGTCTCTCCCCCCTTCCTGCTGCACAGCCTTCTGACTCCATTAATCACAGAGGTGGCACCTCGTAAAGCTGCTGGACTCTTGTGCCTCATAGAGCCATCGTGTAGATTTACGGTGTGACATGTGGGTGACCAGCAACTGTTGCTTTACCTCCCGGCAGATGTCCATGTGGTAAAAACAGAACCATGGCTTGGGATTTAGTTGGAGAAAGCCCGAGGCTGTAGCCAGACGTAGGGAAAACACCTCATGCATGGAAGACTGCTATCCGATGCCTTGTGCCTCACCTCTGCATGCTTACAGACTGCTTCCCTGTTTGCAGCATCCTTCCAATGGCTTTAACCCATAAGCAAACAAGCAAGTCCCTGCCCTTAAGCCATGTTCATTTTAAGGTATAAGATGCTTGACAAGCCATTGCTTGGAGAGACCACAAAAGCAAGTAGGGCATCCACACAGGATTTCAACACAAGATCCTGGACCATACTTTCCAGGGACAAAGTTATCGCACCCACTGCCAGACACTCTGGCCATGATCTTAGGGCTGCCCCCAACTTGGGAGGTTCAGGGAATGCTGTTCCACCAGAATCTTCCATGTCAGGTGACCCGAAGCCAGCATCACAGGCAAAGCCTGCAATGACCATTCATTGTCCGAGGTACAGGAAGATGAAATTAGGAGTAAGGTATGGGCAGACCTGAGATGGCTTCCGGCCTTTTGATGGTCTCCACAGCAGCACAGAGGTGCTCACAGCAGAGCAGCAACTTCTCAGACTAACTTGCAAGATATTGGTCTAAAGCAAAGCAGAGCCTGACCAAGACTCACCATGGTTCCTCCGAGGCTGACCCTCATCATACCCATCCTGCTCTGTGCTGCCCAACACTGCCACCATGCAGTCATGGCGCTGGCCTCTGGCTGTACGGTCCCTGTGGAGTGCCAGCTGTGTGGCTAGCACAGGCTACTGTCATCACTGAGACTCAGACTGGCTGTAATGATGAGCACTACACTGTGTTCTCACTGTTGGGAGGCATATCGTGGTGAGGATACAGACAACTCTGAGATGCTCTGGCCTGGGAAGTTGCCATCATCTTCATCATCACTACCTCAGCCAAATGACGGGGAGCAAAGTAGTCTCCCCTGTGCCTTAGAGGGCCCAGTAGCAGGCTGCTCTTCAACTAGACCCCTTAGTCTGAACCCTACTCTATGTTGGGACGTGAAGAGCTAAGCTATTGTGTGTTCCTGCTGGTTCCTGGCCTCAAGGCTACTACCCAAGAGCACTTGCTAGTGGCCTGAATCTTTCTTGGCCAAATTTAATGAAGATTTGTCCCAGACCTTAGGATCTGACATGGAGTCAGGGAGGAGGTGGTATGCGAAGAGAATCAGAAGCAGTCAGGACAGAAGGTAGATCAAGACTGGGTCCAAGCCCCCCAAAACAACTGTGTGCCAGGAGCTGGGCACTATGTGGAAATGTGGATGGGAAACCATGAGATCAATGATGGCAGGTAGTGGTCCCAGAGGCCAGGTAGCCAGGTAGGGGAGAGCCTGTGCTGGCCGTTAAAGCAATGGCATGACGGGAAAGAGCTGAAGGGTGGGGTGAGGAGCTGCAGGGGTGAGGAGAGGAGCTGCAGGAATGGGAAGAGAGGCTACAGGGGTGGGGTGAGGAGCTGCAGGGGTGGGGATAGAGGCTGCAGGAATGGGAAGAGAGGCTGCAAAGGTGGGGAGAGGAGCTGTAGGGGTGGGGAGACAGGCTGCAGGGGTGGGGTGAGAAGATTCAGGTTTGGGGAAGCCAAGGGACTAGTAGTTGCTTATTGAGTTGACAGGAGAGTATGGTCTGACGCACCACGGTAGCGGAAGGGGAGAGGAGGAGCACATGACAGCCGTGCTGTTCCCGAGACCCGTGAGCTGTGAGTCATGGCCAGAGAGGTCAGGATGCCCGAGTTAGATCTGAGAGGCCGGAGAGCCTGTGGACTGCAATGCTGGTGAATAAAGCTTGAGGCAGATGGGGTTCTTAGTTTGACTGTACACACCTTCCACAAGTCTGTTGTCTAACTGACGGGAGCTTCTCTTCCTGTCCCCTGGGCCTGAGTCCCTGGTATTTTCTCAAGTCTTTGAATAAGCATTTGTGAACTTGGAGGTATGTTCATAGCACCTTTAGTCATAGGTTCCTGGGGCTGTGAGTTTCAGAAGTCTAAGACCTACAACCCCTCATATCCTCCTTTCTGGCTTACATCTTTCTGGGTGAGTTCTCAGTGAGCGGCTTCCCTGTACTCCCACAGAGGAAGGGGCTCTCCTGGGCAGGCCATGATAGCCATTGTTGCCTTAACAGCCCTGACCCTGTAGCAGCCACCTGCACACTTCATTAACCAAGCTGCTCTCCTCCGGCCCATTAATCAAGCTGTTAAATACAGGACTTAACACCACGCCAAGCCATTTATCTGCTGAGGCCTGGGCTCCAGGCTCCTCCATTCCCCCGTGGCACTTGAGGAAATTGTTAGCGCCTCATAGCCCACAGCCCGGCGCCTGTTCCTGCTTTGTACATTAACCTGAAGTATAGGGCCCCCAATGCCTGAGAGGACCACTCTGGCAGGGAAGCAGGTAGGCTAACTGCAGATCTTCACCTCTCCCTGTGCTCCTCCAAATCCATGCCCCAGTCTCATTCCCTTCTTCCCCTGTCCCCATCTCTAGTGTGTCACACAGATATCCGCCCCCCGGAAACTTCCTTCTCCCCACCCATTGCTTTGTCCCAGCACCCTCAACTCCAGCAAGTACTTCCTGGGAACCCACAGGCCCAAGCAAGTAGGTTGACTGAAGATCTTCACTTTTCCTCCATTCCTCCAAGTCCAACACCCAAATAACATCCCTAGCTCTGTAGCAGACTTTCTGCTGTCTCCCCTCCTCACTCTCTGACCCTATTCTCAGGGGTCTAAACAGATCCTAGTGGAACACCCTGATTTCCTGCGGATCCCCCTCAACACCCCCTCCTAGCCCATTCCCATTTCTAAGTGTCACCTCCCAATACCCAGAAATACATTTTACCTGGAACCCAAAGTGCCCACACCTATTGAGACCCAAGAAGAATTTCCTACTAGACAAGACACAGCCACAACACTCTGTTAAGAACCAGAAACCAAGAAACAAAGCATTCACCCAACAAAGACGAGATGAGATGTCAGTCAGCACCTAGATTAACAATCTTCCCAATTCCAGATGCCTAGACATCAGTGTAAAAACAATCAATAACAGCCAGAAAAAAACTGTGCCTCCACTAGAACCCAACAACCATACCACAGCAGGCCTTGAGTGTTCCAACATAGCTAAAACACAAGAGAAAGGGCCTTAGAACAGCTTTTATGAATATGATAAAGGTCCTTAAAGGAGAAATGAATAAAATCTTAAAGAAATCTATGAAAACACAAACAGTGGAAAGATATGGATAAAACTATTCAAGACCAGAAAGGAAGAATGGAATCAATTTAAAAAACACAACCTGAAGGGAATCTGGAAATGAAAGATTTAGGAAGTTGAACAGGAATTACAGAGGCAAGCCCCACCAACAGAATACAGGATACAGAAAAGAGACTATCAGGCTCTGAAGACGTAATAGAGGGAATGGATATATCAGTCAAAAAATGTTAAATCTAAAAAAAAACCTCCCAGCACAAAACATCCAGGAAACATAGGATATTATGAAAAGGCAAAAATGTAAGAACAGTGGAATATAGGAAGGAGAAGGAACACCGGTCAAGAGCACAGAAAATATTTTCAATAAAATCTTAAAAATCTCTAAAAGACAGAGATGCCTATCAAGATGCCTATAAGATACCTACAGAACATCAAATAGGATGGACCAGAGAAGCAAGTCCCCTTGGCACAGAGTAATCAAAACACTAAATGTACAGAACAAAGAATGCTAAAAGCTTCAAGGGGAAAAGACCAAGTAACTTTAAAAGCCAACTTATTAAAATTACACCTGATTTTTCAATGGAGACTCTAAAAGCCAGAAAGAAGGGGCTGAACACATGTGCTATAGATTCTAAGAAACCACAGATGCCAGCCCAGACTACTAAAACCAGCAAAATTTTCAATCACTATAAATGAGGAAAATAAGACATTCCATGATAAGACCAAATTTAAGCAATATCTGCCTACACATTCAGCCCTACATATGGTGCTAGAAGAAAAACTCCAATTTAAAGTGGTTAACCACATCCATGAAAACACAGGAATAAATAACCCCAAACCAGCAAAATAAAAAGATGGGAAATACACACACACTACCACCACCAACAACAACAAAAATAACAAGAAACAACAATCACTGGTCTCAATTCACCCAAATAAAGAGACACAGACTAACAGAATGGATGCAAAAGCAGGATCTACGCTTCTGCTGAGTCTGAGAAACAAACCTTAACATCAAGAATAGGCATCACCTCAGAGTAAAAGGATGGAAAAAGATATACCAAGCGAATGGACCTAAGAAACAAGTAGATGTAGCCATCTTAATATTTGGCAAAACAGACTTCAAACAAAAACTTATCAGAAAAGAGGGAAGGAGATTACATACTCATCAAAGGAAAAAAAAATTCACCAAGAGGACATGTTAATTCGTAGCATCTGTGCACCAAACACAAGGGCATCCACAGTTGTAAAGGAAGCACCACTACAGCCTAAATCCCATACCAACCCTCACACACTAACAGTGGAAGAGTTCAATACCCCACTCTTACCAACAGACAGATCGTCCAGACAAAGAATAGAAAAGTGTGGAGCTAACTGAATCTATAAACCAGATGGACCTAACAAATATTTACAGAACATTTTACCCAAACACAAAAGAATATAATTTCTCAGTACATTGTGGAACCTTCTCCAAAACTGACCACACAAAGCAAGACTCAACAGACACAAGGAAATTGAAGTAACACCCTGCATCCTATCTGACCACCACAGACTAAAGCTGGACATCAACAGCAGAAACAAAAGAAAGCTTATGGAAACTGGACAGTTCCTACTGAACGAAAAATGAGTCAAACCAGAAATTAGAAGGGAATTAAAGACTGTCTAGAATTGAATGAAAAGGAATATACCCAAATGATTTTGATTTTGATTTGAACTCAGTAAAGCTGATGCTACGAAGCAAGTTTATAGCACTAAGTGTCCACATTAAAAATAAATAAATAAATAAATAAATAAATAAATAAAGTAAAAAAAACTGGAGAGATCTCATACTAGCGGCTTAACAACACACCTGAAAGCTCTAGAAAAAGAGGAAATCAGAGGAGTAAATAGCCCCCCTAAAGAATCAAACTCGAACCAAAAATAATCAGATTTTAAAAATTACAAAAAATCAATGAAACAGAGGAACAACAATCACTGATCTCAATTGAGACCAGTTGTTTCTTTGAAAAATCAATAAAATTGACAAGCCCTTATCTAAATTAACTAAATGGAGAGAATATTAAAATTAACAAAATTTGAAATTAAATGGGGGGACATAATCACAGACACTGAAGAAATTCAGAGAACCATAAGGACATATTTTAAAAACCTGAACTTCACCAAATTGACAAATCTAAAAGAAATGGATAATTACCTTGAAACACACCACAAAGTTAAGTCAAGGTCAGATAAGCAGTTTAAACAGACTTCTATAACCTTTAGTGAAATAGAAGTCTCTCAAATAGAAAATGTTCGGGACAGATGGTTTTAGACAAAAGTCTATCAGACTTTCAATGAAGAGTAATACCAATACTCCTCAAACTATTCCACAAAATAGAAACAGAAGGAACATTGCCAAATTGATTTTATGAGGCTTCAGTCATCCTGATACCCAAACCACCCAAAGATTCAACAAAGAAAGAGAATCACAGACAAATTTCCCCTATGAACATAGATGTAAGGTCCTTGTGCCAACAGACCTCCAGAGAAAACAGGAATATTAAATGCATAGGATTGTTGTTCCAATGGGAAAGTTATAAAACCTGTTCTTCTATCCAAAAAGCTGGGAATTGGAAGTGATTAACAACAGCCTGATGATCTGCATTGTCTGTTGGGCCAGGCCATATGAAGCTCCTACAACTAGGACTGGACGTGGCTAGTGATCTAAATGACCCTCACAGACAGGGACTCTCTAAGTTCTCACCCAGGACTGGAGATACCTAATAGTCTAAATGACTTCAAGTTAACTGTACAGCCAGAGGCTTCCTCAGGCTCCCACCATCAGGATCAAAGGTGGCTAAGAGTCCAAATTACCTCTGCACCAGACATTTCCTTGGGCCCTTAACCCAATCTCTAGAAACCGTCTTCTTGGAAGAAATAATCTGTACCCTGAGTTGAGTTTCAATGTAATTATACTTCTTTGTGCACTGGGGATTGTATTACACCAGGAAACTTTCATCCACTATAGCAAGCAGGCTTTATCCCAGAGATGCAGGGATGGTTCAATATGCATAAAGTCAATAAATCTAATCTACCATATAAACAAACTGAAAGACAATGACTACATAAACATCTCATTAGACACAGAAATTCCTTTGACAAAATCCAACACCCCTCCGTGATAAAAGTCCTGAAGATATTGGTGAATCAAGGGACTTATTTACCTCAATAATAAACGGAGCTTACAACAAGCCCAATATCAACTTAAATGGAGAGAAACTCAAAGCAATTCCACTAAAATCAGGAATAAAACAAGGTTGTCCGTTCTCTCCATTCCTACTTAATATAGTACTTGAGATCTTAGCTAGAGCAATAAGACAGCTGAGGGATATCAAGGGAATACAAGTTGGAAAGGAAGAAATCAAAATTTCTTTATTTGCAGATGATATAATAGTACACACAATTAACCTGAAAAATTCAACTGCAGGACTCCCAAAGCTCACAAACACTTTTAGCAAAGTAGCTGGATACAAAATTAACTCACACACACACACACACACACACACACAAAAACAAGAATCCTCCTATATATAAATGATAAACAGACTGAGAAAGAAATCAGGGAAACAATACCACAATAGCCACAAATAATAAAAAGAAAATCTTGGGGTAACTCTAACCTAGCAAGTGGAAGGCTTCTATGATTAAAAACTTCATCACTGAAGAAAGAAATTGAAGATATCAGATGGAATGATCTCCCATGCTCATGGATCAGTAGGAAATAATAAAAATGGCCATCCTACCAAAAGCCATCTACAGATTTAATGCAATACCCATCAAAATTTCCAACATGATTCTTTATAGATCCTGAAAGGACAATATCAGCTTATATGGAAGCATAAAAATCCAGGTTAACTAAAATTATCCTGAACAATAAAAAGAACCACGGGAGGTATCACTATCCCTAATTTCAGTTGTACTACAGAGCTGTAGTAATAAAAAAAGATGTGGAATTGATACAAAACCAGACACATTGACCAATGGAAGCAAACTGAAGACACGAACATAAATCCACACACCTATGGACATTTTTTTGATAAAGAAGCCAGAAACACACACACACACACACACACACACACACACACACAGAGAGAGAGAGAGAGAGAGAGAGAGAGAGAGAGAGAATGAATGAATGAATGAATGAGAATCTTGAACAAATGGTGCTGGTCAAACTAGATAGCTGGATTGGTACTTATCACTCTGCACAAAACTCAACTCTAAATATTGAAGACCTCAGCATGGAATCAGATACACTGAACCTGATAGAACAGAATGTGGGGAATAGCCTTGAACTCAGTGGAATAGGAAACCACTTTCTGAACAAAACTCTGTTAGCTCAGGCATTAAGCTCAACAATTAATGAATGAGACCTCATGAAACTGAGAATTTTCTACATTGTGAAGAACACATTTGGACAAAGTGGCAGCCTACAGGATGGGAAAAGATTTTTAATCAAATATACATCTGATAGACAGCTAATACCCCAAATATATAAAGAGCTCAAAAAAGTAGATATGAAGAAAACAACTATTTTTTTAAAAAAGTACAGATCTAAATAGAGTACAGAATTCTCAATAGAGGAAATTCAAATGGCTGAGAAACACTTACAGAAATGTTCAACATCCTTAGGCATCAGGGAAAGCAAATCAAAACAACTTTGAGATTTCATTTTACAGGGCTTAGCCATCAGAATGGCTAAGGTCAATAAAGCCTGTGGCAGCGCATGCTGGTGAGGAATGTGGAGTAAAGGGAACACCCGCCACTGCTTTGGTAGTGTACAGTTGTACAGCCACTATGGATGTCACAGTATCAGTTCTTCAGGAAGACAGAAATGAATCCACCTCAAGAATCGCCTATACCACTCCTGTCCATATCCCAAAAGGATGCTTCATCTTACCACAGAGACACTTTCTTGGCTGTGTTCATTGCCACTCTATTTATAGTCAGAAATAGGAAACGACCTAGATGTTCCTCAACAGAAGAATGGGAAAGGGATGCAGGGTACATTTACACAATGGAGAATACTCAGACATTTGAAAAAAAAATGACACCATGAAATTTGTGGGCCAATGGATGGAACTAGAAAAAAAATCACCCTGAGTGAGGTATCCCAGACTTAGGAAGATAAATAGTGTATGTATTTGCTTACATGTGAATACTATGTAGCCAAAGAAAGGAGACAGGGGATGAGGGAGAAAATGCAGAAATAGACAAATAAAATTAAGGACCGTTGAGGGATGCTGTGGACACCTAATACTGTAGAAGCTTCCTAAAATATATACAAAAACGAAGGCAATCTAAATGAAATAGCCAAACAATAGGTATGATGCTATTCTTGATTGCCAGCTTGATTACATCTGGTATTGACTAAAAACCCAAAAAATGAAGGGGTACACCTATGAGGGATTTTTGCTTAATTTGAAGTAGGAAGATTTACTAAACCAGATCTTTGATGTAGAAAAACATACCTTTAATCCAGATCTATTGAGCTGGGGAAACCCATCTCTATTCTAGGCCTTGCCTTCTACTGGAAGCCTATATAAGGAATGGGCCTTAAGTCAAATTAGCCTTTGTTCTTTGCCTGCTTTCTCTTGCCTAGCTAGTAAATCCATTTCCTCACTGGCATTAGAACCTACTTTTTCTGGATTCCAGCATATATTGAGGACAATATATTGAAGGCCAGAGCCTATACGTCATTACAGTAAATGTGATTATGTATATGTATATGATATATATGTATATGTATATACGTACACACATATACATGTATACACACACACACACATATATATACATATATATATGTATATATATACATATATATATATGTATATATATATGTGGAGAGAGAGAGAGATTCATCCTAGAAGGTCTGTTTTTCTAGAGTACCCTGACTAATACAATAGGGGAGAGAGAGTCCCAATTGGCCATCTCTTGTCACCAAATGAAGCTTTCAGCACACTGGTAATGCATTACATCCAATTGAATTGTTGGCCAAAGGGACCCAGGCCAAAGTAACCATTGAACATCGAGAAGTCAAGTTTTCCCTATAAAAAGCCTTCACCCCTATGTTCTAGCATCTTTGGTGCAGGAAGGTACTATGCAAGCTACCAAAAAAAATAAGCAGAAGCACCAAGCCAACCACAATTTTCATACAAGCTTTGATCTACAATGTGTCCTGCATGCAAGATATGCTAGGGCAATAGTGGCGCAAAGCTTGTGAAAGTTACCAACCAATGTCTGATTCGACTTAAGGCTCATTCCATGAAATGGACCCCATACCCAGTACTGCTTGGATGACTAAGAGCCTAAGAACCTAAGACCAGATGGCACAGGGACCTAGAATAAAACCAAATACTATTGTTCTTCAAAGAACTGAAGAGAACCAGTGGAAAAGCCAGGGAAGAGGGGGTGGGGTATGCAACAAGAGGACAGTGAATGATGGGAGGTAGATGTGAGCAAAGCACACGGACACACATGTATGAAAATATCATGGTGATGCTTAATGTTTTGCATACTAATTTATAAATATACATTATCTCAGTTCAATGTCGGTTCAGTTCCACTATAATTTTAGAGTTAAGTTTTATGTCCATAGATAGATAGATTATAGATATAGATGTAGATACAGATACAGATGTATATGAAACAAGAGCTATAATTTTTGGTGGACTAGTCAGTTTACCCATGAAAACCTCTTTGCTGAGACTGAGGAATCTGTGCAGTGTTCTGTTGGCCAGTGAAGATACAGAGAGCAACAAGGACCTTGCAACAAACATGGAGAACTGCACATAGGACTTGTGTAAGGTAGGGCCTCTGAGCAAGAAAACCAAGGCTGGCAGACAGAGGTGGCTCTGTCCTGGACTGGCAAAGAGCTGATTGCAGAACCCAGGGCCATCTAGAAGAAGCAGAAGAAGCCCACTGTAGACAAAGGAGAGTGCGTGGAGCCGCTTGACAGAGATGAGCAGCTAGTAGCACGGATAAGGCTGATGATGTCACACCATCCAGAGTCACGTGCAGCCAAATCCTGGGCTTTGGTTTGTGCCTGAATGAAAATGAGGACATGGTGGCTTCTAGCTACAGCTGAGGAGGGTCTTACTGTAGATACGTAGATATAAGGGGAGAACAGCCAGAGGCACCTGAAAAGGATTCCAGGCTGAACCATGCCATGAGAGGAGAGAGAGAAGGGGGAGAGAAAGAGTGAGAGAGAGGGGGACATACAGAGAAAGAGAAGAAGAGCGGACAAAGAAGCCAAGAGTCAGGAAAGCCAGGAGCCAAGAACAGAGGATCAAGGGAGCACATCCTGAAATGGCAGGGTTATGTAGGAGAGAGAAGTCACAGGGAAAAGAAGGGAAGGGAAACAAGCCCAACCCCTGGGCTGGATAGGTTTAGGGTAAAGGGACGGAGTGAGAAGAGCTGAGAAGAGCCTCAAGTACCGAGTGAGCCTTGTCCCAGTTTTCTTTGGGACTGGACAGTGTCCGCCTGTATTCCAACGTTAGTCATGCCTGAGTTCCCATTCTATCCGTGACAAAGGTCTTCATCTCCGTGGTCCTTGCTACCTCTGGTCCTGCTGTTCACAGATGGCTTTTTCTGGGCCTGGATGATTCAGTGAAGCTGTGCTGTTTAGCAAACACTGATCTGCTGGATCCAGCATTCAGAGGTCCCGCTGTGGTAGACGGATGCTGTGGAAGCCAGACCTGGATGTGGAGCGGAACTGTAGGCTCAACCAGCATTCAGCTCGACTTCTTGTTTCTCAACTCCAAAGACAAGGAGGCTGGATGAAGCCAGATCTTTATGATGTCACACTCACCCCAGGGCTTGCCATTTCTTCAGACACTGCACAGCACTGCTGTGTTCACTAAAGATAAGGCAATGTGTGGTGGGATAGAATATTCTGAGGAGCTCCAAGAAAAACCAGACCTAGAAAGGCCGGGAACTCAGGCCTTCAGGGTCACTTCCACTCAGAAATGATAGAAGCACTGGGGACTGGGGTGGGTGGGAGGCTGCCTTGCTGGAGACAAGGTATAACCATGGTTACCATCTTGTTACGTATAACTATGGGGGAGAGACAGATAATGTCATAAGGGCTGTTAGGAGAGGGAAGCTAAAGCCTGGTGGGAAGCAATGTGACATCAACAGTGGGCTGAGCTGAGAAGCCAAACCCTGGCGAAGCTGCCACGCCCATGGTCAAGCTGCCACAGCGATTTGCAGAAAGTCTTTTTATACAACCAAGGTGCCATGTATGAAAAGGATAGTGTCTTTGTTAGGGTCATATTGCTATGATGAAATGCCATGACCAAAGGCAAGGTGGAGAGGGAAGGGTTTATTTGCTTTACAATTCCATGTTGAAGACTATCACCAAAGGAAATCAGGACAGGAACTCACACAGGGCAGGAATCTATTAGAAGCCAGAGCTGATGCAGAGGCCATGGAGGAGTGCTGCTTACTGCTCCTCATGGCTTGCTTAATCTGCTTTCTTATAAAACCCAGGACCACCTGCCCAGGGATGGCCCCACCCACCAAGGACTGGGCCTTTCCCCGCCAATTACTAATTAAGACAATGCCTTACAGATAGATCTTACGGAAGGATTTTCTCAATTGAGATTTCCTCCTTTCAGAGGACTCTAGCTCAGTGATTCTCAATCATCCTAATGTTTAATTTTAATACAGTTCCTCAGGTTGTGGTGACCCCCAAACATAAAATTATTTGGTGGCTACTTCACAACTGTAAATTTGCTACTGTTAGAAATTGTAATGTACATATCTGATATGCAGGATGTCAGATATGTGACCCCCCCAAGGGGGTTGTGACCCACAGGTGGAAAACTTCTGCCTAGCTTGTGTCAAGCTGACATCAAACTAGCCAGGACAGATAGGCTTCAAATTATTCTACTACCGTAAGTCACTGGTAAAAGAACAAACCCTGCCTCGTGGTGGTGGATGGGATCATGAGGTGCTGCAGACACTGGAAAAGCATAGCTCCTCAAGTGATTATATACAGGCTACCAGAAAGTCACGGCAAGGTGTAGACTCAAGAAAAATGGAAACACATGGCCACATGTGAACCTGTGCAAAAGGCAAGGAGCATCTCTCGTTACGGAGATATGAAACACAGGTCAGCGTCCAGCCAGATTAAAATAACGCCTCACAGGAAAATGATAGTGGAACAGAGCTGTAATTCAACTGTTGCTGGATTGAACACTGATCAACGGGGCCTCCTGACATTTATAGACGCCCTCACTAAACCACACCACATACACGTGCCTCTGGCCCGGAGCCTCCACCACGGTAGACCGCATTCTGAGACATAAATTGGTGTACCTTAGAAAAGGTGAAACAATGGAAATCATGTAAGCCATGGGTTTTTACCGTGATGGAGGAATTACACTAGAGGTTTAAAAAAAATTGCATGGTTGGAAGATGCCAAAATATCTGAAAATCAAACATAATTCAAAGTAACACATGTGCCAAAGATGAAGTTTAGAGAGAACTTTAAGTGTATTTGTGTATATGTATGCCTCTCTCTCTCTCTCTCTCTCTCTCTCTCTCTCTCTCTCTCTCTCTC
>NW_021620869.1:3624647-3639629 GCF_004785775.1 Grammomys surdaster
CTCTCTCTCTCTCTCTCTCTCTCTCTCTCTCTCTCTCTCTCTCTCTCTCCCCGTGTGTGTGTGTGTGTGTGTGTGTGTGTGTGTGCTCATGTAGGGACCAGAAGACAGAAGATAAGCTGGGGTGTCATCCTCAGGCACACTGTTTTTTGAGACAGGGTCTTTCATTGACCTGGTTCTCACCAACTAGTCTAGACTGGCTGGCTAGTGAGTCCCCAGTCTCCACCTACCTCTGCTTCTCCAACCCTGAAACTATACATGCACGTTGCCTGTGTTGGTTAATTTTTTGGTCAACTCAACATAAGGCCAGGGTCATCTGAGAAGAGGGAATTTCATTTGATAAATGCCTCCATCATATTGTCAGGCACGTCTATGGGAACATTTTCTTGATCAATGATTAATATGGAAGAACCCAGCTCACTGTGAGTGGTGCCACCCTTAGGCACGTGGCCCTGGGTGAGATATATATATATATATATAAAGGATTGTGAGCAAGCCAGTAAGCAGCACCCCTCCACGGCCTCTGCATCAACTCCTGCCTCCAAGTTCCAGCCTTGAGTTTTGAGTTCCTGCCTGTCCTTCCCTCAGTGATGGACTATGATCAAGATGTGTAAGGTAAGATAAACCTTCCCCTCCCCCAAGTTGCTTTGGCCATGGTGTTTATTACAGCACTTGAAACCAAACTCAGGCAAGGCTGTACTTGGCATCTTCACATGGGGTCTCGGGCTTTAACTTAGGCCCGGGCATGTCACTGACAGAGCTATCATATCCAAGAATGAAGAGTATTTGTAAATCTCCATGGTGATTTCAACAGCACATTAGCCTGGGCAGCCTCACAGCCAGACCAGGGCTGTTCAGTCTCAGCTCTGACCTTGGGAGCCCTGATGGTGCTTTTGTGGGTACTGTCCTTCATACCACTCATGGAGTGCTTAGCAACACGGTCCCTCATCCCTGGTGGAGATGGACTTCATGTGTCTAACCTTCCACGGTGTTTGCTTCTGGTACATCTCACTGCTTTCCCAATGGAATTCCATCATTGGGGGGGGGGTCCCTTTTAACCTATTGGATTCATTTGTTCATTTTTCCTCTTAGCTGACTGCAGTAATTTAAAGGTTTGGGGGTTTTGTTTGTTTTAGTGTGTGTGTGTGTGTGTGTGTGTGTGTGTGTGTATACATGTTTTTAGTTTAGTTGAGTTTTTTATTTTAATCAAAGCTGTAATGAATTTCTTGAATTTACAATCTCAACAATAGGGCTGAAGGTAATTTTTGGGAGCACCATTCCCACACAGTTTATCTGTAAAAGGGGAACAACCAAGGCTTTGGTGACGTGTGAGGAGGTGATGCATGGAGGTCTTTGTGTGCACAGACAAGCACTAGGGGAGCCTACAGTGTTAAACACACAGGCTGTTCCTTCAAGGGAAGTAACGTAACACCTGTTATCTGCCCAGAAGGCTGGAGTGTAAGTGCTTCCTAACCTGGTGACCTTTGACCATCTGGCTGGAGACTTTTCTGGCACCAGACCCTCCTCTGGATCCTTATCGTAAATTTGTTTTTTCTCAGTCAAGCTACCCAACCTGTCTTTATGGACTTTACAGAGAGTTTCAATGTCATCGTGTCTGACCTGTATTTCCTTACTTTGTTCCTCAGGGAGAGTTAGGTTTGCTTTGTTGCACATGCAGGATTGAGCTAATCAACACAAGAATGATGTTCACCAAATTATGCTGTGCTTAAGTACGCCTAAATAAACCACTCGGAGTCAGACTCCCAGAGTTTGAACCGACACTGGCTACTGCATCCTGTTGAGCTGAACTGCCTTCTCGCCTCCCTCTGCTCACCACTCCACTGGCTGTGAAGGTCTCAGAGACACCTGTAAGGTGAGTAGGTTGTCAAGAACCCCGCTTGCTTTTGCCCAGAGTAAGCACTGATGGGATTCAACTGCCTCCACACGAGTCTCACTTTCTCCAGGTGGTCCAAGCCCACCCTCTAGCACAGTCACCTGGGGGGATGGGCAGTCATAGCATGGGCTGCTGGGTGTCCTGCCCAGCCTTTCTGATACAGCAGGCCCAGCCAGGGTCTAAGGTGATGCTAATCGTGCCTTAAGGACCCACCACTCTGAGAACAACAGCACTCAAGGAAGTTGGTTCCTGCTATGCAAATGTCACACCAAGAGCAATGGCCTATGTCACAACCTTCACCTGGCTCTTGCAACTGGCTCTTTACAAAATGTCTCCCTAGAGCCGGGAGCTCGACAGAGTGCTCCGGTAACTCTTCCAGCGTTATCCTGACTGTGGCAGACCTGAGTAAGAGGCAGCATGGGATGGATGGGCACTCCTAGGCTTCATCCTGAAGGAGCATTGGACCATTGTGGAAGCCCAGCTTTCAGAGACAGAAGCCAAGGCTGACCACTCACTGGAAACTAGGACATTTCCACAAGACTAGATGACTAAATGGTGGCCAGGTTCCCAGCATGGTGCCTACTTGAAATGCACGCTTTTTGGTAGATGTTTCTGGGTGGGTAATGCTTGACAGGCAATGCTGTTTAAGTAGGAGTCCTACTGTGAGCTAGGAGAGGCTCAGACCCACGAAGGCACCCCTGACAAATGAGAATGGGTAGTCTTAAGGAAGTCATGCCAGGTAGGTCTCAGAGACCTAGGCAGGTCCCTTGGCACATGGATCCACTCATTTCCGAAACCCTCACCTGCAGACTTTCAGCAGCCTGTTAGTTTAGGCAGCTTTACAGCCAGACTTAGGCTGCTCCATCTTAGTTCTCCTGAGCTTTGGGGCCAGATGCACTCTTGTTAGTGGCTATGCTGTACACAGTACAGCAACATCCTTGATTCCTATCAACCAATGCTTGTTTATCTCCACCCACCCACAACACACACACACACACACACACACACACACACACACCAAATCACAGTAGCCAAAACTGTCTCTAGACATTAGCCAGTTTCCTAGGAACAGCATTGCCCTGATAAGAACTCTGAGCTAGGTGACATACTCTCTTAGTCACAGGGAGGGAACACAGTTCTCACCTCTGTATCTCTAAGACCTGACTCAGAAACTGAGCATGCAACAGACCTGGGCTTCCTGCTCATTAGGACTCTTGGCCCTCAAGTTGATCCCGTGAAGAAGACCCACAGTCAAGATGTCAAACTGAAGCAGAACAGAGGCAGCCAGATGCCCGGGATAGATCTCTGGACTAAGCAGCATGGAGGCTCTGATCCATTGGCCACACTAAGGCCAGCATGACATTCCTGTCCTGCAGGCTTCCATGGCACAGCAGCTGGGCTTGTGGCTGTGAGAAGGGCCTGGCCATCTGTGTGCACCCCAGCCTCTTTACTGAGTCTTCAAACTGTCCACGCTGCACCCACCGAGGAGCCTGGCTTTTTAAGGATGCTTGAATGTGTTCAGCATCAAGGCCAGGCAGTCATTGTTTACAGCAGGAGCTCATGAGATCTCAGCCCTTCTGGGAAGGATATAAAAGGCTGACTTGAACATTATAAAAGTTTAGGGGGGAAAGGAATGCTAATGATCACACAAAAATAGAATGCTAAGGAAGCTAGGGCCAAGAAGCTGCAGAGTGCAACAGGACCCAAGTCGCGGACCGATGGGTGAACCAGAGCGAGGGAAGGAGAGGGCTTGCTTTCCTTCACTCCATCCAAGTTCTGATGAGTATAAGATAAATCACGTTTGGAGAGGTACCAACATGACTGGATTAAGTTTTACCACAGTGTTTCTGGCATTTCTGGCACACTTGGACCTAGGTCACCTCATTGAAAACTTACATCTGCCGAACACTTGAAGTCTTGCTTTCCTAAGACGCTGTGGAAAAGCAGGCAAGGACCAGGGAGAGGGAAGAGGTGTCCCACACAGAACTGCACGGGACTGGAAATGAGGTCCTTCTCAGAAATGATTCCAGGTTCCATCCAACCAGGGATATGATCACCCTTTGCCTAAAGAATAAAGGTCAAAGCAGCTCACACTCGTCCTCCTCACAGGGCTGTGCTTTGGTGTAGCATCTCCCTACTGCTGGGACTTCACGGAGCCCAGAAACCCCCATCTTCTCCCTCTAGGGAGGAGTTTGACCTCTTATCTGCATTTTTCAGTGTTCCAGAAACACCCTGAACTTGGCGGGTGGAGCAGGGAGAAAGAAGAAGAAGAAAAAAAAAAAGAAAAAATCCAAAACACCAAGGCTTCCAACCTGACTCTTGGACTTGGCTGAGGGAACTGCTCTCCTGACCAATGTGCCCCAGGCCAGGGCTTGGGTGTGAGGAAGGCAGGCCCTCTGGTTCCTGGCCATATTGCTCCAATGCAGTTCCCTTTGTCGTGACAGATTATCTGATAGAAGGATGTAACGGAAGAAGGATTTATTTTGGCTCGTATCCTTAGTTCATCACAACAGGAAAGATTTGGTGGCATCCAGGGTGGTAGGCGTGCACGACAAGGTCCCCTTGCATCCTAATGGCGGAAAATGTGGTTAGGCTAGGGTTCCGAGGGACTGCGTTACAACCTCAACTACAAAGGATCCACCCCATGTGACCTACATCTGTACGCCAGGCCCTCCCTGTCTCCCAAAGCTTCAATAACGTCCTGAAACTGCGCCACTGGCTGGAGACCAAATGTTCAAATACAGGCTCACGTGTTCGAAGAGCATTTCACATCCACATCATAACAGTCCACGTGGTCAGTGGCTCCTGGATCCATGCCTCAAGGCTGAGCCCTGTATCCAGATGTACCTCCTCCTGGGCAAGGCCCTGAGTCATTCCCCAAGGGCAGCCTCCTCCAGTGGCTTCCAACCTGTTTGTCTGCCTTCAGTGAAAAGCGAGGGAGGGATGGAGAAGATGAGCAGATCTTTCAGAAATGAGGCACCACAGGCCTGAGCTTTGGGGGACCTCAGAGCTGGTGGGACCCTGGTTCTTGCCATTCCCAGCTGTGGCACATCAGCAAGCAGTGTAAACCAAGAAACCTCCAGAAAGTCTCATCTGTGGACTGGGTGCTGTGGCGGCCTCGAAGTCATGAAGTTCTTCCTAAAACTGAACAGTGCCTGCACACATTGCACTACAAGAGTGAATAACACAGCATGGTGTGAGCAAAGCTGTGTGTATCACCACCCAGAAGTGTCACCACCCAGAAATGTCACCATCTAGATAGAGCATCACATATAGATGAAGGTGGGTCACTCTAGAATAGATGCTACAGAAGGGCTAAAATTGTTCTCACTGTCCTATCCTCTGCCCGGGGCACGCAGACACAAAGAAGACAATGAATGTGGTTTTAAGTCAGGGCGGAGCTTGGCACACACACCCCCTTTTCCCTCCCCTCACACTCCAAGTACTGCCTATGTAACTCTGTGCAATCCTGTCTGCAGTAATTCCCACCATCTAGTTGGTATATTTCCTCAACAAATATAGTATGATAAAGAAACACTAGTCAAATGAGAGACCAGAGCCACTACTGAGTTTTAAAAAGCTGCAAAAAAGCCTACATGCATAGCCCTTTAATAACGGTACTTCAAAACACATGAAGCAAAGAAGATAAAATAAGTTTGAGAGAAAGAAAGAAAGAAAGAAAGAAAGAAAGAAAGAAAGAAAGAAAGAAATTCATTATTGGCCACTTCAACACCATTCTGTCAATAGAAGGGGGGAAAAAAGACAGAAAATCTGCTGATGATATTAAAGTCATGTCAGCTCGCTTGAGATGGCTGATATTTATACCATGTTTAAGTGTGCAAGGATATTCACTATGTATACTAATGTTGTCAAATAAGTCTTGATACATTTAAAGGCACTGAAATTTTAGAGAAGATGTTTTCCGACTAAAATGAAAGTCAGCCACAAACTAATAATAGAAAGATACCTTATTCCACCCCCCAAAAAATATTTGAAAATCAAAGGGAAATGAATATAAATAGCTTTTGGATCGAAGGGGAAAAAGCACACAGGAAATGACAAAATGTTTTTAGCTGCCTGATTGATGAAACCCTTGTGACAGGGAGTGTTGGGCGGGGAGGGCTAAATTTAAACATTCAATGGTTTAAAAAGAATGGATAGCTAAACTCAATGATCCCAGCTTCCACCTAGAACCCACTGCGTTCTATCCCATCTCTGTAGCAGAGATGCCTGACAGAGGAAGGCAAGAGATTATGTTGCTCACAGTGCCGGAGGGCTCAGACTGCGGCCACTCTGGCCCTGTGCTTGGGCAGAACATCACAACAGTGGGACTGTACCACGGAGGATGCGGCTCACTCCATGGCAACCAGCAAACAGAGAACAAGACAGGAAGGAGTCATGGATACTATGTCCCCCAGTGTAAGAGAGAAACTGTTACAGTCCATTTACACTGTGAGGCCCTCTGAAGGGAGTTTTGCTATGTGACTGAACAATCTCAAGTCCCAAATTACTACATATGTAAGGGTTGGCGCCTAAACCAATCAGACGCGGGATTTGAAAGGGGGCGGGGCTGGTCGAATCCTGGCGGGTGAGAAAAGGAGGGAGGTGATTTCTTACAGTTAGGAATTTAAAAACCACTTGTCTTGCGCCAATGCAGCAGGCTGCTCGTCTCTACCTCTTCTCTATGCTGGTACATTAAACACGGCCTCATTTCCACCCGCCTCTTGGATGTGTTGCTATCTCACACAAGGGCTTGTTCACTGTGAAGCATTTTCTTCAGTTAGGTCCCACCTCTACTAATGCCACTTCTCAATGACACCAGCGTTGTGACTCCATCAAGGGGTTAATCCATTGATCCTTCAGAGTCCTCGGGATCTAGTTGAGTCTGGGGATTGATGACCTCACTGGCTCTCACAAGGGGTAAACTCCACTACTCCACCCCCATCCCCACCACAGGTACTTCTTTCTTAGTTCAACTGTAGAGACAATTCAAAATTTAATGTAACACTCTGCACCATTCACACAAAACAGCAGTAGGAATGGCCTTTCAAAGGAGACGTGTAAAAGCCTTTTGCAGATTGCCCACAGATACTCAACTAAGATGACTGGCCCTCTGAGCTTGGGAATCTCAGCCAACCTAGGAAATGGAGTTCGAAAAAAGCCCCTGGCGATGACAGCCACAGAGCAGCCTTGGCTGTACAGTTGAGTGGGAACTCTTATACAAAGTCACCCTCACAGGTGCCGTGGCCAGCAAGGCTTGGTCCCAGAAACCTGGGGTTGAGCAGGCCATGCCCACTCTGATGATGTGGCACCAACTATGGGCCTGTCCAGAACCCTGCCATGTTTATTATGCACAGCACAGGGGGAGCATCTGCTTGTCTTGCTGAGAGGTGTCTGTAGGTGCAGTCTCAGGCTGTAGACATCTGAGAAGAGGAAGCTGTCATTGCTAGTTTCTGAACACACAGGTCATTCACAAACACTCATACCTGCACACGCTGTCCACATTTGCACTCAGACCAGAGGTAGGCTTTGCCATCCAACCCTCTGAGCTTGACCCAGGGAAGGCTTTGCATTTCCATTGGCCTAGGGCAGCCGTCCTGGACGTGCTACGCCCATTTCAAACATTCACTTGGGCCTTCTCCATCTTTAGACCTTTACTCGGGGCTCTCTCAGAAACACACAGGTTGTCCTCGTGAGGTGGCCAGCAAAACAACATGACAAACCCAAAAGTTCCCTCTCTCATCCATTAGCACTAATAGATGCCCCTCTGCTGGAAGCAGGGAGAGCCCTGCTCCTGCCTACACTCTGTCACACTGCATTTTGCTCCCAGGTAAAGCAGTCTCCTAAGACTGTGGAGATAAATCAAAACCCTCTTATCTAGAAGAGTGTGATGGTTTGTGTATGCTTGGCCCGGGGAGTGGTACTATTAGGAGGTGTGGCCTTGTTGGAGTAGGCGTGGCACTGTGGGCGTGGGCTTTAATACCCTAGTCCTAGCTGCTTGGAAGTGGGTATTCTGCTAGCAGCCTTCAGATGAAGATGTAGAACTCTCAGCTCTGCCTGCACCATGCCTGCCTGGATGCTGCCATGCCTTAATGATAATGGACTGAACCTCTGAACCTGTAAGCCAGCCCCTATTAAATGTTGTCCTTATAAGAGTTGCCTTGGTCATGGTGTCTGCTCACAGCAGTAAAACCCTAACTAAGACAAAGAAAAACTTTGAATATTCTCACAGCTTCTCCTTAAAAGGAGTTGATCACTGCTCTGTGGGGAAGATGGAACAGCTTAACTGGAGAGAAGGGATTCCAGGACTGTCTGTCCAGCTGCCTGCAAACTATACAGAGAACACCAGGGTTACTGCTCTGTATTGGAGTAGGGCTTTTTTTTAGTGATGCAGCTACATTAAAGTTGTCCCTGCCCCAATACATAGCCCCTCACTCACGTTCCTGTAAGCACTGGCTCCAACTGAAACTCACAGGTTTACCAAGCTGGCTTTATGTAATCATTATTTTGGTCTATCTGAGTTTTTTTCCTTGGGTGAATAGGTGTGTGTGTGTGTGTGTGTGTGTGTGTGTGTGTGTGTGTGTGTGTGAGAGAGAGAGAGAGAGAGAGAGAGAGAGAGAGAGACAGAGAGAGAGACAGAGAGAGACAGAGACAGAGATCTCCAGGAAAAGTCTGTCACATAGCACATTCTTCTGTGTAACCTTTACTCAGCCACCCAATCGCTGACCTACTACTACTTCCTGACAGCCCTGAGCCCCACACCCTCCAACTCCTCCTCTGAAGCATCCCACCCAACCTCAGTTCCTGCCAGGACCCATAAAGCTCCTTAGTGGCATCAAGTGGTGTCCTGCTTAGGGCTCCCATTGCTGTGAAGTGACAACATGAACAAGGTAACCCCTGTAAGGACAACATTCAGTTGGGGCTGGCTTACAGGTTTAGAGGTTGGCTCAGTCCGTCACTATCAAGGTGGGAACATGGCAGTGTGCAGGCAGGCATGGTGTTGGAGAAGGAGCTGAGAGTTCTTCATCTTGATTCAACTGCAAACAGAAGACTGAATCTCTCAAGCATGGAGGAGGAGGGTCTCAAAGCCCACCTCCACAGTGACACATTTCCTCCAACAAGGCCATACCTATGTCCAACAAGGACATACCTCTTAATAGTGTCACTCCCTGGGCCAAGAGTATTCAAACCACAAATGGTAAACAGAAGGGCCCAACTGCAAATAGAGGTTTGGTGGTGTCCATTGCTGGAAGATGATGGCAAATTAATCTTTTATGATTGTATTCTATGTGTATGAGTGTTTTGCTTGCATGTGTCTGCATATCATATATATGCAGTACCCACAGACACCAGAAGAGGGCCTCCGATCCTTTGGAACTGGAGTTACAGACAGTGTGTGTGCTGGGAACTGAACCCAGGCCTTCTGCAAAGGCATCTCTGGTAGGCAGACAGATAGGGAGAGATGCTATGAGTATGTAATAAAGATGGTGAACTTCCAATATGGTTGGCTTCTTCCTCAACCAGGAGGTTGACCTGAGATGGAAGCCAGGCAGCTTGAAAGAAAGGCCATGTGGGCTGTTTTCTTGCCCATGGCATCCTGCTGATGGACTGACTCCACAAGTTCAAGTCAAATGAGGATACAACCATTGTGAGCCAATTAGTCATACTATCTTTTTTCAAACTGACCAACCTTAAAGTATGGGAAGACAACCCTTCAGAGACTTTAACCCTACCCCGACCGCTCCTCTTTGTCCCTCACCCATAGACTTCTGTTCCCTCCCACCCCCTCCTGTGTCCCTTCTTAAGACAGCTTCTAGAGCTGTCCACTTTGCAAAGTGTCTCCTCTTCCTCTTCTTCTCTTCTCTCTCTCTCCTCTCTCTCTCTCTCTCTCTCTCTCTCTCTCTCTCTCTCTCTCTCTCTGCGAGTGATTCATCACCCCTAATAAAACCTCTCTCTTTCCCAGTTGACATTGACTCTGGCTGCTGTGTGACTCTCCCAGCTGTCAGCTGTTCTCCTGTCTTTTAATTCTTTAGCTTGCAAAGAAAATGAACTAATCAGGACCCCTAGATAGTAACAATCTGTGTCTACACTGAGACTCACGGAGATTGGGTCTGCTTCCTTCATTCCTTCCTCACTGAGGCCTGCCCTATGTAGGACCCAAAATGCTGAGGAACTCAGCCAGGGTAATAGGAGCAGGGAGTGGGAAGACGAGTGTTGGGGGCTGAGGGGAGCCAAGTGGCCTTGTTCCTTCCAATGACTCTAGGTTGTTTTGTTTGTTTGTTTGTTTGTGGTTTTATCAGATGGCTGAAGAGCCAGATGACCTTTGATTTGACTTATCCCAGGCTTTTCATTTCCTTAAAGCCAGCGACCTCTCCCTAGCAGCCCAACACAGGGCCTGTGGCCTGACTGCTGGTCTCCTCAAGGCTCTCTGTGCTCCCCGACACCTTCACATCTCCCGGCTCTGCCTCCCAGTGACCACTGTCTGCCATTCTCCTCAACTCAAACATAAAGCTTCTCCTGGCAATTCTTTCCTTGGGTCTGTAATCTTGTGTAACATTGCAGCATCAGGAAAAGCATCAGGAGTCGGGGAACAGTGTTTTAAGCTGTATGAGGAAGCTCATTCTGGGTCTCCAGTGATGGGCCAGGGCGTTTGAGCTGAGGACAAGCAAGCTCATTTTCTTGTTTACCCTGTTTAACATCCAGGGTTGCTCTATGGTGTGGACACTGAATAGATGAAGCTCAGGGTGGCCAGGGACCTGCCCAAGTTCACTGCCACCGGGTCATTCATGTGAACTACAAAGCACCACAGGGCCCTGACCATCCAGCAATAAGTCCCAGAGAGAACCCAGCCCTGCACAGTAGCACATAGTATGTTCCCAACAAGGACCATGGCATGGCTGGAGGCCGAGGTCACTGAGGGCCATTGGCAGGACAGAGGCAATGTGGGACATTCTAGCAAGGCTTATTTGGCATGCTGTAGGCAAACCCAGTCTCCTCTGATGCTTAAATGTTAAGTATGAATGCAGAGGCTGCTGGGTAACTGCATAAGTAACTACTCAGGCGACGTTCCGCTGCAACAGAAGTGTGTGTAAGTGGGGTAGGTGGGAGCCTGAAAGGAACACTAATATTATTTGAGCAATAGTTAATATTAAAAAAAAAACACATGGATTTGCCTGCTCCCATGGGGCAGATTTGGCCCCTTCTGGTTTGTTCAGACCTACCAAATCAAGTGCTCAACATGCAAGCTAAAAATCCATCTATAATTAGATCTGCCCCAAAGTGGATAAAAGGCATTTCCAAAAAGGTTTTCAACAAAATAACCTTCAAATAGCCATATGTTTAACTTGGCTTCGAGTCACAAAATATCACCGGCTTATACGCTATTCATGTTGTAAACTTATATGGGCTTTCCAACCGATCCAAAAGCCAAAGACAGGGGAAGGGTGCGGGGAGGGGGGATGAGTTAAATAAAGAGGAGGTGAAGGCTCTAGATACATGAGGGAGACACACCCAAAGTGCTTATTAAAGAAAAAAAGCAATTCAGATGATTCCAGGGTCCACAGTGCCTCTTTCCAGTGTGTAAACTGTCGGCGGACTTCCAGGAAGCAGCTGGGTTCCTGGCATCAGAGCCAACTTGGGGCTGGCAGAGCAGCACCACAAATTCAATGATGCTTGTGACCTCCCAGGCACACTGCCTCCACAAACCTGACGGGCAGTCCTGTGTACAAGAGAACAAAAGGCTCCCCAGTGGCCACAACTTGGTTTCCTTGATACAGTACAGAGCACAGTGGCAGGGATGCTGACTGACAGTGTCCGATGCCAACTGCATGTCTATCTGGCATTCCTCTGCATCTTAGCTCGCAATAATCCTAAGGTAAACATAGGGACAAGATTGAGAAGATGGGAAATGCTAAATAGTATGAAATTACTCAAAAGTTCCACTTCTGGAAATGACAGGGTAGGTCATTCCCACCAACACTTTAGCCAAGAAAAAAGTAGAAAATCCAGACAAAAGAAAACCGGAGAGAATACATCAGGCAGCTAGGCAGCAGAGGAACATTACAAGGCACAGCTCCAGGAAAGAGGAAAGAGCAGACGGTCTTGGCTGTCTCCAGGGTCCTGTGTCCATTCCAGAAGAAACAGGTAAGAGCTGAGAAGAGCTTTAGATTCCAGGACCAAAAGGGCACACAGAGTCCACCAAGGAGGGAGTTCCTGAAGAGTCAGAAGCTCACAGAGCAGAAGAAAAATGGATTGTTCTTGGAGGTGTGGATTCAGTCCCACCTCAAATCCTGGTAGGAGTCAGATCCCCTGGACTGTGAATGCAGCTAGCTATCATCTAGAAAGAAACATAATGGCTGTGTGGAGAAACAATATCTGAGACCTTGGTTCTCTTTCGAGGTTTTTATACATCCAATCTGGTGATTAGCAGGAAAACGAAAACCCCATGTTTACAAGAAAACCCCATGTTTACAAGAAAACCCCATGTTTACAAGAAAAAAAGGGTAGAAATGATCATACTGGAGTATGATCAGCAATAGAATATCTACTCAGCTAGCAGGATAACCCTATAGCAACTAACCCAATGGTTGCTGTGTGTGTGTGTATGGGGGGAGACAAGTAGACAGAGAGACAGACAGACAGACAGACAGACACAGAGAGAGACAGAGACAGAAAACAAATTCAAGGGAAACAATACACAAAAGAAGTAGGCCTGAAGCAGCCTCAGACTATAGACACAAGCTTCAAAATAACTAAAATGCAAAATGATTATCACCAATGCATTTAGCTGAGTAAAAGATACAGTAAAAAAAAAAAAAAAGAATCTTACCAAAGAAGTTGGAGGCCTTATAAATGGGTAGAGACATGTTGAAACCGTTGAACACATGGATGTGTGGATGAATCTGACAGCAGATGAGATGCAGATCAAGAGAGAATAGGAGCGGGGGCTGGAGAGATGGCTCAGCGGTTAAGAGCACTGACTGCTCTTCCAGAGGTACTGAGTTCAAATCCCAGCAACCACATGGTGGCTCACAACCATCCGTAATGAGATTCGATGCCCTCTTCTGGTGTGTCTGAAGACAGCTACAGTGTACTCATAAGTAAAATAAATAAATCTTTTAAAAAAAAAAAAAAGAGAGAATAGGAGCACTTAAGAGGAAAGGCTGTCCAGGCAGGGATTCAGAGAACCCACAGAAGGGCTAGGGAGAGGACACAGAGGGAAGGGCTGCAAGACAGCAGGTCCTGGTGCAGGACGGAGGCAGCACATGGCACACTTGGAATACAGGATGTGTTTATCTGCATAGATTTTCATAAATTCAAAAACATTGAGCAGTATACATAGCCTTTCAAGATGCTGAGTGCATAAATGACAAAGAACATCTTGGCTTTCAAACATAAATATATGTGTGTGTGTGTGTGTGTGTGTGTGTGTATGTATGTATATATGTATATATATACACATATATGTGTGTATATATACATACATACATATATACATACACAAATACATACATATATACATACATATATATACGTACATAAATACACACATATATACATACATATACACATATACATATATACATATACACATACATACATATGTACATATATACATATATATTCACAGCTGCCCATTGTTGGGTTAGTTGAACTAGACTGTAAGTCATTCCAATAAATTCCCAATATATAAAGACATTACATAAGTTCTGTGACTCTTGAGAACACTGACCTCCTCTCTCCATATATATAGATATCTATATCTATATCTAGATCTAGATCTAGATCTAGATATAGATATAGATATAGATATAGATATATATTGGAATGAATTACAGTCTGTAGTCCAACTAACCCAATGGGCAGCTGTTAATTTGAAGTCTAAGAATCTATTAGTTTCTCAGTCCCATGAGGCTAATTATTTCAGCTGGTCTTCTGTATGAGCTGGAATCCTGAAGAAGTAAGTTCCAACAGATGTGCTGGCAAGTAAGTGCAAGCAGGCAAAGAAGAATGAACCTTCCTTTTTCCATTGTCCTTAAGTAGGCCTCCAGCAGAAGGTGTGGTCCAGATTAAAGGTATGTATCACCAGTCTGGGATCTGGAACTTGCTCTATCCCAGGCTAGCCTTGAACTCAAAGATATGCTGGCCTCTGTCTCCTTGGATTAAAGGTTTTACTACCTTGCCTGGCCCTAAACTTTTCATGGCCACAATTTCTCAAGATCTGGATCAAAAGCACGTGTCATCCCATGCCAAGATCCAGATCAAAAGCCTGTGTCTTCCAGCCTCAGGATCTGGATATCTATCTATCTATCTATCTATCTATCTATCTATCTATCTATCTATAGATATAGATTTCAGAAGCCTTGTATATATAAGATGCACACAGATGCCCTGTTACGTAAAAGGCACAGATGTCCTGTGTGGTGGTTTAAATAGGAATGGTCCTATAGACTCATGTATTTAAATGCTTGGCCCATAGGGAATGGCACTATTAGAAAGTCTGGCCTTATTGTAGTAGGTGTGGCCTTGTTGGAAGATGTGTGTTCCTTTGCAAATGGGCTTTAAGGTCTAAGAAGCTCAAGCTGACCAATGTGTCTCAGTCCCCTGCTGCCTGTGGATCACAATGTAGAACTCTCAGCTTCTTCTCCAGGACCATGCCTGCCTGCATGAGGCCATGGTTTCTGCCACAACAATAATGAACTAAACCTCTGAAACTCTAAGTCAGACCCAGTTAAATGTTTTCTTTTATGAAAGTTACC
Organism: Grammomys surdaster; assembly: GCF_004785775.1. Taxonomy (NCBI): domain Eukaryota; kingdom Metazoa; phylum Chordata; class Mammalia; order Rodentia; family Muridae; genus Grammomys; species Grammomys surdaster. The sequence continues at coordinate 3,639,297 of NW_021620869.1, forward strand.
TTAGTCATGGTGTCTCTTCACAGCAATAAACCTATAGCTAAGGCACCCTGTATATTCAAGACAATGACAATACAATGGGTTTGGAATAAGAGCAGAAAACGGCCATATATATGTGGGTGTGATACATACATACACACACACACACACACACATCCTCTGACAAAGGAAGCTGAAAGGGCTATGACTAGTCTCTATTGTCAACTTGGTCAGATTTTGAGGCAGTAGTGTTCTGTGGATTGCTGGCTAGATAAAACTAGAAAGTGGGCTAAGCCTCAGCGTCCCTTCGTCTCTCTCTCTCTCTCTCTCTCTCTCTCTCTCTCTCTCTCTCTCTCT
>NW_021620869.1:3639639-3641589 GCF_004785775.1 Grammomys surdaster
TCTCTCTCTCTCTCTCTCTCTCTCTCTCTCTCTCTCTCTCTCTCTCTCTCTCTTTCTCTCTCTCTCTCTCTCCTTAGCTGTGGTGCAATGTGACTACACTTCACACTCCAGCTGCCATGCCTTCCCTGCTATTACAAGCTATACTCTTAAACTGTGAGCCCAAATAAACTCTGCCTCCCTTAAGTTGCTTCTGTCTGGTGTTTCATCACAACAACAAGGAGAGTAACTAATACAAGAAGAGAAAGAGAGACAGAGCTGACCATGGAAGCATGCACCTGTTATGTTATGTTGGTGCTCAGAAAATAGAGGCAGAAGGATCTGTGAGTTCAAGACCAGCCTCAGCCACGTGGCAAGATCATGTTAGAAGAAGAAGAAGGAGGAAGAGGAGGAGGAGGAGGAGGAGGAGGAGGAGGAGAAGGAGAAGGAGAAGGAGAAGGAGAAGGAGAAGGAGAAGAAGAAGAAGAAGAAGAAGAAGAAGAAGAAGAAGAAGAAGAAGAAGAGGAAGAGAGACTAAGTCCATGGATTGATATATTGGTAAAAATACATAGTTATAATTGGAAGTAAAACCTACCATTAATCTAAACCAAATAGTTAAAGATTAAGTAAGAGATAGACTGTGGGAACATAGAAATTAAAAGTTAAATTGTAAATTAAATTAAAATATTAAATAAATGTGTTATGCAAAATTATTCATAGAGTTATATGAAAATACAATTCTTCCCAAACACCAAACTATCCACCCACAAACATAAAAGGAGCAAATAAACCAGGTAACAGTAAAGCAATTAAATAAATATACATTAGCTGTGACAGAGGAGAAGCCAAACATTTGTGCAAGAGCAGAGGCCATGGAGGGGTGCTGCATACTGCCTTGCTCCCCATGGCTTGCTCAGCCTGCTTTCTTATAGGACCCAGGACCACCAGCCCAGGGGTGAGATAGTCCTGTCACATAAGTCATTTATCAAGAAAATGCCTCCATAGCCTGGCCCTCATGCTAATCTGATGGAGGTAATTCCCCAGTTGAGGTTTCTCTTCCCAGGTGTGTCAAGCTGGCAACTGGAACTAACAAGGACACTTGCTTTATTGATATACAATCAGGTGGAATTCAAGCAGAAATGAAAAAACCATTAGGAGCTACTGTCCAGAAGGCTTGGCTCTGCCACACAAGAGAGGACAGTGCCCATGAAAGCAGCTTCGGGAGCGATGAGGAGGGGAAAAGGGGAAACCTGACAGACAGCGAGTGCAACACCACACAACCTCTTCAGGCTTGTGGTCAGGTGAACAAGAAGCCAACATGGGCCCAGAAAACCTAATTGAGCTGCCGTGCCCACTGCACACAGAAACAACAACTAGTATGTCCACTGGGCATAGAAACTGACTCAAGAACACAGAGCCTGGCCTACACAGGCTCGCCTGAACAGTGACTGTGTTTCAAGCTAAACCTCAGAGTGCAGGACTAACTCAAACAATGGTCTCCTCCACAATGAAACAAAATGCAAAATTAGTAGCAAAAACTACTAATTTTTCTCCTGGGTTCTTAGAGTTAGTTGGAGAATTTGTAAAACACTGTGAGATTGGAAAAGATGCCCTGAGACCAACAGGCTAATAAAGTCAATGCAGCTGGGAGCATAAATCACTACAAGTGAAACAATCAAAGATTAAATATCTTATCAGGTAAGCTGGGGGGGGGACAGAGTAATCGAAAAGAAAACAGCAAAGGGGAAGTTGTAAAGATAAAAGCCAAAATTAGTTAGAAAAATAAAACAACAGGAAAACTCATAAATAAACTAAAATTCCAGTTGTATGAAGAAGAGGAAGAAGAAGGAGGAGGAGGAGGAAGAGGAGGAGGAGGAGAAGGAGAAGAAGGAGAAGAAGAAGAAGAAGAAGAAGAAGAAGAAGAAGAAGAAGGAGAAGGAGAAGGAGAAGGAGAAGGAGAAGGAGAAGGAGAAG
>NW_021620869.1:3641599-3699586 GCF_004785775.1 Grammomys surdaster
AGAAGGAGAAGGAGAAGGAGAAGGAGAAGGAGAAGGAGAAGGAGAAGAGAAGGAGAAGGAGGAGAAGGAGAAGGAGAAGAGAAGGAGGAGGAGAAGGAGAAGAAGGAGGAGAAGAGAAGGAGAAGGAGGAGAAGGAGGAGAAGGAGGAGAAGGAGGAGAAGGAGAAGAAGGAGAAGGAGAAGAAGAAGTAGAAGGAGAAGAAGGAGAAGAAGGAGAAGAAGGAGAAGAAAAGATAGAGAGAGAGAGAGAGAGAGAGAGAGAGAGAGAGAACAAAGTAGCTCATCTAATCATATAAAGGCAGAAAATACAGACTCACAAAATCTATGTTTAAATAACAATTGAAACAAAGGGATTTGTTTGTTTTCTTTTTTACTTTTTTATGTCTATGACTGTTTTATCTACATGTATATATGTATATGCCTGGTGCCCACAGAGGTCAGAATAGGATGTCGGCTCCTCATGGACTACGGTAACTGGCGATTGTAAACTACCATGTGGGTGCTAGGAATAGAACCTGGGTCATGGGTTGAAAGGGCAGAACCCATCATAAACTGAGGAGAACTTGCAGTGTTTTTCCATCCAAGACACATCTCTGAAAAGTACCAAAAGGCATGTGTGAAGTTCTAGGGAAATGAGATGAAGATGGTCCGTGAGTCAAGGCGGGAGGTGGATGGAATGGGTAACAGAACGGAAGGGTACCCTTGGGATCCAGTTCTCTTTAGGATGTCCAAGCCTGGACCAGAGCATTTATTTCCACATAGCCCACTATCCTGACCAGGCCTTTCTGGTCACTCGGGGTCCTGCCTCAAACTCTGTCCTACTCTCCAGATGATCTGCCATGTGCCCTGCAGGCAAGGAAGAGCCTCTGTAAGAGAAAACTGAACAAGGTGTCACTCAGTTACCCTCTCCAAGACAAACCAGTAATCACAGGTATCAGTGGAAAAGGCCACCCCAGGTAAGGTACCTGCATATACCTGGACTTTAGAATTGGGCTCTTTCTAGTGTCCAAGGAGCCTCAGAGTATAACAACCACCCCTTGCTGCCTGTGTACTCATAAATATGTGACCTGAGGCAGGTAAGGTTCATCTTTGGAGTGGGGGCTCTGTGTTAGCTAAAGAAAGGAATAGCTCTCCGTACTTATTAAGAACTTGGAGGGCCCTCTGGGGAGGTAGAGACCCACCAAACACTTTACTTATTAAAGCTGATGAGATGCCCAGAGAGAGCAAGGCCTCCCCTATGTGCCACTGACCTAGATAAACCCAGCCTGCAACCTTCCAGGTAGAGGCCCACAGAGACGTCCATGCATATCCTAGAAAGCTGATGTCATTGTTGATGTTAGACCAAGACCTTGGGGAAGGCTTTCAGTGTGGGAACCCCGCAAGGCATCCAACTGGCCACCAACCCCATTCATAATTGTGATGAATATTTCTAGGTTGAGTCATACTCCAAAGTCACACAAGTCATCAGAGGAGGTTGAGACATGGGTCTGCTGTGCCTGGCTGTATCCTTTGTGCAACTCCTAGTGAGACCACAAGTTAGTTCAGAAGTTTTACAAATCATTTAAGTAGAAATGAATCAGCAGAAGCTTTCCTTCGATAAGGCACAGATGAGCATTCCTGATCTACGAGCCAGTGTGGTCCACTCCAGGTTACACGGTGGTTAGTTAGGTGGTTTCAGTGGAGCTGACGATAGTCTGATTGGGGTCTACATGGAAGGAAACTTGCTGTTCAGTTTGCGGGACACTTTAAGCTTGTACTGGAGAGATGCCTCAGGTGGGGATAAGGGCTAGGATGGGCTCCAGGCCCTGCACTCCTGGGTGGTGGTCTTGGGAATGAACAAAGATCTGTATTCAGAAGCATAGTCTCCCCTTGCTTGCAGCACAGCCCTGGGGAGAGAGTGAGTGAGCTCAGTTGAGTTCCGTCCTAACAGAGAATCCTGCTCATGTTCATAGGCAGTGGGGACCATCCAAGCAAGTTCATTTGTTCCACCGAACTTGAGCACTTCCCACGGGATCTTGTTCATGCTAAGGTTCGGTCCAGCTGGGAAACATCCCTGGTACCTTGGAATGATTTCACTCATGTGTTGGCTTCTGACTGCACCCTCAGACTCCCAGCGTCTCGAAGCTGGGCAGGAGCTTGGGGGCCTTCATTTCTAGAGAACAGACATAGCCTGAGGGGACATATGGCTTTCTTCTGATCACAGAGGAAGGAGCTTGGTTTCTAGTCTTAAATGTATTTCAAATGCCATCCATGATGAGGCCCAGGCAATTTTTACTTTCTAGCTTTGAAATGCTTAAAGTTTAAGACTGTACATCTAAGGGGGGAATATATCTTTTTGTTGTATTTTTTCAGCCCACTGAATACCTGAGGCCAGTTGACTGAGTCCCAAATGTTCACACAGCACAGTGAAAGAGGCCCAACCATTACATACCTCCCAGGAACGTTCACATCCTGGGGTGGGGGTGGGGGTGGGGGCAGTGTCAACCATCAAAGAACACATGATGTCACCAGGCCTACTCCATCATGGCCTACACATAAGTCAGCTTAACAGGAATCTGATTTTCAAAGGGCCAAGCAGCACAGCGAGCATTTCTGCTGACGTGGAGTGGCCCTTGCCAGCTGGCTGCGCTGTATGCTGCAGGCCATGTAAGGCAGCTAATGGGTTGCGTTGCCTTCAAACAGACTTATTGCAAAATGGAGCCAAGATGTATACGATAAGTTGTCGTCAGGATCCAGTGGGCTGTAGAGAAGGCATAGTAAATGGTCAAAAGCAGATTTATCTTCTCTTTCTCCAGGAGTCCATTGCAGAGCCGCAGCCAGCATACAACTCTGAGCACGTCTATCAAGTATGAATGGCCTGACCTATTACACATTTCATTGGGGACCTTAAATATTCAACCCAGGCAAGGTCACCCTTCCAAGATCCGGCTTCAAGCCTTCCTGTTGCTTTTTAAGATGCTGATCCTACACCCCAGTGCTGCTTTGGGCACGACATGCCCAGTAACATGTGGTGTTTGGTGACCACTGTGGGACCCATTCTGGAGCTTAAGATACAAGATACAGGTTAAGTGCTTAGTATGAGAAAGCACAGGGCTTTGGGCTATGAGTCCTGAACCCCGGAGAGGTCACAGGATGAAGATCATTCAAGCCAAAGATCAGTAAGCCTGGCAGTGTCAGCAGTCCGGGATCGATGCAGGAAAAAGCATGTCAGGATGGAAATGAGAGCAGGGGTGGAGGTTCACACCAGCACCTGAGACTTCTCCCCTACCCCAGAGGCAAAGGTCACCTTGGTCCAGGAAGGTGGAGCTTAGGGTAAAAGACAAAAGGAGAGTCATCATCAAATAACTGGAGTCATGAGGAACCAGGAATATGTTAGCGCTGGGAACGATGAGGTATCCCAATAATGAATTCTCATTAAAAACAAGATGGACTTCAGCCATAACCAAACCACCTTAGATGCAGCCACCAGTGCCCAAGGCAGGGAAGGGCTACCCTGTGAAGGAAGGAAGGGAGTGGGAGGCTGTGGTCAGAGCAGGCTGAGGAACACCTGGACCAAAACACAATGAAGTCATCCTCTGGAAAGGCCAGGGGCCAGGACGTTTAGAAGAAATCCTTCCCTCACACCACAGCAAACGCAGAGACCCTCCAGTTCTCGTAGCTTGAGGAGGACCCACAATTGGCCTCACTGAAAAGTGTTACCAGCTGGAACACAGGAGCCCAACATGGAGAGCAGCAAGCCCCTTCCATCTCTGCTTGTTCCCTGCCACCTCCACCTCCATCGATATACCTGGTCTCTTCTCTTCTCTCTCTCCCCTTTCACACCCCTCAAGCTCGTGTTTCCACATCCAAGTCCCAGTGGCTAAAAGTGGGCCTGTTCTCTTAGGCAAACACCTTCAGAACATGACTGACATGTTATTCACAGATCCCAGGATGTTTTCTCTCAGTCTCTGCTTCACTGTGATGTCTGTCATTTGGGAGATGACTGTCCCCTGAATAGGGTAGTAATGTTGGATAGAGCAGACTACTTTAAGAGGCAGATGCCAGTGGGAGGTGTGGAGGCATTGCAGTGTGTATTCAACTGAGATTCTTGGGGCTATGGTCACACCATGCACTCCCACTGTGGTATTCTGAGGTCTTCTGCCCTGCTTCATCCCAGGACCAAGGGATCATAACTGAAATCTTGAACACGATTAGCTGAAATACACCTATATTGGGCGAAATAAAAACACTTTGAGTGTTTCCTACAGGGATGGAAGGCTAGCACCTGGTACCTTAGCATGCCAGGCCCACCCACCTGCAACTCTCCTGAGGATCTTACTGGGGTTGTGCTGAGGCCCGAGCCCCAGGCTCCACCCATGTCCTCACAGAAGAATCTAGACTCAAATCCTCATGCCCTGCCACCGTCATGCCACCTGGGTTCTCCCTAGGCTCTCCCCGGCCCCCTTATTCCACATAGTAGGTACATAATCAGTTCTCGCACCCTTGGCCTGCAAGTCCTCAAGGTGAAACTTCAAGTGTGGCCACCCCCATATCAGTAGCTTAGCCTGGTAGAATGGGTTGTCTGAACCCGCCAAGCCTGAGGACAAATGTGAGTCTGAGTGTATATATGGGAAACCTGGCAGCAGATAGGTCCTGACCTCTTCTCTGCCTTTGCTTTGGGGTGGAACATCTTCTAGCTCAGAGACCTGAGTCAGGCAGAAAGAGATGCTAAAGGGATGAGAATCCATGGATCTATGGGTCCCTTCCAGAGAGACCTCAGTGAGACTGGACACTAGCCCTGTTGTGCAGTTGTCTTGAAACTCTCTCCTGTTCTGCCCCTCCCCCCATCTCTGGCCTATACATCCCCTAAAGAATGTAGGGACCTTCTTCCCAACTCTGCTTTCAAGGACCTGGCCTTGCCACTGATCTAAAACCACAGCCAACAGAGGCCATGGCCATGGGCAGGAGAGAGGCCTGGACCTAAGGACAACATGACAAAGCCTGGGATTAGTTGGCCCAAAGATAGGAAGCCCGGGCTCTTCTACTCTGGGGCCGCATGTATGTAAGACAGGATGGGTAACGGTAGGATAAATCAGAAAGCTGGTTTTTTCTGGCCTCTGGTGGTGACTGGAGCAGCAGGTGGAAGACAAAAAGCACAGATGGCCACATCCTTGTCTCTTTGGGGCATCCTGTGTCCCCAGGCAGGAGCTAAGGAGGCAGGACTATGATCCCGAGGTCTGCCTCTCTTCTGGAGGGCTGCCCAGGTGTAGCCAGTACACAGACTCAGAGAAAGCAGGGCAAAGTCCTGGATGGAGGTCCACACAGTCCACATTTCCTCTCTGTGTGTCAGACCCCACTGCATGCCAGGCCGGAAAAGGAAAGTAGAATACAAGCTGGGCAGAATTCCAGTCTGGTTGGGAGCTAGTGCTGAGTGCCAGAGAGGTGGAAGAGAGAAGGCTTTCTTCAAGTGTCTTAGTGTTTGGGCTCTGGCTCATTCAGGGGAAGTCCTTCCACATGATGATCATCTTTGGTGATCTTAGCTTGTTTGCATTTCTTGTTTGTATTTGTATTGGAGGTGGATGTGAATGCATAGGCTTCATTCAGGGTGAACCTGGCATCATATAATTTGGGGGAAGGGCCTGAGGATATTCAGGAAGGGAAGGTCATTCATTGGCTGGAGGCTAAAGCTATTGAGATGCCTCAATATCTGAGATTTCTTGGGTTTGAACATGCTGCCCCTCCCCAGTCTCTTGCCCATCTGGTGACACGGTCCATGTGCCACACAGGACGTCTCCATGTGACATCCTCAGAGACAGAGAGCACCTGGGATGGGAGATGTCAGGTGACCCCAGTGGAATTCAGGACTCTAAGCGCTGGGAACTCCAGTCATGTGGAGCCTGTGCCTCAGCTTCCCTCCCCTTCTCCCAGCCTCCTCCATTCCTTCCTTCTAGAGCTCAATGGGTTCTGCAAGCCTGAGAAGGAAACCCAAGCCCACTCATTAGATGTCAAGGAATTATGCAATCTTGCAATCTTCACACCATTGGCCCAACAACTGTGACTGCACCCAGAAGACCCTGGCCACTGTAGTGAGGGAGTGTCACCAAGGCTGAGATGTGGAGCCTCACAAATGCTCCCACAGGGCTGTGAGTCACCCTAATAGCTTCATAGTAACAACATGAGAAGTACACTACATAGAGGAACCCAAGAGCAAGCCATGAAGACTACGACCATGTCTGCAGCATGGACCGCTATCAGGCTGCCCTACCCTGGCTGGCCCTGCTACCCCACTGTCTGTGCGTCTCTCTAGCAATTCATTGTTGTTCCTCAATGGTATTTAAGTCTGTGACGAGCGTGGGATCCCACCCAGGTACTCCTGGGACTTACCAGGTTTCTTTGTGCTGTGAGCAACCGACATGTCTCCGTGTAGCATTATCGATTTTAGAATTGACCTAAGAAGCTGGAAAACGAGATCCCCCAGAGTCCTGTCATAGTTGACATCCTCTGAGCCCATCCCAGCTGCCACAAGGAGAAAAGAGTGAGTGTGGGTTAGCAGGAGGGCAGTATGGCTACCGTAAGGGAAGAAGACAAGAGCTGCCACCTCAGAGCTCTATCTGTCTTCCCCAGGCACGAAGTTTTGTACAGGGCCATAGAACTTTTTCACCCAGTTTTCCGAAACTATTGCTGTATTGGAAACGCCTTTTTCACCCCAGGAGTGTAAGCTATTCACCAACGTGTCCCTTGAATTCTTTTAGCATTTTACTTGTGTCTTACTTATCTCTTTAAACCATCTGGAGTTTATTTCACTATGAAGTAAGAATCTAACTTTAGGATCGGGGGTATTTTTTTTCCCTAAAAATCCGTAACTACTTATGCCAGTGACATTTATTGCACAATCTGTCTTTTCCACACGGATTTAATCATCTCTTTTTGTGTAATGAATGTGAACTGTCTTGAGTCTTGACTGTCTTGAGTCACTTTGGAATAGTCTTTCTGCTGGTCTTTGAACGCTGTCTCTTTCTTCACTGCCGTCATCTTGGGGGGGGGCCCAGCACCTGGCACCTGGGTCACTCCCTGTTGCTATGATTCAGATTTGATTGGTCTTTTTTCTTTTTAAGACTTTATGTTCATTCTCAGTTATATGCATGCAAATGTCACTGGGAGAGGCGGTGCCTATGAGTGCAATTGTCCATGGAGACAGACAAGGATGTGGGACACTCTGCAACTGGAGTTGCAGGTGGTTGAGAGCTGCCATAGAGTACGTGCTGGGAACCAAACTCTGGTCCTCTCAAGAGTATCATATACTCTTAACTACTGAGCTATCTCTCCAGCCCAGCCTTGGTTATCTCTGTGCAATCTTCTGTGACTCACGACCCTTTTTTGGGAATCGCATATCAGATATCCTGCATACCTAAAATTTATATTACCATTCGTAACAACAGCAAAATTACAGTCACGAAGTAGCAACAAAATAATTTTATGGTTGAGGGTCAAAAACATAAGAACTAATGTATTAAAGCATCTCAGAGTTAGGAAGGTTGAGAACCACGTTTCTAAGAGAACATAACATTTTGACGTCCCTCTAACAGATCCTTGAAAGATTGAGTCAAATGTCACCCAGGAAGCATTCACAATCCCACCTGAAAATTCTAGTATATTTAAATGAGCCACTCTCCCAGGAGCATGGGCTGCCTTGTGGGTACCAGTCTATCAAACATTGGACAAAGGTTACTTCTCGCCTTGCCCCGGAACCTTGTTTCCCTCTTCGCTGACACCTCTCCTGTATTGCCTCTTCCTTACATGATCTGGAAGTCTCTCAGGCTTACCCTCCACTCGCTGTGGGAACTTCAAGAAGGATTTGTGTTGCCCTTCACAGAGTCTAAGGTCTGGCATGTGCTCCAACTTGAAAGCTCACACACACCCCACCTGCCCCGAGTCCAGCCTCCCTTCCACTTTCATTGCCTCTAGCCTGCACTTTCCATCTCTGTTGCTTGTCTTTCTTGCAGCTCTGATTTCATTCAAACTGTTCTTGGTTTCTGAGATTATAAAGCAAAACTCTGTTTAGCAGTGTCTTCTGCAGGACAATTGTCCCACTGTCAATCACATCCTGGTACCCAGGCCTGCTGCAACATGGGGCCACTCGGCTTCTATCACACCCTGACCTCAGCCTCCCACTGGGCCACTGGGCCACTCCAGCCCCTCCTCATTGGCTCAGTTGACAAGCAAGTGGCCTGTAGAACAGGAAGTACCCTATTAGTAAGATAATTTCTGTCACCTCCTGGCTTGTTTTGTTAAATTATGTTGAGTGATACATTATTCATTTGTTACTATAATGCAATCCCTTAAGCTTAATATTCTATTTTTTTAAAAAATTGGTTGAATTTGAATCACTTTCTGGAAATTGAAGGGTCTGATGTTGGTCCCTGCCCAGCTCTGGAAAGAGTCTCATAATGAATGATGTCACTGTGGTGCATGTGACAGTGAGGTTGAGTGGGTGACAGGAAACCAGAGCAAGGAGGGACAGACCAGCTCCTCCTCTGTAACAACCTGCCATGAGGGCTAAACAGGATTCCAGAAGCTCTCCCATCAGCCCCTCCCAGCACTTTAGGGACCTCCATGTCCCATGGCCTTCTAACAATGCTCTGCAGAGAAACAAACTTCTGACACACAAACCCTGGAAACAGGGCACACCCAGACTCCAGCAAGCAGCCGTGCCACGCCAGCCCCTCCAGGAAGACCTGTCTTGGTTTGTATCTCTATCGCTATCACATGGCCATTTCTGCCATCATCCCCATCTATCGATATGCCACGGAACATCCTGCCTGCATTATCTAATCCAGGACTCCTCATGGGAGCCCCATGACATACTCAAACATACGTCACTCTGTGCAACATGTATTTCATAAATACATATATACAGATAAAAGAACAAGGCCTGGGCCCAAAGCTGAGATGCTCTCCCACGAGGGAAGGCAGCTTGTCCAAGTTCACGAAGCCAGGAAAGGCCTCACCCAAGGTTTGCATAGGAGCTCTGCGTCGTACCCCATACCTCATTCTTCTGGTTGATGTCTTGAAGGGATGGAGAGACCACATCAGGATAGAGCTAGACTCACGGCAGAGAGAATGGGGCAGGAAGGGCAAATGCAAGGGACATCCACACTCCAAGCCAGTGTCCAGATGGGATTCCCACAGCCTGGTGACTATGTTCATTTAATTCCAGGCGACGACTGACCCTGCAGCCATGGACTCATGAGCTGAGCAAAGGGCACAGGAGTAGAGGATGGATAGAGACCACTGATGAATAGTTAAGGGCAGCTAGCAGTACCTGCCTTCCAATCAATCGAAGTCCACAGGACATTCCTGTACATACTTTGACATTGAATATCTGTCCCCAGCATTGGGTGGCAGTCTGCATTCTCCTCTCGATGCTGTGAGTTAATAAAATTTCAATTTTTTAAAATAGAAGAATAGATAACAAATGAGCTGAAAACATTGGCAAGAATCTCTGCTCTCTGGGAGGGAAGGCGTCCAGCCAGCCCACTTCACTTCTGGGGAGGCAGTTCTAGTTGGAGGCCACTGCTTAGGGACCTGGGTGTGGCCTGAAGCCCTGACAAGTGAGACAGTGCTGACCTTAGGTACTGGTAAGGAAACCAGGAGATGCAAGGACCCTAGGGTCTGTCTTTGACTATCAATTATGTCATGAACAAGCCAGAAAAGAGAACTAAGATATGGTGTCTCCCAATTCCTCCCTCTCTCCCCTTCCTCTTCCCTCCATCCCTTTGCCTCCTCTCCCCAGTGTCTCGCAGTGAGGACACTGCAGTTACTATTACTAGTAACCTTCACTTAAAACCATTCCTTCCTTGATGAAATCCCAGAAGCTCTGTATATTGGTGATTATATCACCAGGCATCCCTACTAACCCCTTGAATACAACTTCCAGCCCCTGATCTGTTGTTGCCCCTTCTGGATCTCTAGTCTAAAGGGTCCTGAGCCTGGCTGAGCCTTTCCATAGAAACCTGCCTTTCCAAGCCTCTGACTCTCCTGAAGCTCCATCTCTCCTTCCATCCCTGCAATGCCAAAGCCACCTGGAGATGGATTATGGTGGGTGTGGCTTATAATGTCCTTCAGTTTGTCTGTTCATCTCTGGACCCACAGCAGCCCTCCTCATGTCTTTCCTTCCATCTCTGCTGCCACTTAGCAAACATCAGCTTAGCAAATGTCAGGCAGGGGTGGGGATGGCCCTAGGCCTTAGCACGCATCTCCTTTGTCATTACCTAGGAGGAACTGCATGTTCCCCAAGGAGAGGAGCCCTCTTGGTGCCTTCCCCACCCGGGAGTCCAAGACACTCACCAACAGGCTCCAAAGGGTTAGGGTCCCTTCCCCTACGGTGCCTGTCATGGGATTCCAGTCCTGCTCAGCCTGGTGCATATGGATGTCTACCCAGGGCAGCAGTGCCCAGCTGTAGAGAGCTCCAAGCCCGAGGCTGTAGTGAAGGTTGTTGTTGGGAACACACCTCTGAAAATACCTTCCCTTGAGGTTGCTTGCAGGCCTCTAACTCCCAGGTAAAAATGAATTGTCCTAATTCATAGCCTCAGTCCCCTACTGACCTAGGAGGAAGAGACAACTCAAACAGAAAGGCCAAGACCCTCTGGTCCAGAGAGACTGAAGGCCATGCGTTCAACTCCTGACCTAGAGGGGAAGTCCCAGGCAGATTCTTTATAATTAATCCTACTTAACTCTTGCAAGGTGATGACAACGGAACTCGGTTTACGATCCCATTTATCACCCTCCCTGTCACTAAAATATGAGATGCAAATGCTCCACCTAAATATTTGAAGAGAAGCCAGTGACTGAGGATGAATTCCCTGTTTAGCAGCATTGGCTGGAGACCATTGCTACGGGGTGCTCTCTGGGCTGGCCTCCCCTCATGTCATCCGGGGTTTGCTTCAGAGCAAGAGAGGAACTGGACAGGAGTGAGAGTTTTGTCTTGGGACTCCAGCTCCTTCTAAGCTAACACAAAGGCGTGTGCTTCATTGCTACATGGTAGGAGAAATGATGGGCTCAGCTGGTGTCTTAGAACAAAACGGCAATTGTTTGCCTCAGGGAGGGAAGTGTTTGTGAGCTTTTAAAACTCTGAACAAGGAGAATACACATCTCTATGATTCACAGATGAGTCACAGTGAACCCCATGCCTGACCTCTGCAAGGTGGGTTCTGGCCACAGTGTCTTCGACTAGCCCACAGTCCTACCCTGGGCTCTGAGCTAGCTCCTAAGCCAGTTAATCTAGGAATGACAGCACCAGAAGCACATAGGGCAAGAGGTATCTGCGTGTGCAGCTCAGTGTTGTGCCCAGCCCTTCTACAAGAAGGCAGAAACTAGTGCTTTGGGGTGATGCCAGGATTCCTAAAGGAAAGATTGTTTGCTGTGATTTCTTTCTCTAGCCACAGAGCTGGACTAGTTCAGAATTTGGAGAGGAACATTCTGGATAGATAAGGGAAAGACCATGGTAACATCAGCCTGGAGAGACCCAGCTTGAAAGCATCTAATGGACAACACACACTCAGACTTATAACTTGGCAGTTACAACTGGTATCTGTCTTCCTGGCCCCTCACTGCCTTGTATTAGAAGAGCCTGTGGCTCTGTCTTAAGGCTTTATCTACAGAGGACACTTGGACTAGGGGAATCAGGGAGGTGAGGGCCCTTGGCATGGCTCTACTGGGGACTAGCAGAAGCTGGTGGATAAATAGCACAGTTACCTCTGCCTCATTGGTTCTAAGATGCATTCCACAGTAAGCCATCAGCCTCAGAGGGAATAATAGACCCAGCTGTCCACAGAGGTCATTGGTGACCCTTGCATTAGTTTCCTTCCCATCTTAAGTGGCATTCTCCTGCAGCACTTTCTGGAATAACTATTTGTGTTCAGATCTTTGTCTCAGGGCCTGCATGGAGTTTTAAATAAGAATGACCCCTATAAGCTCATATATAAGAATGCTTAGTCACCAGGGAGTGACACTATTTGAAAGGATTAGAAGGATTAGGGGTGTAGCCTTCTTAGAGAAAGTGTGTTACTGGGGGTGGGCTTTGAGGCTCCAAAAGCCTGTGTCAGGCCTAGGCTCTCTCTGCCTATAACATCAGGGCTTACTTCTCAGCTACTGTTCCAGCACCATGTCTGCCTGTGTGCTGCCATGCTCCCCACCATGATGATGATGGACTAACCCTCTGAAACTGTAAGCCAGCCTCGGATGAAATGCTTTCTCTCGTAAGGGTTGCCTTGATCATGGTTTCTCTTCACAGAATTAGAACAGTGACTAAGATAGCGTGCTATTTGGGAAAACCCACTTGAGAGGAGGCCTTGTGCTTGGCTCAGCAGGTTGAAGGGGGAAAAACCCTGGTTCTCCCCCATGGAACCTCAAATTCTAAACCTAGAGTAGATGACTTGTGATAGCTTGAAGCTGAGGCCAGGATCCACTGAGCACCTTCCAGCTGTGCCCAGGAAGACCTGCTTCAGTTGTGGTAGGACCCCCAGGGAGCCCTGGGAGCCCATGACAGCCATGCAGCATGCACAAACTTGACTCTCAGAGACCTCTGTCTGTGAAACCTTAGCAGCCACTTGCTAGACTCCTGACTCAGGTAAGTGATTTAGTCTTTGGGGTTTTGATTGACATGTCTATGTGAGTATGCATTATGCATACATTCACCTTGGCATTTCAGGCCCACGGGAAGACTATAGTTCCTTACTATGTGGTATTTAGTAGCTAACAGACATATGCCGGGGAGCCAATCTTACTCCATTTTGAAAGAATAGTTTTAGGTTTTATTTTTCCTCCACTATCGACTCCTGAGAAAGCAGGTGGCCAATGGTCACTGCACCCTAAGAAAAGTGGTTCCTGTGCCCTGAGTCAGACAAAAACATCGGGGCTGCAAGCTATCTGGCGTGGCAGAATGCCCAGCTTCTGTGAAATTCCCCCCAAATGCATTATCCCCTTCCCTGCCTGTATAAATTGCCTGAGAAAATACAGCTCTATGGACCTTGATCAGAACATTTGTCTTGGTCCTGTTCTTTGCATCTCCTGTCCCTTCCATTCTCTCCTCTTCTCTCTTAGGGTATCCTGTCAAAGCCCTTGCAGGCTGGGGCAGACATACAGTCACAAAGTTAAACCCTGCTCTCTGTCTTGAGATCATGTCTTGAAATCATTTCAGTTGTAATTAAAATGATAAGTATTAAATAAAAATAAGATTATAAAAGTTCTAAAAGAAATGTTAGTTAAATACATACCCAACCATAAGACAGGTAAATAATTCCCTGCGTGGCCTCAATGGCAAAAATCATAAAGAGAGAAAACACAAAATACTGCTTGTCTTAGGGTTTTACTGATGTGAGAAGACACCATGACCAAGGCAACTCGTATAAGGACAACATTTAATTGGGGCTGGCTTACAAGTTCAGAGGCTCAGTCCATTATCATCAAGGTGGGAACATGGCACCATCCAGGCAGGCATGGTGCAGGAGGAGCTGAGAGTTCTTCATCTTCATCTGAAGGCTGCTAGTGAAAGACTGGCTTCTAGAAAGCTAGGACAAGGGACTTAAAACCCACACCCACAGTGAGACATGTATCCCAACAGGGCCACACCTCCAAATAGTGCCACTCCCTGGGCCGACCATATACAAACCATCACACTGCTTTATAGTAGCAAGATAGGTGGGAAATGCCAAGATAGGCATAGTGTTCGCAGCCAGGATGGGCACCATGCTTGCATACTATCAAGTTCAACACAGAGTGTCAATACACTGACAGCAGTTACAAAGCTGTAAGTGACAAGATAAAGACCATAACTGTCCATGCTGTTCGACTACAACAGCACATGATCTTACCAGTCATTAAGGAAGGCCACACTTTCTTTTCCCATCACAAAGAAGAAGAAAGGTGAGAAGAAGGCAGATGTGCTAAAGTGCTTACCTCACAAGCACGAGACCCCAAGTTTGATCCCCAGAACCCACATATAAAAGCCAGGTATGATGGTGCATGCTTATAATCCCAGCACTGCTGAGATGGATCCCGGGGCTTCACTGGTCAGCCTATTCTACTCAGAGAACTTAGTCAGAAGGCCAATCAGAAACCCTTTCTCCAATAAGGAGAGATCCTGGGAAGCAGACAGCCCGAGACTAACCTGTGTTCTCTACACAGATATGAACATACATGCATAGGCACCCACACCCACATAAATACATAGGCACAGACACCTTCCACCACATGACTACACAGGCACACTCACATGCATGCGCACACACTATAAAAATAAAAAACAGAACTGCCGTAGAACCTGGACAGGAGGGTCATTGTCCTGAACTGTGGAGGCTTGAGATGCACACATGCACACATGCATGCACACACACACACACGCAGACACACACATGCACACATGCACACACGCACACACACACATGCACACACACAAACACACACAGCACACACCACCACCACTACCAATTTCCAAAGGATCTCCATTCCCTACCCCCATGAATTCTAATCTACCAAGTTAATCCCACTCTTCCCCACATGTAAACATGTCCAAAAGTTATGTCAAAAATATACTAGCTACAGGAGTGTTCTCAAGGACAAGATGTTAGAACAGATGCAAGCTGACCATCTCGAAACATTAGTTTGATGGATTAAACTAAGACAAATCAGCATAGGAGATGCTACCAGCTGTGAAAAATAATGTTGAGACAATATTTGTATTTACATAGCCAATGTTCACAAAAAGAAGTTAGTTGAAATCAGAAGTTAAGTTTTGTGGGGAGGGGCATACACATAAAGACTCAGCTACTCACGGGCGCCCCCTAGTGTACCTCCATGGATTCTAACTTTAATAAGGGTATATAATGAGGATAGGAAAAAATCAGTCCCAGATACATCATTTTAAATACATAAATCATCTATGTATTCAAGTAAGACAGAAATGGATAAAATCTTCTCGGTTTTAAAAAAAATCAAAAAGGAAGGAAATCATAGGATATAGAAAATAAATTAAGAATTATCAAAGAGAACCACGCCATTAATAAGTAAAGCCATATGTTCTTAGAAAGAGCAATAAACAGAAAAGCTGAGGAAGGCATGCATGTGGACTGTAATCCTCATGCCGTTTAAAAGCATCGAAAGCTCTAGAAGTAAACAAGCCAAGACAGAAGATGCCGCATCTGGGTTGTGTTCAGATCGGTTTTTTTCTCTGTGTAATTTTATAACTTTCATTTACTTTCCAAATATTCACTGATGAATATGAGTTTGATTACCATAAAATCGATCCTGGAAAGTCATACAAAGGAAAGCGTAAGCACCAGAGTTTTAATTGAAAGACGTTGAAGAGAGATGATGGGTAGCTAAGGTGCCTGGGTGAAAACTCAGATCAGGCAACCAGTTCCTGCTCTGCATTGCGCCCTGGACTCTCAGAAGCTGTGTGAAGCAAACAGCTGACAGGAGCCAGAGACTGCAGGTGACAGTGAGAGAATTCCAGGGCATGGGGACAGTGGAAGGATCCCCAAAAGGGAGAGGACCCTGGGCTTGGCAGAGAGAAATGCTGGGCCCATGGATCCAGCCACCTAGGGGAGTTGTCAGTCATGAGTAAGGAGAGAGGGTCTGTGGGCCCAGTGGGGGTCAGTGCCAAGTTAGGAGCACTAATGGAAGCTGAGACAGACACCCCCTTCTTGGTGGTTGTCTCTATGCATGTCAAGCCTCTTTTTTTTTTAATGAGCATGTTAATTTCTCTGACAAGGGGCTAGTTCAGGTGGCATTCTGTCTTTCAGATCTTCTAGGATACTGAGTCAAGTGTTGTAGACACTTCTCAGAGCACTGTGGTCAAACTGCTGGATTTGGAGATGTGTTGGTTTTTCCAGATGTTGGTGGGAAAAGCTCTAGAGAAATGCTTACCTCTCCCTATACTGCAGATGAGAACAAGAAAAAGCAAGTCATCCAATGAACAGAAAGTTCAATATGCTTAGCAAAAATTGCACACTTATGTAACCTCTGATCACCTCCTCTAAAAACAGATCTGAAGAGCACACTAAGAAAAATGTGCTTTCATAAAGGCATAAAGCCAGTCACCATGACTCTAGTTACCATTGTGAAAGGTGGTAGGCAACACAAAGTTTAAAAGGGAGCTGGTGGAATTAACTGTGGTATATCCATGAATGGAATAGTATACAACTATGCAAAGCAACAGGATGTTCTGTGTGGTGGTAAGGTGTGGATGGACAGACAGTGTAGATACATTAAGGATATACCGCTGAATTAAAAAACCCAAGATAGGAGCACCAGAGAAATGGCTCATAGGTTAAGAGCAATTGTTGCTTTTGTAGAGGGCCAGAGTTCAGTTCCCAGCACCCAGAAAGGGTGACTCACAATAACCTACAATACAACGCCAGCACCAGTGGATCCAATGCAGTCTTCTGGCACCCACATGCACATACACACATACACACACATAAATTCAATTTTTAAAAATCTTTTCTAAAGGGCAAGATGGGTTCAAAATGTCATCGTGGTGATTTGAATGAGAATGAGTCACTTAGGAGCACCAGCTGATGGCATTCTTTGGGAAGGGCTAGAAGGTCCAGCCTTGATGGGAGAAGTGTGTCACTGGGGCAGGCTTTGAAAGCTGAAGGTCTTGCCCTGCCCCTAGTTTGCTCTGTTTGCTTTCTGTCTGAAGCTCGAGCTGTGAACTTTCAGCATCCAGCTCCTGCCACCATGCCTGCTACTTGCTGCTCTATCTCCCTGCCATGACAAACTCTTATCCCTCTGGAACTGCAAGCCAAATACACCTTTCCTTCCATAAATTGTCTTGGTCTTGGTGTTTTATCTCAGCAACAAAACAGCTGTGTTACTCTCTGTAGAAGTTAAATCTTGATCTTTCTCCCAGCCCCATGCTCTCAGAAATAAGACTCAGAATCAAAATATCTGTACAAATACCTTGACCATACTCTGACTACCTCATAATTAAAATAACTTAATTATTTTAACCTACATTCTTCCACGTGGCTGGTTACCTGTGCTCAGCTGAGTCCATCTCCTCACATCTTCCCTGGGTGGATCTCCCACCCCTGGCTCTATCCCAGAATTCTTTCTGCCTCCCAGATGTCCCACCTCCTATATCCTTCCTAAGCCATAGGCCGTAGGCTTTTTAATTGACAGGTGATATATCCATACAACACACAAGGTATTCTCTCTACAACTCTCTACGGAAAATGTGAGGAATGTGAGTAAGACGGTTGCTGCTGCTCAACAGAGTACCAGGCTCTAGAACTATCTCGGGGCATGTGGGGAAAGGGATTGCTCAGCTGGGTTAACGAGGGGCGACTATCTACTCTGAATGTGGGCGTCCCCACACCCTGTAGACGGGGCCTCCCCCGCCTCATACTCCTGCTGCCATGTAACCCACCATAGTGGACTATGTTTCCTATAGCCGTGAGCCAAAGTAAAGCCTTCCCTTCAGTAGCTTCCTGAAGGGAAAGCTTTCTTTTGGTCTCAGAGATGGGAAAAGCAACAAATACAATTTTTTTAAAAATTTAAGTGTGTGTTCTCGTTCTAAATGGGAGGAGAGAGAATACAGGAGGACAAGGTCACGTCCAGGTCAAGGGAGCGAGCGACAGAAGCTGACTTCTCTGAATACAACACAGCTTCACATCTGACGTAAGATCCCTAAATGACACACGCCCAGATCGTCTGTCACATGGTATGCTGGCTGTGTAGCCTGGGGCAAATCTGGAAGCTACCTTGGAATTCCATCTGTCACTTTGCCTCCCTCCCAAGAGTCCCCAAAGAACCAACAACCTGGTTCACATACTTAGCATCTACCGTTATAGATGCCCTTGGGTTGGAAAGGGCCTCAGGAAGAAGAGGGGTCAGTCAGCACCCTGGCTCTCCAGGCAGTGAATTTGACCTTGGCTCTAGCCGGGCAAGCTGGTTTTGTTCAGCCACAGTGTAACCAGCCCTCTGCAATGCCTTCTTGGTTAGCCTCAAGTGTTTAGCATTTTCAGCCTCTTCCCCCACCTGCGAGAACCCTGTGGAAATTATTCTTAATGGTCCGTGAACAGATCAAGGCCCAGCCGGGCTCAGATGTCTGCAGTTTCTGTGCTCTAATTTATTGGCAATATGTCTAGTAATGTTTTCCTCATTGTTTCCTGGTTCGGGCTCTTTACCAGATGACGAGTGGCCAGAGACAGTTATTAATTAAATAAAAATGCAGCGGCCAAATGTAAAGGGCCCAGAATGCAGGGTAGAGGGGAGATTGCCTTACCTTTTCATTTATACATTTAATTTCAACGCCCACGTGCAACTAACTTCTGGTTTCATCTCCTATCAAATGATTCTTTGAACTTGTTTTCCTTCTAAAACATCATCCCAAACAAACCCCTATTAACTCATGAGTCAGGGCCTGCTCATTAAAGAGAAACTGTGGAAAGCAAATTGAATCCATTTCCACCTCTGAGGAGGAAACCATGGTGCAAGTGCTGTGGATTCTGTGGCCCACAATGCCATCTTACCCCTTTCAGACAACACTCTGAAGCCCTGACATTTTGGAGGCATACAGAGCCAAAGCAGTTCTGACAGCTTCTTGTTTGACAGATAAACTAAGCCAGGGCATGCATGATGGGGTACCTTTATCAACATTGCATGACTACATAGAGGCTTACATGGGGCTCTGGATCCCCAGGGGCTCCCCCTTGGCCCCTGGAACAGGGCCAGTGAAACCAGTCGAACCAAGTCCAGCCCACGTGTGGTTCCTGAAGAGGCTGTTGCTAACGGAAATGCACAGTGACGTAAATTGGGCAGACACTCATGTGTTACTGTTTTGAACAAAGACAGAACATGTGTCTTTGCTTTGCCCCCTGTGGGAGAATCTTCTGCTCAAATGTGCTGAGTATCAACCCTGGTCATCCTCTGTAGAATGGGGCAAGCGGGGGAGGGGGGCTTCTAGAACCTTCACTCCTGAGGCTGAAGGCTCACTTCCAAAGAGAACTGAGAGACCTCCACATAATTGCCTGGACAGGCAGTTTCTGTTCCTGCTGACCTGAAGACCTGCTGTCTCATTACTCCACAGAAAGTTGGTGATGTTTCCTAAGTTGTTTGAACAAATGGTTTCTGAAGATTGAAAATTATTTGGAAAAAAAATCACTAGAAGTATGAGGTATTTGCCTAAGGAAGAGTATTTTTGTGTACCAAGACAGAAAAGTCATAAAAGTTTATGAGTTTTATAAATGTGAGCTTTTTCTTATTTTTTTTTATCTGATTCAGGCCTGCCAGCCTTGGTGCTATTGATACTTGGGGTCACAAAGCTCTCTGTTGTGTGGCTGTCCTGGTCATTACAGATATTTACAGTAGCCCTAGCCTCCACTCACTAAATGACAGAGAAGTATTGCTAACACACACGGCACTAGCTTAGGCCTTTAATTTCAGCACTTGGGAGACAGAGACAGGCAGATCTCTGTGAGTTCAAGGTCAGAGTGGTCTCTAAACAAACATCCAACATATAAACATTGCAATCATCATTAACATCCCCAAACATCTTCCACTGTCTCCTGGGGAAGAAACCACCCTAGCAAACATTCTGTCAAACATGCTGTCAAATGTCTGGCCAGACATTTCAGATTGAAAAACACACAGCACCTGTGTCCTCCAGAACCAGGGAGCCCTTGAAGAAGCCTCCAGGTGAGGTCCCCACCAGTTACCACCAAGAACATTCCTACAGTTCCAATAAAAGACTGCCCCCCACCCCAGGCAGAGTTGCCCAAGGGCCAGGCAGCCTAAGGACACATGTAGTTTATCCAAGGATCCTTCCAAGCACACAGTCAGCTGACCAACCCTGCATAGACTGTTGTGAATCGAGGGAAGCTGCTCATAGCAGGAAACATGGGGGCAAGGAGAGAAGAAACTGGCTCAGATGTGCAAACATGTGGCCTACCTGCAAAGTTTTCTCCCCGAGAGCGCTGCTTCACAAGGCCAAGTCTTTACATTAATTACGGTAGTAACATCCCATTATAGAAAAATTGGAAAGCACATAAAAGCACAAAGAGACATAAAAACAACCTCCCCCCATCTTTCCATCAAAGAAATTGATCTGGACAGATGTGCATATTTCAGTCCAGATGATGTTCTGGGCACATTTTTGCCTTGTTAAAAGTCCATTTGTTTTGCTTTAAAATTCTATGATGAGGCTTCGTTCTCCATGAAGAAAACACTTTGGAAATAAAGTGGATTATAATTTAATTAACCATTCATGTATAAAAGGCACAAGGCAAAGTGTTTTTCAGTTTTTGCAGATAGTGTTCACGCTTGTAACATACATAGGTCAGTGCACATTAAACACTAAGTCAGCCCTGGGTGCCATTCTGTCTTGGCAACACTAACCTGCTTCCCCAGAAAAACTAAACTCTGCTAACAGAAGAATGTCTGCTCATAAAACCTTTGCTGCCAATAGATACAATCAGTCTTCAGGAGCAGAAATACTACCAATTTCTGTCTATCTTAATTTGCATTTCTTTATTAGGGAAAATAACTGGGGTTATAGTTAAACACCTTCTCTAAGAGATTGTCTGTCTGTGACCTTGTTTGGACTTTCTTGGACCTCCTTCTGTCTACTACCCATGTGTGTCCTTCTCTTATTAATATCCTGTAGCAGGGGCTGGACTGATTGCTTCGCGATTAAGAGTACTTGTTCTTGGAGAG
The DNA here is from genome assembly GCF_004785775.1 of Grammomys surdaster. NCBI lineage: Eukaryota > Metazoa > Chordata > Mammalia > Rodentia > Muridae > Grammomys > Grammomys surdaster. The sequence goes on from NW_021620869.1 coordinate 3,662,296, forward strand.
GACCCAAGGTTTTCCCGCATCTGAGCCAAACAGCGCCTATACCTCGAGCTCCAGGGCATACGACACCCTCTTCTGGCCTCTGTGGGTACTGCACTCACAAAGTATACACTCACATAGCCACACATGTACACATAAATAAAAATAAATCCTTTTTAAATCTTACTATTACTACTGCTACTGCTAATACTAATAATAGTATTTTTCAAGGCTTATTTAAAACTTTCATTTTATTCAGATACACAATCAAACACAGTTTTCCCCAAGGATTTAAGTATTCACCTAAACAAAGTAAGCTTTGTAGTGAAACTCTTGAGAAAAATCTATGACCATGTTGCAGTTAAGAGAACCAAATCCCAGGAGCTCATACTTGGCAAAATAAGGAGAAATGGGTTCATTGGAAAAGAACTTTCAGATTAAATTCTTGGGTTTTATGGCAACAGGAGGAACACTAGGCCTAATGGAAGAACTGTCTTCAAGGTGAAGAAGCTCACTTACAAAGAGAATGGTTAAAAATTTTACAAAAGATCCTACTGGAAGACCTGCCACTGGAAATCATACAACTGATGTAACAACTTAAAAAAAAATCAGCTGGCTTAAAGTGTACTCTAGATACAGCTAAACAGAGAATTGGTGAATTAGAACACAGGCCTGAAGAGATCAAAAAGCCACATGAAGTGAAATTGAAGGTCAGAAATATGAGGGAGCAATTGAATGGCATAAGTATTTGTGTGTGTGTGTGTGTGTGTGTGTGTGTGTGTGTAGTTACAGAAGAAAGGAGAAGTAAATGGGCATAAGGACAATTCAGGACAACTGCAGAAGATTACCCAGAACTGAAGAACCAGCCTTCAGGTTAAAGAAGCCAATTTAGAAATGAGAAGGAAGGGCTAAACTTTCACAAAGGAGTTCAGATCACACATCAGATGAGAAGCATGTTGAGAAAGGAAAACTGTTTAGCATACCAGTAAGAAACAAAGGTCAGTGTCAGGCTGTCCCAAATCCTAGAGCTTGTAATTTTGAGGCACTCACAAAAAACATCCACCAACCTAGAATTCCATGTTGGAGGAAGCTGCTGTGGATACAGTCAGACACACAGAGACTGAGGAACTTACGCTGCACATGCCAGAAGCTTCCATGTTTGCCTGTATGTGGAGCCTGGAGGCACAGGGATTATGTGCATCCAGGAGAGTGTGACCTAACCAGGCCGGAGTGGAGCCTGGGGCTTCAGAATGTCCTAATGTGAAGTGACTTTGACATCTCTTGGCATAGATTCCTTAGCTATTGAAGAGTGAACTTTAGCAAAAGAACCCCTTCCCCCATAAAAAGCAGTAACAGTGTGTGGTGAGACCCAGCAGAGGAAGCCTTAGTACGTGACCCATTAAACATTGAACTTCCGATCATGCCAGAATCTGCATGCACTAGACCTTCATTAAAAACAAATGGTGATGAAAAACAAACTTATTTGGAAAATTCTGGGTACTGGTATTCTAACTAATATAGGAGGGAAGAAGACAAGATCAGTGGTTCTGGACCTTCCTAACACTTCGAGCCTGTAATACAGTTCCTGACGTTGTGGTGCCCCCCAACCATAAATTTATTTGCATTGTTGCTTTATAACTGTAATTTTGCTGCTGTTATAAATCATAATGTAAATATCTGATGTGAAGGATATCTGATATTCGATCCCCAAAGGGGCCATGACTCACAAGTTGAGAACCACACTGTTCGAGATGCTGGCCTTCATTCAAAGTAAAAAACTATGAGGTCACTTGTTTAAAAGCTGCAGATGACCCTTGGAAGAATAAAAGCTGCAACTCTCAACTGCTGAGAATGGAGACAGAGATGAATCTAGTAAAGTTTTTTAAAAAGAAAAGGGAAAAAAAGAAACTAATAGAAAAATTAAGACAAAATAGCAGAAAACAAAATAGGTCATGGATGTATGTATGTAGGGATCCCAAGAGAAGAGGCCCAGAGAGGGGCCATGGTGAGGGGAGGGGAGGTGTGATCAAAGCACATTATGTATATGTGCTAGGATGTCATCATGAAATGCATTTTGTCACATTATTTTTATTGTTTTTGTTGTTTGTTTGAGACAGGATCTTTCTTTCACGTAGCTCTGGGAGTCCTATAATTCAATATGTAGACCATATTGACTCTGAACTCACGGAAACCCACCAGCCTCTACCTCCCTAGTGTTGGGATTAAAGATGTGCACCACCATACTCATCCCTGATATATGCTTTTAAAAAGCATGAAAGAAAAATCCAGATGTATCAGTAATAACAATAAATATAAATGAATTAAATTCACGTTTCCAAAGACAGTTTTTAACAGATCCTAAAATTGAAGCTTTTCCTTTGATTAAAATGGGTGTGAAACCCTAAACAAAGCACCACATTCTCAAAAGAAACATTGCACACCAAGGTTCAGCCGTGGTTTTTGTGTATTCTTAAGACCACTGAGAATCAAAAGACTAGAGGGAGCGCCCCAGTGTGGAGCCTGGGTTGGGTGAAAGTGGTGCTTTTAGCTCAGTTCTCCTAAGAGTCAACAGAAAAAGCAAGGGTCCTTGAACATCAGAACTCACAGAGTGGACCTGGAGGTCCAGACATGGAGACAGAGGGTAAGGCAGGAATGGACCCCCAAGGTACAGCACAAGAATAAGCATCAGTGCTAGTGACTGCAGGCCAGGTTGTGCCATGAGAAAGCCGGTACAAACAGCTATGAAGCTTTTGAATCAGCCACACCTGCACATTCCTCTCTTCATTTCCCAGGACCCATCCCTGAGGACAGAAGCTCCTATCCACAGCTGCATTAGAGGGAGAGACCCAGAAGGCTGTGACTCTCCACCCATGAGGCTCAGCAGATGGATGAGGATGGACACTTTTCAATGATGTTGAGTGACACAACTTAGTCTGCACATATATGAATTCTGAGTTGAGATTTGCTTAGGTTCAAATGGCAACGTGAAAGTCAGGGGTGAGTCAAGGCGTTGCCTAAGTCCATAGCTGTGCTAGGCTGCTACCAATGAGTATGCTTAAAGAGACAGGGAACAAAAATTAAGGACCACTTAATCACAGCATGGAACGTTCCACATTTGTTATATAATGCTTGGCCCTACGCATGTTATGACAGACACACCCTACACGAAGGGACACAGGAAGTGGGGGGGGCGGGAAGGTGCTGAAGATAACGAAGATAAAACACACTCAGTTGCTAAATACAAGAATGCTTGGGTGGCTTTATGGGTGTTATATCAAACAGATTTCTGGGCAAGAAGTGTGGCTAGAGATGAAAAAGATCAAAGTGGTTATTCTAGGAAGACTGGCAGCCCCCAACCCACGCACAGCTCAAAAATGGACACAGCTGAGAAGGGGGGGAACCTACAGTCAGAACAAAACGCTTTGTTACACTCTTCTCGCTAACAGATGAGTTAAGCTTTCAAAGTACCCGTAAGAACAGAAAACATCGAAACCCATAATGTACGGTATCATGCACCTCACAAATATACATTTTTTTCAAACACACATACAATGTTTTTTTTTTTAAATTGGCCACATGCATAGTGGATCAGAAAGGAAGTCTTGGGGAAAAAAATCTCAAGATTTGAAAATATGCAGTCAACAATGAATTTAGAAATAAAAGTTCAAAGCCAGCTAAAACGTACCCATACATTTGGAAACCAAATAACACCGTTAAATAATTCATGGGTCTGGAAGAAATTGTAATGGAGATTATGAACACCGAGAAGCAAGTCACAATGAAAGAACTATGCAGAACAACTGTGGCCTGCAGACGAAGGGCATCCGACAGGGAATTTAACAGGAAATGTACACGAGCTTTAGGAAAAGAGAATAGTTTAAGTCAATGAGGTAAGGGTTTAGAAAGCTAGATGAATAAATAAGTATAAAACAAAAAATAATAAGAGTAAGAATTAGTGAAAACACAAAATAAAAATTAGAATACAGAAACAAAACGAAAGTTTACGTCTTGCAAAGGACTAACTTTAAAGACAAACTTTTTTATTCTTGGTTGAGCACGTTAGAAACTAGTTATTAATAAGCAAAAATAAATGAAAAACCCAGGACTGATATACTTGAAATAACATACGTGGTTGGCATTTTCTTTTAAAAATTAAAATTCTGAACCTTCTATTTCAACTACTCTGTTCCAGAAACTAGAAAAAGGTAAGAAACCATCCACACCATGAGCCAAGATCCCCGTGGCTGCAAAGCATAATTCAGGAGAGAGGGCAAACGAAAAAGCAGGCTTCACAATCCCAAACAAGGACAAGTGAGAGGACTCAACCAGCAAAGGTGCTTCCTGCCAAGCCTGATGACCTGGGTTCAATCCCTGGGACCCTGACACAGAGTGAAAGTCAAGAATCACTACTTCTGCCTCCACACAGGCACTGTAGCATGTATACTCTATCTACCTATCTGTCTGTCTGTCTGTCTGTCTGTCTGTCTGTCTGTCTATTTATCCATCCATCCATCTACCCATCCATCCATCTATCCATCCATCTATCTACCTATCTATTTCTATCTCTCTCAATAAAAGTTAATACAAGAAAACTGGAAACAAAATCCCAAACACAATGTTAGCAAATTGTGTACACACATACACATTAACAAAAGAAAATTAAAAACAAAATCCTAAACATAAATAGTGCATGCACACACACAAATAAATAAAAGTTAACACAAGAAAATTTAAAACAAATTCCCAAACACAATACTAGCAACTATAATGCTAAGATTCATTGGACACCATAAATCCTGGTGGAGAGAGATGTACCAACGAACTCAGCAATGGCTCCACATTAAAGAATCTGGTGTATGACGCAACCAGCTGTGAGAACAGATGAAGGAAAACCACTTGATGATCTAAGCGGACACAAAGCAAATGCCTGACAAAAGTTAGCATTCATTAGTGATGAGGGGATATTGCTGAACACTCGAGATAGAGGGCAAGTTCTTCCTCTATTACTAGATATTGAACCTTCAAGGGATATTCTGAAGTGGTTGCTACATGTTCTCTTAAAATTCCATTTGCCACTGGGGAAAAGACAGATCTCATAAAAAAAAAAAAAAAAGCTCTCAAAAGACCAAAGAAAGGGGGCATGGGGAGATGAGGAGCTGTTCTCAATTAGAGGGGGCTGAGGAGTGACAGCTAAATGCAATGTGTGACTTTTTATCTTTCTTGTGGGGCCAGAGATGGAACCCAGGGCTTCGCACATGTTAAACAAATGTTTAAACCTTGAGCCAACTCCCTGGCTCCATCGTGGTGGCTTTTGATTGGCTCCTGAATCAAGAAAAAAAAAAGGACCCACAGTAGAGGATCTTATGGAGGAACAGTTGTTCCCCTATCTGAATATCTGTCACACCATTGATGACAGTGTCATCAATGCTAATTTTCCCAGGGGCTTCATTATATGCTAAATGACCTCATTCTTAGGCTGCATTAGCTAAAATACTTAAGATAAAATATCAGGAGATCTCCTTCTCAAAGGGGAAGGGAAGGGGAGGGGGAGAGCAGCAGTGGTAGGGAGGAACTGGAAGGAGGGAGGGCTGTGATCAGGATGTAAAATGAATAAATAAATTAATGGAAAAATGAAAATAAAAAAGAAAGGTTAAAAAATATCATGATGTCTGTAGACTACTCTCCAGCGGCTTCGAAATAAGAACAGAGAGTAAGACAACCACATGGTAATAACTGCTCGTTGTAGGTAAAAGGCTTGTAGGTGTTCATTCTGCATATTTTCCGTGGTTTGGGAAAGGGTCGTAGAAAGTTGGAGATGCTTTTCTATTCGTATTTTGCACATATCTGGTACTGGGGATTGAACCTGGGACCTTGTGAATGCTAGGCAAGTGCTCTGCCACTGAGTCACTGAACCCTAAACCCAGTCCTCTTTTTATTTATCTGACAATAAGGTCTGGTTTACGAAGTCCAGACTAGCCTTGAACTTACTCTGTATCCCAGGAAGACCTTGGAATTAAGATCCTCCAGCTTCAGCCTCTGAAGTGGCTGGGATTATAAACCTGTGTGACCAGGCCCTGCCGTCTCCAAGGCTGTAAAGGAGGAAAGTGAAGAAGTTCTGGTTTGCCCTAGATTCATAGGATTCTGAAGTCACAGCCAGTGCAATTAGATAAGCACAAGAAAGCTACAGAAGAAAATATGTTTGCATACTTCGTAACATTATACACAGAAAAACTTTCTAAGAATACAAAATAACATCATAGCTCCTTCTACAGGAGCAGTCACCACCACACCTCACAACCCAATGTTCAAATTGAACATAAAACTGAAGGAACCAGTGTAAAGTAGGTTCAAGGTCTGCACAAAGAATAGCAGCATGCTTTCCTATACAATACAAGGAGAGCTTACTGCAATGAACAGCATACTCACAAACAGGAAAACGCTGAGCCATGAAGATGCTGTTTCTCCACAAGATCATTAACTTCCCCTCCCACTAAAGGCCCAGTGCTTCCCTGTCCCAGTACAGGTTTCTCCTCGAGCTAACAAGCATTGGAGTGATCGGCCATTCAAGAAAAACCCTGACTCTGTATACTGATAACAGAGCTACCATATTAGCCAAGATTTTTTAGACTAGACTCTCTATGACTCTAGAGCAGTGGTTCTCAACCTTCCTAATGTTGTGACCCTTTAATACAGTTCCTCATGTTGTGGTGACTCCCAAACATAAAGTTATTTCATTGATACTTCATAACTTTAATTTTGCTCCTGCTATGAATCATAAATGGGACTGAAGAGATGGCAAAGCAGTTAAGAGTGCTTCCCACTCTCATGAAGGACCAGAGTTCTATTTCCAACACCCACGTAGGTTGGTCTGTAACTCCAGCTCTAGGTGATCAATGCCTTCTTCTGGCTTCCATGGCCATCCACACACATGTGTGGAATATACTCACTCAGACACATGTGTGCACTTAAGCAAAAACAAAATTCCAATCTTTTTAAAAATTTATTTTTGAGACATGGTCTCACTGTGTGACCCAGAACTTGTTATGTAGATCAGGCTGGCCCCAAACTCAGAGAAATCCATCTGTCTCTGCACCCCAAGAGATGGATTAAAGGTGTATGCCACAAACCTTCCCCAGGAGGTAGATGATAGATAGATAGATAGATAGATAGATAGATAGATAGATAGATAGATAGACAGGAGAGAGCGAGAGAGAGATCAATAGCAAAGATATATATTCCACCAAATGTCAAGATTTTGCTTGGAAATAAGAGATGCAAAAAAAAAATTGCTCCACAACCACAAGCAAACACTCCAGGACCTCAGGGTAGACCTGAAGCCAGAGAGAACACTCTCTCTATCCAGTTAATTCCTATAAGGTGGTGACTGTGATAGTTCACTCTATAAACTAGGCATGGCAAGAGATATATGTTAATAAGAGAGCAGGTTGGTGATAGCAATGTACTCTTATGAAGTCATGAGAGCCACTGCTCTTGGGCCATGAAATCAAAAAAGGGTCACGAGAACACAAGTGCTTCGATAGCTGAAGGGCTCGCTACTGGTGACTAATTGGTTGGTGCTGTACACTGTGTGGAAACACTGGACAAAGGGATGACTCATATCCTGGGTGAGACAGGACAGGGTAGCACGAGATGTCATCACACTAGGCAGAGCAACACATAAAGTAAAATTTATTAATTGCCTGCTTCTGGAATTTTCCCTCCAGCATATTCTGACTGGAATTGGCCACAGGCAACTGAAATCACGGGGAGGCAAACCCATGCATGAGAAAAACCCATGCATGTATTTTATGGATACAGGGATGAGCAAATGAATGGTAGAACAGGGGGAAAAGGCAGAAAGAACTTCCTGCATGTGTAAAGGTCATGTGATCAATATATCATTTGCCTATGACGACACTTAACATATTGAAGGAAATGGATCCCTGTATGCCATTCACAAAAAATATCATGATAACTCTGATAACTCTCAAGCCCGAAGGGATCTGACACCTCAAGGAAAAAAGCAACCATAATTTTAAAAATCCAAGCGTGGACTGTCATCTTGGTCTCACAGCAGGGAATGTCTTCAGATGACCCTTGCAATGGCAGCCACACTGGGCACTGTGGGTTGAAGGAGCCACAGAGCATGCACTGAGCAGCTGATTCCCGAGTCCTAGGAAGCTGCTGATCCTCAGTCACTGTTCCATTTAACTACTCGCCTGCTCAGAGAGAACAGCTGACATGATGTGGGGAGGAAGAAGGGGAAGAAGGCACACACACAGAGCAGCCTCAGTAGGGACCAACAGGAAATTACAAATGAACAACAGAGCTGGGTGGCAGGGATTGGTCCCACTGTTTTCTCTCTCAAGCCCAGATCTCCAAGTACGCCCACAAAGGGAGTGGCCAGGGTCCCCTGGGTCTTAAATTTGTACACAGTACCTGGAGACAGGAGACTGTGGTGCAGGAACCAAGAAGTTGGTGAGAGAAAGCATGGGTTAAGAGTGGAATGAGAGGAAGGGGAGTACCCAGGGAAACTGTGGCAGCGGGCTCCATTGGGAGGGCCATTGTGCTTGATGGTGGGAAATGTCAGCCATACTGGTGAGCCAGTCGCCATACTGGAGATCCAGAGGCCATACTAGAGAGCTAGTCTGGTGGCCCATGGGGATAGAGCTCTGCAGTGTCTGTGGTCCAGCCTGAATGTAGAGGTTAGACTGTGTTTGCTCTGGGTTACTCTATGCTGTATGCAATGGTGAGTTTCAGGTCATGCCTTTTTCTGGGTTGACTGCTTTACAAAGTAGCTATTGGTACAATTTTAAGTGCAAATGAAGATGCAGAGTGACCTTAGAGCTTGTTTGTAAAAGTAGATATCGTGATGTACCCAGCTCCACCTATAAGGCACGAACCAGCACTGGCCTGTTCACCAAAGGAGAACTTGGTTGCATGTGGACACTTGGGTATATGAAAACCATGTCAAGAAGACCAAGACACAGCCTGCAAGATGGCTCAGAGGTAGAGGTGTTTGTTGTCAACCTGAAGACCTGAGTCCAGTCCCCACATCATGGAAGGAGAGAACTGATTCCTGCAAGCTGTTCTCTGTCCTCCACAGACATGCATGCCATGGCACACATGAACAAACAGGCACGCATAGAGAAACACATATAAAATACACGTGAGAAGGCATGTTATTAAACACACGGGTCCAACAGAGCATGTAACTCCTTTACCTGGACCCTGTAAAAAAGAAAGACACCTAACCCTCCCTGTGGTATCAATGGCCTGACCAATCTGCTGTTTGTCAGTTGACATGAAAGGAAAGGAACCAACACTTACAAGACTATCAATTGTCCCCAGGTTTTCAGCTCAGTGTGATAGCCACTACTTGACCTGGCCCACTCAAACTGCCTTCTCATCCATCCATCCATCCATCCACCCACCCATCCATCCATCCATCCATCCATCCATCCATCCATCCACCCACCCACCCATCCATCCATCCATCCACCCACCCATCCATCCACCCATCCATCCATCCATCCATCCATCCATCTTTCTGCCAAGACCAGTCCTTCACTTCTCCCAATACAGACCCATATTTCTGCCCTCTGGGGCTGGATCTTGGTGTCTCCAGGACTTTACCAACTGAGTTCATTACTATCCTATCTGATAGCCACCTGAACTAATGCCCATCATTAACTTGATATCTCTTAATCTAGTGATGTCTCTCTAGACTCTTCGAAGTCTATAAGGTCACTCTATGACCCACATGTATGTGCATATACAGATGTATGTGTGTCTGCATCTATGAGCTATAAAGTGTCATCTCAGGGCTAATATTCGTATAAAGATGGGAATACAACCTGTGGCTACCAATCAGCAGCTACCAGGGGAAAGGTGGAGCTGTGTGGTGAATTGCAGCCCATGTAGCTGGTGAATTTATACTTTGGAAAATAGAAACATGTGCCCTGGTGTTCTGCTATGGATGCTCATGACACTCAGCCTCTGACCTCAGACTTGGGTCAGGCGCAGCTATGTAAGCCCTGGATCTCACAGAGGTTCCCTTTCTCCAGCTCCAGTCCACTCACTGACCCTGCCTTCAACCCACAAGAGCCAAACAGAGCACATGGCATGGATGCTAACATTCCTGGGATAAAGGAGTCAATGATATACTCTCCAGGGACCAAGGCCCCCTGGCTCACCATTAGTGTAGCGTGACCCCTTAATTCTCCTCCCACTTATGTCCACTCAAGGGATGGGCAAGAATGTCCTACCACAAAGTTTATTGGGCATGTGGATACTGCAGCTCATAGTGAGTGGGTTCCTTGGGGCCCCGCTAGCTTCACCTGACCAAGTAGAGTGAACACATGGATGTATTAAAACCATATCTAATATAATCATGGCAACAGGATGCAGCCAGGGTAAAGGTGTCAGGGGCCAGCCTATACATGTAAATCAACTTCACGGAACCACAACTCCCACAAGCTACTCTCTGACTTTAAGAGTTAGCAAGCTTCCCTCCACACAATAGGAGCTGGAAAAAAAATATCTAACCCCCAAGTGCCTAAGGTGCCAGGCAGGAAGAGGCTATCACTGAAGGCACATCTTGCCCTGCAGACATGGTCCTCTTCTGGAAAGACCTCTGTCCATGTGACGGATGTCTGGTCATAGCAGGAAAAGCTTTTCAGAAATTAACTTCTGAGAGTGGGATCCTGAGAGCCAGAGACTGGTGACTCTGGAGGTGGCAGCTGAGCTGGCCAGAGGACAGGAAGTGGAAGGACACATTTGTCCCTTTCAAAGTGTTACCACCGAAGAGCTATGCCCTCAGTCAAGTCTTTCCAGGGAAAGCCCCATCTCCAGCTCCCCAAGGGTTCCCGGCAGCATTCCTAATTATTTTCCGCAGCTGTCTGCTGAGATGGCTCCCGTTAAACCTTAATCTCCCGCATGTGGCCTCCTTCTGGGCCAAGGCTTCGTCTAAAAATAAAAGCTACTCATCAACAAATACTTCAAGATTGACTTGTTTCCTGAGCACGCTGGAAAGCAGCTTGCACAGCCACGCACAGCAACACGCCATGGGTAACGAAGTATTAAATCCAATGACACTTGAGAACATGCGCTCCTCGGGGCTGCTCTTCGTGTGTGAGACTGAAATGCTCTGATCATGAAGCATCTGTGCTTCTGACAGAGAGCACACAGCCTCCCGGGCTGCTTGGATCTTCCCTCCCAGCCTAACCTCCCCATACCATAGGTCTTAGTTTGGATCTAGCACCATAACTGAAAACAGCTTGGGGAAGAAAGGGTTTATTTGCTTTTTGCGTCCCAATCACAGTACATTATGAGGGAAGGACAGGCAGGAACTCCAGGCTAGAACCTGGAGGCAGGAGCTGATGCAGAGGCCATGGTGGTGTGCTGCTTACTGGCTTGTTCTCCGTGGCTTGCTCAGCTACTTTTCTTATAGAACCCTGAAGCACTCACCTGTGGGTGGCCCCATACCTACTGGCTGGCCCTCCCACACCAATCACAATTTTAAAAATATTCCTCCCACAGGCCAATCTGATGAAGGCAGGTGGTTTTTTGTTTTTTTGTTTTTTGTTTTTGTTTTTTTTTTCAGTTTCAGCTCCCTCTCCCAGATAACCCTAGCTTATGTCAAATTTAAAACAAATAACAACAACACATCTAACCAGCATACCACAATTCCACACAGCACCTGCCTCCTACAGGGTCAACTGGATCTATTCCACCTGCCAAAGTGTGCACCCCTTGGCAAGCAGTTCCATCTTCATGCATCTTTACACTGGTGTTAGGCAATGAAAAGTCTAGCCACACCCACACAATGATAAAAACAAAGACCAAAAAACCAAGGCCAAGCTCTCCCATCACCCCATGCAGATCCAAATGTTCATTCCTCATCTGCACCTTTTCTAAGGAGTTGGTCCCCACTGGCTTTCATGCATCTCTGGACTTGGGCTCACAAGCTCAGGCACAGCCAGGGTCTGACCTTCCTGATGCTTTGGCATCTGAAGTCTTTAAATCCAGTCTACTCCCACCTGTCCTGGACCAACACCTGAGGCAGGCCTATATTGAGGGTAGGTGACAAGTCACCAAATGGTAAGCTTCTGCCTTTCCTTTAATTTTATTTGCAGATTAAGGTTCCTTTTAGCTTTGTGGTATGTGCTGAGTTCTCTTCTCTCCTAGGTAGTTTGAGTCCTGGAGGGTGACCCCTTAGAGTCCCACCCTGCTCCAATTGGGCAAATTCAGTCATGGAGGAGTTAGATGTGGCTGACACATTGAAGGGGTCAGGGTTAGAGATCGTACCAAAGCCTGAGGCTGAATTTAACACAGGCAAACAGAAAAATAAACAAAATTTATAGACCATGGGATGGCAATTAACTTCAGAGAGAACAAAAAAATATCCACCCAAAAGAGAGATGTGGTTTTGGTATCACTGAGGCTTTGGCTAGAGAAGAGCTATGTGATTGGAATAACAAACTCCAAGTTTGATTTAGCCAAGAGCTGGGAAGACTCAGACAGCAATCAGTGGTAAGGGACTGTGGGGTCATGAAGACCTGTTTCATTCAGTGCTGACTGAACCCAGGCTCCCAGCATGTTAAGTAAGCACACTGCCAACTGAGCTGTATCTCAGCCCTGTTTTCCATGTGTCTCTAAACCATCCACTGACTCTGTGTGGTGAAAAAGGATATTCCTGACCACACCCGGTGTGCCAAGTGGAGTCTTTTCACAGCTCCTTGTGAGATCGAATATGGTGTCTGTTACTCTGATCACATAAACGGTTTTCCACACTGAGAGATCTGCTTCCCGGGAGCTGAGGTGAAAGGTGTCGTACCACCATCTGCAGCCCACCTTATGTTTTAATTGAGAAACAAAGTCTCAGAAGACAGCACTGAAGGTTGAATGTACAAAGAAGCTTGGACAGATAAGAAGGCCAGTCCAGATATGACGAGGATGTCTTGAATGGGCTGCTGCTAGCCTCTGGTAATGGTGACAGGGGGCTGGGGGGGTGACACAGGGCTGTTAGCCTCTGGTAATGGTGGCAGGGGGCTGGGGGGGTTGTGACACAGGAGTGCTTCTTTTCTTTTAACATCAAAAATAATTAAAATGCCTAGGCACATAGGATTCAATCACACATTTTGATAGACCCGGATGATGAAGCTGTGTGGAAGGCCAGAACCGATTCCTGAATGTCATCCTCATGTCGTGGTGACCCCCAACCATGAGATTATTGTTGTTGCTGCTTCTTAACTGTAGCTTTGCTACTATTATGAATTGTAATGTAAATATCTGTGTTTCCTGATGGTCTGAGGTGACCTCTGTGAAAGGGTCCTTCAACTTCCAGGGGAATGGCAACCCCCAGGTTAAGAAACACTGTGCTATGACCCCCACATAGCTGCTGTGGCATGTGCACACACACACACACACACACAGAGACACCCACACACAGTAATTAATTAATTGAAAACAGGCTTATCTGTGACTCAGCAGTGGAAAGTAGGTGAAGTTCTGTGGACAGCATCCTCAAGGGCAGCCTCTGGAGGTGTGTTGTATTGTCACAGGGTTGGGAAGGTGATCTGGAAGTCTGCATGTGGGCAGATTCTAGAGCTACCTTGGAGGTAGAGGAGGGCACTGTAGAAGCTCTCTTATCCCTAAGACTGAGTTAGAGACCCCATATGAACCTCTGAGCTGTTTCAAGGCTACTGTGTGGGAAGTCTGAGAGGCATAGCGCTGCCCACTGTTTCTTCGGACCAAGGGCAATCAGGCTTAATGCTTCACACGTGGCTACTGGCCAGCTTCCCTCTTCCCTCTCTTCCTCTCCCCATCAGCTCAATCCTCCTCCCTGCCCCACCCCCTCAATTCCCAGGGTAAAGTACTTAGTTACTTTCCCCTCCTTCCTAAGGCCACTGAAGGCTTTACCAGTCCACTATTTTAAATTATTGAAGATGCTTATGCTTAAAGGAAACTTTATCTATTAAGTCCATATACTGGTTCAAAAACCCTTCACGTATAACAAATCTCTGACAGGGGTTCAAAGCCCCAAGGAACTGGTCTGGAGAAGAAAGGCAGGTGTTGAGACTCTCAGGATATGACTAAAGCTGCTATCTTGGTCAGCCCAGAAAATCCCCCTGCAGTCTCAAGCGAGTGCATGCTTCTCTCAGATGTACTCTTCAGTGGCTGACAGACACCCCACTTAACCCTGAGAGGCTCAGAATTCCAAGGCGTCTGCTAAAATAAGTGCTGTAACTCATGAGGCAGTCAGGCCCAGGCTGGACCACCAGGCCCAGGCTGGATCACTAAGCCAGCACACCAGCACTCTGAGTTTAAGACTTTAGGAATCTGGACTCCAACAAGCCAGGAGTGGATCCAAGCCCACAGGGTCTGCACCTGGAAAGGTTCCCCTAAAGTCACCTTATACTTGAGCTGCAGAGGGACATTTGCCCCCACAGAGGCTGAGTGAAACTTTGATTTATTTTAAAAATTACAAGAATACTAGGGTTTTTTCTTTTAAGAGAGTCTCTATGAACAGAAGGCAAATGAGCGAGGCCCAGTGGGTGAGGGATGAGGAGAAACTGTTTGACTGATGTGTCAGTTGCTTCTATGTCACTAACATAAGGAGCCTGTGGACAAAAGACTGGCTTGGGAACACCATTTCAAAGGGTTTCAGTCCATCACTTCAGAGATACTCTCCCAGTGAGCTTCACCAGTCAACTCCCAGTCAACATCACCTAGATTCACCCAAGAAGGGAGTCTCAGTTGAGGGATTGCCCAGATGAGATGCTCCCTCACCCCCCAGTGGGCATGTCTATAAGGGATTGTCTTATTAATTAATTATATTATTAATTGATGTAGGAGTATCCAGCCCACTCTAGGTGGCTCCATTCCCTGAGCAGATAGTCTTAGGCTATAAAAGCCAGCTAAGTATAAGCCTTTGAGCAAGCCAGCAAGCTTTATTCCTTCATGGTTACTGCTATACTTTCTTGGCTATGAGTGAGCTCCTTGCAGAAATAATGCAATGTGCAACAGCAAACAAACCTGCCTTGACTGCCCCTAATGGTAGATTGTATAACCTGCGAACTGAACTAAACCTTCTCCTCCCTTTCTGTGGCCTTTGGTCATGGTGTTCATCATAGCAACAGGATGAAACTAGAAACTAGTGGCGGGGGGGGGGGGGAGGAGTTGGGGGGCAGGCGGGGGGGAAGGGATCATCCTTAACTGTGCAAACATTGAAAACACAAGCCTGCAGGACCCACTGCAGATTCGAGTGTGGCAGTGGCGGTGATTTGCTTTGACCTGGTAGGAGATGCTGTGAACAGGGTACAGGACAGTCGGACAACACCATGAAGGTGTTTGCCACCATTGAACAGTAAATTCCATTTGATGTCACATGACCCTCATCTCAACCAGTGGTGTGTTAAATCATTTCAAAGTCTTCGCTTCTCTGGGCTACATACAGGTTGGGACGCAACAAAGCATGGCATTAGTGCCCCCAGATTTGTCCTCTCCCGAATTGCTCTTCAGTCATTGAGTGACCTGGAACAAAGGTATTCACCTATTGCATTAAACAAAGCCCTGAAAGTTGATTTTTTAAAATTATCTGTATTTTTTCCTGATCAATAAAGTGATACTTGAATTTTGCGAAACACACAGACAATAAAGAATACAGAAATGGCCTCTGATTTCACAGTGAGAGAATCCTCTCACTCTCCAGAGCATGCCCTTCCAACCCTTTGTCCCCCCACCCCCAACTCCACACCTTTATTTAATCACACCCCTGTCTTAGCCTCTGACTCTTCTGGGCTCCTCCTCCAGGCCTCTTGGGAAGCATTTCCTAGTATGGGGGCCAGAGGATTAGGAAGGTCATGGAGTCGCCTGCCATGAAGACTTTCTCTTAAAACCCTAGGTTTCTGTGTTTCTTCCTTTGTCTTCATTTTGATGAAAACAATACCAGGCCCGCACCTCCTGTGAGGCATCTGTTCATTTTCTCTTCTTTGACTTTCAGAAGGCTTAAGGCATGACTCATCCTGTGTGCGTGTGTGTGTGTGTGTGTGTGTGTGTGTGTGTGTGTACAGTGAAGCAAACTGAAAGGCAGATAGAGTGAAGTAACTTATGCTACAGCACACGGGCATGCAGTGTAGTTGAAAGGAGCCCACGAAAGAAGTCCATGTACTGCTAACCCTACAGAACCTAACTCAGGTCCACCCTCTCCATAATGGAAATGCAGTAGGCAGCAAAGGCTTCCTATGAGGCATAACAGGCCTCAGCCGCACTTCTCTCCAGGCCCTGTTTCCTTCTTTGCAAGCCCCCTCAGCTTGCCAGTGACCCCCTCACACACCTCACAAGCAGAATAAGACAGTTCAGTTTCCTGACTCCAAGGGGCAGCTGGTGAGATCCTCCTCCACAGGCCAGGGGCTAAGTCTCCCTTGAGGGACAACAGAAATCTTAAGATGGTAACTCCCCAGTGGGTGGTGGAGCATAAGGCATAGCCAGAAACAAGAGTGCCCAGATCTCTTCAGTGTCCATGACCTTGTGAAGGAAAGAGGAAGAGACAGCAGAGGAGGGCGCTTTAACAGCCTGGCAACTTATCCCCATGCCCACCTAAGCTTTAGGATCCAGGTTTCCCAGCTCAGAATATACAATATAAAGTCTGGAGACTCTTTGTACATCTGTGTGTCCAGATGTGTATCCATGGGTGCCAGTCTGACTTCACGGGGGAAGCAGCCAGATCCTGCAGCTGGGTGAGGAACCATGTCTGAAAACCAGGATTCACCACATGCTTCCAAGTACTTCCACCCCGGCTGTGGACGCCAAGAGAAAAAGTACAGTCACTAAAGAAAAGTCTCGAACATTCCGCAAGTGGGTCCACACCTCTCTACTACCGAGAAGCCTCTGCTGGGGTCTTAGCACCGGATGGGGAGCACGAAGCAGATAGGAGAAAGGAAAGGAGACATCAGCTGTGGCCTCCCGACGAACTAAGAAGGGAGGACCTTGGTGACCTCATGCGCTGTGTTCTGTGTGTGTGTGGGGGGGATTGCATATATGTATGTGATTGTGTGTGTGTGTGTGTGTGTGTGTGTGTGTGTGTTGGAGGTATGTGTTTGGGGGAGTGCATCGCATATATGTATGTGATTGTATGTATGTAAAATAGAAAGACTGTGTATGGTATGTTTTATATGTTTGTGTGTGTGTGTGTGAGAGAGAGAGAGAGGGAGAGGGGGAGGGAGAGGGAGAGGGAGAGGGAGGGAGGGAGAGAGAGGCCGTTTATGTTTGGTAAGCAGGTGAGTTGTCGACAGGCTATTGTCTCCAGACTCTGTGCATACACATCTGAGATGCTCATGGCACAATATTTGCATATGACCCACACACACCTTCCTGCATTCCTTGGCCCATCTCTAAATGACTCAAAACTCCTGTGACCAGACAAGTATGTGGACAGATGTTGCAGCCTGCAGCTCGGGGAGTGATGTCAATGGAATGTCTGTGCAGATCCAGAACAGACACGACTTTTTTCAAGTATCTTTGAACTACATTGATTCAAATCCATAGATGTAAAACTTAAGAACACAGAGGTGTGTTAGCCCAACTCACAGCAGCTATAAGACCAACTAAGCACTTTCTTCTATCAATTTCTTTGGTTGTAATTTTTGACACAACAATAGAAAATATCACACACACATAAACACCTACACACACACACAACATGAATACAGGAGGGGAAATATTTAGGATGGGGAAGGGGACTTTTGAGGAACAGAAGAAAGAAGTGAATTTTGTTAGAAGTACATTATACACTTGAAGAAAAAGTGTCATTATGAATATCTAACTTTATATAGTGAAATACACTAATATTTAAAATGTTTAAGCATTTAAAGACTATTTAGTGAGTTGTCTACTACATGGATTTTTAGGTAAATTACCTTTTATATTTACCCATCGGTCCAGCTGCCATTTCCCCTTCCTGATGGCTTTCTGCTTTGGTCATTATTGCTCTTTCTCTTGACTGTAGTTTGGCTGCGTTCTTGCTTCCTTTTAGAAATGTTGCAGTTGTACCTCAACTCTCCTTATGATCATCTTTACTGACCTCCAAGGATGGACAGATGTATGTGTGTATGTATGTATGTATGTATGTATGTATGTATGTGTATGTATGTTTGTATGTGTGTTTGTGTGTATGTGTGTATGTATGTGTTTATGTGTGTATATATGTGTGTGTATGTATGTGTGTGTGCATATGTGTATGCCCATCAATCACTAACTGAGGACCAAGTGTTCAAACATGTGAGTATAGGGGAGGACCGTCTCATTCAAACCACCATAGTGTACACACATATATATTCCATATACGGGAGAAGGTGTGACATTGTATTTGTCTCTCTGGATTTGGTTCATAGGTAGTTTGCAGCTCCATATATTTGCCTTCATATGTCTTAATTTTGTTCTTCTTGCAGAGAAGCAAAATACAGAAGTATCTGCCATGAATGTTTATATTTATATATTTGAAAACCTAAATCAACTAGTACTTTTCTAGAAAAGTGCAATATGCTGCAGTGAGCTGTTAGAGCCTTGAATATGAGCCACAGTTGAAATAAATTATAAGATGCTTGTTGGATTTTGAAAAGCTAACACTCAGAGACAGGGGTTCTTGAAAATATTTTGTAGATGAAGAAACTGGCAACCTCCAACTTCTATGGTGAATTCATAGAAAGTCCAGATTTTAAAACCAGACTTGTAGCTTATTCTTTCCCTCAATAGTTACTTGAGACTTCTCAGCTTACCATAAACTTACTGCCCATGAGCTCTTCTCTTTCCATAATGAGAATTATAAAATGAAAAACAAATTACATTCTTATTTTTTGTGAAATTGACTTCCTATTTATAGATCTTTAAATCCCATTTTTCTAGAAGCATAGCCACATTTGCAAATCCCAGCTTTGTAGAATAAACAAGCAAGACAAAACAGACTCTTTATCACATGTGTGCAGGCAGTAGCGGTCAAAGCTACAGTCATGGAAAGTCTGAGTGTCCGCACCAGTGGGTAACTCATGAACATCTGAAGGCATTTACTTAAAAGCTTCTCCCAAAGTTGTCTCCTACCGGCTGATATCTTCAACATGCCCGTTTGATTTTTTTTCAAAGTGGACCTCAGTATTGCGTAGGAAGGCGAAGGATTTGAAGTGAATTCATTAATACTGAGGTATTCCATGTGCGTGGCCTTGTTTTCTCAGACTTTCCTGACCTGGTTATGTGTGTAGGAAACTCTGTTCTCCTTTCTGCTTGGTGCTTAGTATGATGTGTCCTGTTGACATGGAGCAGACGCCAGAGGAAGTCCTGCTTCTTGGCTCTATGGAAACTTGGGCTGGGATAGGAGCGTCTAGAAGGTGACCCAGGGGTTGGTTCCCGGAAGTCATTGATGATCTTCCTCAACACTCACCTCAGGACAGTGCTGTCTGAGGCTAGACCTGTTTGGTAAAGTGTAACAAAAAAAAATCACCACGAGCATCACTGGAGAGCCCTGGAGAGTCTGCAAGACTATACACACCCTTCTTCCTCTCTCGGTCTCCACAGCCGAGAGCTAGACAGGCTTTAACATGCCAGACTTTAACATGCCAGAACTCAAGAAGTCAGGGGATATGCATATGATGATTTAATAGAAGTTTCTGAAAACATGGAGCCACTTTATAAGCCCTTCATTCAACTCTCTCATTTAAAATATGTAAATCTGGCCTGGTGAGCTGGCTCAGGTTTTAAGCTGCTCTTTCAGAGGCCTGGTCTCAGATCTCAGAGCTTCCCATGGAGGCTCACATATGTCTGTAACTCTTATTCCAAGGGAGCCGATGCCTTCCTCTGGACTTCTTAGGTGTCGCATGCATATGGTAAGGAGGCCATACTTGTAAGCAAAATATTCAACACATAAAATAAAATCAATTTTTTTAAATATTTAAGTTTAGAGCTGGCAAGATAACTTAGTGGGTGAAGGGGCTTGTCACCAAACCTGACAATCTGAGTTTGAGCCCAGGTCTCACACAGTGGAAGAAGAAACTGACTCCCACAAGGTGTCCTCTGACTTGCATGTGTGTGCCACGGCAGCCTTCTACCTACTCTCACGACGTTGAACATTCTAGATTTTAAGTTTACCTCTCTGCCCTAATTTGCAAAGGAGCTCCCTGCAAGTTTGGCAATCACATGGACTGAGGGAACTGGAGCAGTGGGGGAACATTTCCAAGGTGCATACAGAAGCCAGGGAAAACAGGCACCACTCAGGTGCACCACGTTCCCACTCCCTTCCATGAAAACTCCAGATACTTTTCTTTCTCCAAAATAAAATAAAAATATGCTGAATTTTCTCTCCCATATCACAAAGGTCTTCAGCATCTGACTTGAACAGTTTTCTGGTCCCTTGTAAACGTCGGCTGATGATCTTTTGCAGACAGGTGCCTTGAGATGGAGGTGGACCAAGAAATCTCACTCAGAGCCAAGTGTCACAGCCTGTGCCTATCATTTGAGTATTCTATAGGCTGAGACAGAGGATTGCCCAGAGTTTCAAACCACCTTAAGGCCACATAGTGAGTTCAAGAATAACCTTAGGCTGCACAGCAAGGTTCTTCCTCGAAAACATGTGACCTGATAAAAACAATCCTAGAAGGCTGTGAAAGTGGGGTATAGACCTGAGCTGAGAGGTGTCACCAGAGTGTCCTCTGGGCCTAGCATCTCATCAGGCTACCAGAAAACAAGAAAGTCTACCTCAAGTGAGATTACCTGCAGGCATCTGAACCTCAGAAGGGAGAGTTCGAGGCTCTTGGCACATTCCTTGTTTCTCTCCAAAGAGCCCAGAGAACTTTCCCAGCTCGTGGGGGAGTGAATTCAGCTTTCCCTGCTTAAGCGGCTGGGTACTGCAGTTTGTCCCCATCCTCTGGTTGTCCTTGCCCCTCTGTGAGACAACACTTGGCCTGATGAGCCCTTCAAACCACCAAAGCCAACCGTCTGTGGGCTGTTTGTGATGTGCATGGTTAAATACTTCCCTCGGTTTCGAGACATGGGACTCTGTGTCTCACATGGATGCATACCAGATGTGGCCATCAGCCTGCTAGCACTGCTGCGTGGCATGTTCTGCCACCCAAGAGCAGCCCGCAGTGGCAGGTGCTGGTGAATCCGTGCCTCAGTTTCTCCCAATGGATGAGTCCTGGGCCTTTGGATGGGAAGCTCCATTTCTTGGATGTATATGTGACTACCCAAGGTGGAGGCAACGTGAAGGACAGGTGCCCCTGGCTCAGCCTGGTGCCTACCAGACAGCACCTCCCCCTCTGGCAGAAGAGAGCTCTACCAAGAACACGGAGCCAAGACATGGACCCCACATGTGTCAAATGTCACCTGGTAGATCTGGGAACCCCTAATGATCCAGCCTTAGCTCAGCAGATGTGACGCATGGCACTACCTACCACACACAAGCCACTCCGAGAAACAGCACCATCCCCATCGCCCCCTAGGGTAGTGCTGTCACCCCAAGTTTCATGGCTGCTCCTCTTCTGTGGGAGGTCAACCCTCTGAAGGCGGAGATCTTTCAAAGGCAGCTGCACCAGCACCAGCTGCAGATCATTCAGCTTCTCAGTCAAGCGCTGGCCGGAGTCATATCCACTTACATCCACACGCAACCATTGGATGCGCACATGACAGTCGTCAGGACAAAAGGCTTGGAGCAGTTCCCAAAGCCTTTGCTGGGAAAGCGAGGGGCCTCTGAACCCATCTCCTGCAGGCCATGGAGACCTGAGCCACCAGCAGCAAGTAATCCCAGCACAGACTTGGTTCCAAGCTAGACAAGCCCTCTCCTGCTGCTAACACCCTGGCCAGTTCTGTTAGAATCTGGCCTTTGCTGTGTTGGATAACATCAGGCCTACTGCTCACAGGTCAGAGAGCACCTAAAAACCTGTGGTGGGGGTGGTGGGGGTGAGGGGGTTATTCATGAGAAAAAAAAGACTTTGAGAGTTGAAAATTACATAAGATCCTTTTGGCTTTATTTTTCTGTTCATCTTCTAAAATACATTTGGAAGCTTTGTGCAAGGCAAATAAGGTCCCGACTTGGTGGCCTGCTTTTTTTAGAGCATCTGCATGGCAGGTTGAGGCCAGACTTTAGAGGGTTTCTAGAGATACTGTGCCAAACCTACAGAAGACACTCAGGGACCATGGGATTCAAGTCCCAAGCTGAGTTCCGAGACACGGGCTGTACTCATATACATGTGTTGGTCCATCTAAAATGCTCTGGTCATGAAAGGGAAGGAGTTGTTGGACAGCATGTCTCCTGTCTTTCCCATATCGCAAACACTTCCAGACCCCAAGGTCCTAGCAGGCCCTGAAAGGCCCTTACGTAAGTTGTTCTCCAATAACTCAGTCTCCTTCGGGGAGGTTTACCAGTAAGAACGTGTTTGCACCCTAGTCTCCCTCAACGTGTTCTATGGCCAAGCATTAGCAGACTTTTCCACAGTCGTCCTTACCCTCCTTGACTTGAGAGAAATCTTCAGCTGTCACCTGTAAGATGGTAAAATCTGAGACTCCCCTCTTCAAAAACACCTATTCCCAGTCTCCCAGTCACCAGGTGTGACTACCCAACTTCAGGCAACTACATCTTCTTGTCCTAATCTTTGTACTTGATATCCAGGGACCTTCTGGCAGTCCCCACACATAGCCCTTCGGGTGTCTTTTGTATGCCTTTAGCTGCTGGTGATATGTAGCTCTCAAACTGCTCTGTAGCACCCCCTACAGTCTGGGGTTCCCTATTGCTACCCTCTGTATCCAGGAATTGTGTAATGAACTGGCTGTCTTCACTGCCCTGTGAGCTGCCCACCTTGGTCCAAACTCCTGGCACCTATGATCCCGTCTTTCGGGGTAGGTGGCCCACAGTTGCCATCATTCTTGGGGTCTTATGTCCATGTACATTATCTCCATAGAGACAGGAAATTAAGCAGAATCTTTTAAAATAAGAGTAGCACAAGCCACCTGACAGTGAACCAAAGAGAATGTCCCTGATGCACAGGGACAGCCTACATCAGATGAGGTGCAGACCCACGAGAAGAATGCCATACAGTAAGACTCTGGCTTCTGTCATCAGCATCTCCATTGAGCTATGAGTCATCACAGCTCCCTTACCTCCACGCATTCCCCAAGCCCCATCTCACTTCCAGTACAACCTGGGCTAAAGCTCTGTGTGACCATCATCTCTTGTTCCTTGGCTTAAGGGTACTAATGAAGGCCCTGGGCTTCCACAGATCTTCCCACCCCGCCCTCAAGTGAGCGTGTCACAGCATGGTGGCTCATCACTTCAAAAATAGCAAGGTGCCTGCCTCTACCACCAGTCTACTGAGACGGGGTCTCATGTAACTAAGCAAAAGAGAAGGGTAGTCCATCTCTAGTGCTAGCTGCTGTTAGTCAGAGGTCAGTGGCACCTCACGCCCCACCCACCCAAGTGAAAATGTCACACAGAGAGCGGGATACCAAAAAGTGAGACCATAGTGCACCCCCAAGGCATGCTTTCCGATAGTGTTTGGAGTCAGCCTCTGGGTGGCTTCACTGGTCTTCAGCTGGCTTCCTCTTTTGGGGTGCTGGGAATGCCAGCTTTCAAGTGCCACAGAATGGAAACACTGAAGCAGAGGAGGGGCCAGAAACCTGGGTCATTGATTGGGAGACTGACGTCAAGGGAGTAATGAGCCTGCAGAGGCTCAGAGAACTCTCTGGAGTCAGATTGGGGAGAAGTGTGGATCCCTTGTTATGTGGCTTTCTCTGTAAGGCATTCTCTGTCAGCTTACCTGCATCCAGCAGACAGGCTAATCGGGCCTTTGATGCCACCTGCAACATCTTGACCTGCTTCTGTCCCAGCAAACTTCCCACTTCCAAATCCAGCTGCTTTGCTTTCTAGAAGGATCTAAACAGGTATAGCTCTTATTGAGGGCAACATTCAGGTCACACCTTCTTTGGTTACATCCATTTTGGTAACAGTAACAGAACTCTGAGACGGTGACTCACAGCCCTGGTTTCTACAGGGGACCAATGCAGGCAGTGGAAATTTCTAAAGGAAAGAGCAACCTGTAACAACTTAAACATTCCTCAGAGATACTTGTGGCTTACCTGTGGGAGGGAAGATGGTTCACACACATAGACCATGGTTAACCTAAGAAGCAAGCCCATTGGCTGCCTCCACTGATGTCCATGCTACTACTGGCTCTTGGACATCTTTGTGCCATGGCTGTATTTATATGTGTGCCCTCCAAGCAAGACACAACCCCCCATGTGGGAATTAGCAGGTGAATGACAGACAGAATATGTCAGTGGGTTCACGTGTGCAGATGGAGTCTGGACTCCACAGAGGGGCCTGTGGGCCCGAGGGGATCAGCCACAGTTCTTTCCTACTTGGTCATTTCAGAAAAGCAGACTGAGAAATCCCCTCAGACAGACAGGAAACAGAAACCCTCCTTCTAGATGGGGACTGGACGCTCTTTGGATACCTAACTTGAATGCCCAAATTAGGTGTGTTTCGATTAAAGTGAATTCTGTGAATACCCCCAGCCCCCAGTCAAAAGCCTCATAAAGTCTTCAGGCAACTTCTAGGCATTGTTAGCTGAGTTCCCCCACGCAACCCCCACCCAACCTCTACCCCAGGACATCTGTTTAGAAAGCAAATTGCATTGTGTCAATGCATTCACCAGATGAGTAGGACATGCTCCCACCACCCATGAAAGACTTGAGTGTGTTCAGGGGTTGCAGGAGTCACAGATGGCAAGCAAGCCTTCCTAGTGTATGAGCCTCTGACGCACACAGGAGCAACGTTGCCTCTGACTCACTAGGGAGTGGAGGAGCAGGCTGCCTACCGACCTCCGCAGTCATCCTGGCCTTTAGGAATGTGAAATTTCGATTTCTACACCAGAGCTTGCTTTTTGTGACCCACCCCCCCCAAAAAAAATTTCCTCAAGAATGATGTTGATGCTTTCCAGGTTAAACCTGTAGCTTGGAATCAGAAGGGTAGAAGAAAGGGGAACAGTTTCTACCAAGCTTACGTCCAGTTCACACAATGTTTTGCAAACCTGTCATCTCTCAGTAGCCCCACTGAGAAAATCCCACTCTGCAAACCCCATACTGTTCAAGCCCCAGGGGTTGGTTAGATCCTAGCTCAAAAGAGAAAGCTAGGAGCATGTGTTCAGACCCTGGATGGTCTTACGCACTCACCCAGCCTGGTGTAGCCCATAGGCAGGCAACACGAGTCTCTAATACCTCTGCATGTCTACCTTAGTTCTCCCACAGTCTCTCCATCATTCTCAGTGACACCCCTTAAATCAGCTCCCCCAAAGAAGAGGCAGCAGCCCATGCCTGAGCTCAAGGTCTTTATATCTGAAGGGTAGGAAGTACTCTCTTCACCTGGCAGCAAGTGGGAGTAGAAACATAGGACTCAGACCTTTCTGGGTCTCACAAACGGGATTTTGCTACACAAATCTAGATCTAAGTGAGTCTAAAAGTTTCCACTCTACCCCCACAGCAGTGTACTGATGATCTGCGCATGCTCCTTCCTACAGAAAGGTTAGGGTAAGTTGGCTGACCTTCCTAGCCAATAAGTCAGGAGGAATAGAGCTGTGCTGGGCTAAATCACTTTGTAGCCACCAAGCCCTCTGCATTTCTGACACCCAGGGCCTCTGGACTATGAGATTAGCAACATTGATAGCCACAGGGCTCACAGCACAGCTGCCCAGGAGGCCACAGAGGTGCTGGGAACTGATGCTGTTTACAAACTGCCCAGGGAAGGAAGGCATCTGCAGTGGGTGATTCACAAGTCTTCACTCGCCACGAATGCTCGGCTAAACACATGCAGATCCGGAGACACCGTGTGTCACTAGTACAGGCAAGCTGTCTGTAGGTCAGGTTCTCCTCCACCCAGTCCCAGGGGGCTTATTTCCAGAAAAACCTTCAGCTGTGAGTCCCAAATGTTAGCCATGTCCACTCACTCCACTGATTATGCCGAATAACTGCTTCTTCAGAAGCTCCTCATGACATCATGGCTAGGGAATTCAGTGTTTGTAGAAACCTTATTGTAATTTCATGTTCTCATGGGGTAGTCAGAAGGTTTTGTCCCGAAGAACCATGGTGCCCACCACTAGAAGCAGGGGGGCATCGGAATTCTACTCTCTGTAGAGTCCGCTATACAGAATCGACAACAGAGCTCATCTACAGCCTCAAGGCTGTTCTGTTTCCTGGACGGAAACCGATATCTTCAGGCTCCAAGCCCAGTTCTCTCTAAGGTCACATGAGCATGGTCCTCAGTCCACGTGGAAATGAGATCACAAGACAGATTAAAGAGGGTTCCAGGGCGCTGTCCCGGTTTGCTCAGGCTCCAGCTCATCAAGGCAACTGTTTATGGAAACTGCCTCCTCTTCAAACACTTCCTTCTTTTATCACCAGCACGTGCATGTGGAAAAAACCCTAGCAGAAGGATAAATACCAGCACAGTGTCTCTACAGCGCCTCACCTCTGTTTGGTACTTTGGTTTGCTTTCTAGTGTGTGGTAAGTTTCTTCCTACAACTCTTGGTCATCACTGGCTGCATTTCCTGGCCTGAGAGTAACTACAATGCTATGCTGGGCGTGGAGCGAAGGGGAGATTTCTGAGAAGAGCTATGTATGCTAAAGGAAATATACATACGTACAATAGATTTGGTCCCTGTCATCATGGATGACAAGAAGTCCCACGATCCTCTGTTTGCTGGCCTGTGGTGGGATTGAAAAGTGTAAGAGTCAAAGAGCCAGTATGCTAACTGCAGACCGAGACTGAAGCTCTCAGAGCCACAAGTGCTGGTCTGACTGAAGAGTGTGTGTCCAATTAGTCAGACGGCAGCCAGCCTCGTCCTGACTTTTGTTCCCTCCAGGCCTTCCAGAATGGAAAGATGCCCCTACTAAGTCAGCCAACGGGAATGCTCACCTTTCCAGAAACACCTACAGACACAACAGGAAAGGCCTAGCTAGTTATATGAGCACCCTATGGCCCAGTTCCTGACATGTCAAATCAGCCATCTTACACAGTCTGCGCCTTCTGCTCAGCTCTGCTGCCACAATGAGAAAGCATCGTGTGTGAATGCACGCACAGGGCTTTGCACTAATGAGACCTACTTTACATGGACTACATGGCGGGGGGGCGTTCCATTAGTTACATTGCTTGCCGCATGAGCATGGGCACCTGAGTTCACATCCCCAGCTCTCAATAAAAGCCAAGCTCCCAGGTCAGTCAGTGACAGACCCTGTCACATAAAATAAGGTGGGGAATAAGACTGTGGGGTGCTTGGCCCTAAATCAGGACAGCAATATGACAATGTCTCCTCCTGTTCCGGAAGAGGAGATAGCGAGAGAGTAAGAGCCAGAGGCAGGGGTGACTACATCAAAACTGTTTTCGAGACACAGAAGGGCAGCTGGACATACACTCACCGAGACTATGATGGTACATACAAGGGACAGAGTCAAGTCAGGCAAAATTCCAGCATAAACTGGGAAGGGACGCACAAAGTCCTGCCCTTAACTGAGGAGCTATTGATAATTGACATCAACAGGGCCACCTATCCAAAGTCCACAGACAGCACACGCTGGACTCGATGGACTTTGTCTTGAATGAGGACACAATGTTGAAATGGGTATAAAATCAGGGAGGTCTGGAAAGAGTTGTGGGGATGAATATGATTGAAATATATATGAAGTTCTCAAAGAATTAATATAAATAAGGTAAAGTTAAAATAATATGGAAACAAAAAAAAACGATGGAGAGAGAAATGAAGATGCTCAACCTCCATCTCTGGCCTCTACGTGCACAGATATGTGCACGTGTGGGTCCACACACACCACATACACACACACATTTTCCTTGCACGTACATACACATACAAAAGAAAAAAGTTAATTTATAGACATCAACCATGGGCCAGGTTTGCCAGGCAAGTTACAGCTGGCCAGAGTGGGAGTGCACGTGATGCCAGTGCACCTGTCCAGTGGGTTGCTCTGGCATCAGTGAGTGCATCCAGGAACGTTAAAATCACAAAGTAACTTCACTGTTTTGTTGTTGTTGTTGTTGTTGTTGTTGTTGACATAAGATCTCACTGTGTGCTCTGGCTGTCCCAGAACTCCTTCTGTGAACCAGGCTGTCCTTGAACTTAGAGATCCACCTGCCTCTGCCTTCCAAGTGCTGGCATTAAACACCCAGCTGCATCTTTGTCACGGAGACATGTTCTCTGTGCCATTATGGTCTTCCCCACATTTGAGGGAATGTTTCAGTGTGTCTTCTGTGAAGTCTAGTGGAGATGGTGACACAGGGGACTTTCAGGAGTAAGCTGCACATACACTCAATCTCAACAAGGCAAAGAAACTTCTAGAAACGTGCTTGAGACAATGACGGTCTTGGATACAGAGATTGGGAATTACTTTTCGCTTTCACGACTGCTTTGTGAAACAATCTTCAGCATCTTTTGCCACATGGAGGAGATGTCTGGGTCTAGAAAATTCTGCTCTGGCTTCTGGTGTCATTGACCAATTGTACCAACACGAAAGCATCCGGAGCAAGCTGAAGGTCTGACCAGACCTGATCAATCTTCCTGAAGGAGCCTTCCCTTCATCAGACTTCTTGCAGATCACCTGTCCCCAAGCAGGTTTTTTTTTTCATTAAAATGTATTTATTCAGTTTACACCCTGATCACAGTCCCCCTCCTCCCAGTCTCCCCTCATACAGCTCCTCCTTACAGCACTCGTCCCTTCTCCTCGGAGAAGGGGGACACCCCCTGGGTATCACCCACTCTGGCAGGTCAAGTCACCACAGAACTAAGCACATCCTCTCTCACTGAGGCCAGAAAAGGCAACCCAGTTAGGAGACCCTAGTAAGAATCCACATGCAGGCAACAGAGTTAGGGTTGTTAGGTGACCCACATGAAGACCAAGCTGCACATCTGTTACATATGCACAGGGGGCCAGCCCATGCTTGCTCTTTGGTTAGTGGTTCAGTCTCTGGGAGCCCCCAAGGGTCTAGGTTAGTTGACTCTGTTGGTCTTCTTGTGGAGACCCTATTCCCTCTGGGTCCCTTAGCCTTCCCCCAAATTTTCCATAAGCCTCTCCAAGCTCTGTTTGGCTGTGGGTCTCTATTTGTTTCAATTAGCTACTGGGTAAAGCCTCTCAGAGGACAGTTATGCTAGGCTCCTGTCTGCAAGCATAACAGTATCGTTAATAGTGTCAGGGATTGGTGCTTGCCTTTGTGATTGGTCTCAAGTTAGGCCAGTCACTGGCTGGCTATCCCCTCAGTCTCTGCTCCATTGTTGTCCCTGCACTTCTTGGAGGCAGGACACATTTTAGGTGGAAGGTTTTATGGGTGGGTTGCTGTCCTTATCCCTCCACTGGGAGTCCTGCTTGGCTACAGAAGGTGGTCATTTCAGGTTCTACATCCCCAAATGCCACGAGTCTCAGCGAGAGTCACCCTCATAGACTCCCTGGGGCCTCCCCGATCCCAGGTCTATGGCATGTACTAGAGATGACAACCCTGTCACCGCTCCTCCCATTCAGTTCCCTCCCTCCGTCCACCTTGGATGTCTATTTTATTTCACCTTTTGAGTGAGAGTCAGGCATCCTCCCTTGGGTCCTCCTTGTTATTTAGCTTCTTTGGGTCTGTGGAGTGGAGTGTGGGTATCCCGTACTTATGCCTAATATCCACCTATCAGTAAGTACATACCACGCATGTCCTTTTGGGTTTGGGTTACCTTGCTTAGACTGTTTTCTAGTTCCACTCATTTGCCTGCAAATTTCATGATGTCCGTTTTTTAGTAGCTGAGTAGTACTCCATTGTGCGAATGAACCACATTTTCTTTATCCATTCTTCAGTTGAAGGACATCTAGGTTTTTTCCAGTTTCTGACTATGACAAATAAAGCTGCTGTGAGCTTTATTTGCTGAGCGAGTGTCTTTGTGAGATGGTGGAACATCTTTTGGGTATATGCCCGGGAGTGGTATAACTGGGTCTTCAGGTAAAACTATTCCCAATTTTCTGAAAAACCACCAAATTGATTTCCAGAGTGGTTGTACAAGTCTGGACTCCCACCAGCTATGGAGAAGTGTTCCCCTTGCTGCACATCCTCACCAGCATGTGCTGTCACCTGAGTTTTTCATCTTAGCCATTCTGATTGATGTGAGGTGGAATCTCATTTGCATTTTCCTGGTGACTAATGATGTTGAGCATTTCTTTAAATATTTCTCAAACATTAGAGATTCCTCTGTTGAGAATTCTTTATTTACCTCCGTACCCCATATTCTATTTGGGTTGTCTAACTTCTTGAGTTCTGTATATATTTTGGATATTAGCCTTCTGTAGGATGTAGGGTTGGTGAAGATAGTTTCCCATTCTGTAGGTTGCTGTTTTGTCCTATTGATGGTGTCCTTAGCCTTACAGAAAGCTTTTCAGTTTCTTGAGGTCCCGTTTATTCATCGAAGTCTTAGTGGCTGAGCTATTAGTGTTCTTTTCAGGAGATCGTCTCTTACATCAACGCATTGCTATTCCCCACTTTCTTTTCTATTAGACTTAGCATATCTGGTTTCATGTTGAGGTCTGTGATCCACTTGGACTTGAATTTTGTGCGGGGTGATAAATATGGATCTATTTGCATGCAGACATCCTGTTAGACCAGCACCATTTGTTGAAGATTATTTATTTATTTTTTTTATTGGCTCTTTGTCAAAAATGTGTATCCATAGGTGTGTGGGTGTATTTTAGGGTCTTCAGTTCCATTCCATTGATCAACCTGCCTGTTTCTATACCAATACCATGCTGTTTTTTAGTACTACTGTTCTGTAGTGGTTGTGATACCTCCAAAAGTTCTTTTATTGTACAGTATTGTTTTAGCTATCCTGGGGTTGTTTGTTTGCTTGTTTGTTTGTTTTTCCTTATGAAGTTGAGAATTGTTCATTTAAGGTCTGTAAAGAATTGGTGGGAATTGCATTCAATCTGTAGATTGCTTTTGGTAAGATGGCCAGTTTTACTATGTTAATCCTACTGATCTATGAGCCTGAGAGAACCTTCCATCTTCTGATGTCTTCCTCAGTTTCTTTCATCAGAGACTTGAAGTTCGTGTCATACAGATCTTTCACTTGCTTGGTTAGAATTACTCTGAGTATTTTATGTTATTTTTGGTGATTGTGGAGGGCATTGTATCCTTGATTTCTTTCTCAGCCTATTTATCATGTGTATAAAGGAGGGCTACTGACTTTTTCTTTTCAGTGAATTTTGTATTCAGCCATTTTGTTAATGGTGTTTATCAGCTGTGGGTGTTCTCCAACAGAGATTGTGGGGTCACTTATGTGTACTATCATAGCATCTGTAGATAGCAATACTCTGACTTCTTCCTTTCCAATTTGCATCCCCTTGATCTCCTTTAGTTGCCTTATTGCTCTAGATAGAACTTCAAGTACTATACTGAACAGATAGTGAGCAGCCTTGTCTTGTCCCTGATTTTAGTGGAATTGATTTAAATTTCTCTTCATTTAGCTTGATATTAGCTATTAGCTTGCTGTATACTGCCTTTACTGCGTTCACCTGTACCCCTGATCTCAAGACTTATCATGAAGGGGTGCTGGATTTTGTCAAAGGCTTTTTCAGTATCTAATCAGATGATTATGTGGGTTTTTTTTTCTCTTTTAGTTTGTTTATATGGTGGATTACGTTGTTGTATTTTGTATATTGAACCACCCACCCCCCAAGCACAGTTTATTACACTGGGTCCCTGGAAAGCACATGAGCAGGAATCCTTGATTGTGGAACCTAGGAAGAGAAGAAACGTAACCTGTTGTGGGTCAATCTGGGTCAACTCAGTTCAGTGTTCTCTGTTCCTCAGTGCTCTTCTCTGTGAATGGGTGGGATTCAGGTTGCAGGGCAGAAGGAAGGGAGGGCAGGAAGCTTGGGTATGTGCTCTCCATCATTGCCCTTCCTGTGGGCACATCTGTCCACTTTATGAACACATTGCCTTTCCGATGCAGATGATGGGCATTCACGGAGGGAAGAACAGCCTACTGTGTGTATTGGCCCAGAGTGTCTGGCGGGTTCACTGACAGACAGCCATTCCCATTTTGATCTACTTCCACCTTAGGATTTGCCAGAGAGAGCTAGATAAAGCCCCAGTCGCATTGGGGTGCCCCATAGCATACCCCACTTTCATGAGCTACACCCAGTTGCTTAGGCTGGCAACTTTCAATCAGGATTCCCAGAACCTCAACTGAATTGACCCTGAAGCCTCCAATCAATAAAGGTTTCACACAGCCCCAAGTCTTCCTGTGCTGGTGTCCCAAGGATGGCCCTTGTTGATCCCACAGTTTGCAGTATCCACTTCTGAGCCTCTCCCACCAGCAGCCAGGCCTAGTTCTGAAAAGCAGCATTAGAGACGTGTGTGAATGGAGGTGCACAGCCCCAGGACCTGGACCAGACCCAAGCCTGTGAGTGTAGAGAGTTCCTGTGCAACTCCTCAGTAACCCATCCTGTAGAACTTACCCCAGCCCTCCCAATGCTTCCCATAGCTACCTCCTGTGTCCACTTAAGAACCAAGACATTGGCCTCACAGTACACCCTGAGACCTGCTCTACCGAGATGTTCCCACCCCCCATTGTGCCCTGCCATACAGACAATTCAGCACAGGGTCTCTGTGCACAGAGCACATTGGCCAGAACTGAAAGTTTCACCCGATGCTCGGGTGCTTTTGACTATTCCCACAGCTCTCCTAGCTCTAGCCGTAAGTATTGGTCTCTCCTTCCAAGAGAGCCCTCCTAACTGGACCCTGATGTCTTGCATCCCTCCCTGAACTGTCTCCTCTCTAACCAGCCATGCAAATCTCCTCAAGCCTTTTAGGTAATGGACAAGCTAATGGGGGGAGGTAGATTTGAATCAACTGACCTCAGGAATGGAGAAATTCAAATCACACCATGACTCTCCCACTCTGGGCCTCAGAGGGCTCCCCAGCTCAAAGGATGCTTGAGTGAATTAACAGAGAGTGGTGACTGACCAGCGGGGCATGCAAGAGAAAGTTCCAGGCTTGAGAGACAATAGAGGACTGTCCCCACAGTGGGCTGGATAAAGTCGGTGGAGGGAAGAAGGACAGGGACATCAAAGGCAGATGTGACCACAAGTCCAAGAACTAGGAGGCCAACAACGCCAATGAGACTGTAAGTGCCTTTGTGGATAGAAATTGTCACACTGGTTAAAATCAGACGAGTCTAATGAAACAGTCTTAAAATATTAAGTAAGATCAGACAAATCCACAACAATTTGGAAATAATAAACAATATTAATTAATGCACAACATCCCTCCAGAAAGTAGATAAAAAACAAAGGAAGGACCAGAGCATAGCTAGCTTAACTTAATGAGCTCACATAGACATCAGCCTGCAACAATTCAAGTATATGTGTGTGTTCTTTATATAGATTTGTAAATATATTTATATTTAAGTTTTTCTGTGTGTGTACACATGCATGTGCATGCGTGTGATTGCCTCCAGTGTGAGCTGGCCTTCCAGGCAGTTATAAGCCACCCGTAAGGGTGCTGGGAACTGGACTCACATCCTACACATGAGGGAACCTTATGTCTAAACCTATGGGCTTCCCTCTTAGGCTATAAAGCAAACTTCAACCAGTTTCAAGGAACATTATTATGTAGGCCATATTATTGACACATAATGAAACTGAATGAGAGTTGGCTATGTTCATGAAGGCCCACCCATCAAGAGAAAATAAATTTGAAAATAGTCGCGTCAAAGAATAAATCATAGTGGGAACAAAAATACTTTAAACAGTGATAAAATACCATTAGCTGGGAGGCAGTCAAAATGGTTCTCTAGGAATTTATAGAAATGACAGATTGGAAATTAATGAACAAATTACCCAGACAAGGTCAGATTTCTTTAAAAATAGAATAAATTGGAAGCAATTCAAAGAAAGCTAAGAGAAAGGTTACATTCAAAAGCGTAGGGAAGACAAACATACAATAAAAAAACAGCAAATAAAAGCAGACTCACACAATAAACCTGAGTGTCCAGTGAGGAGAAGACAAAATTCAAAATTAATAGCAGGAATGCAAAGGGATGCAATTACAGGGAAGGCAGGACTGAGCACGCCACCCCTGACGACCGGGAGAGATTTATGAGAGTCGTGTCAGTCACGAAATGTTTACTGCTTTCTGAAATAACACATTTTCTGTCTTTGAATTTCATCTGTTCTTGTTTTAGAGCAATAACATGGCCTGATATTAAAATCCACAAAAGGGAAATATGAGGAGTAAAAATTAGGGTCCACGGTGTCTGCATTCATGAATAAGACTGTGTGCAGACTACCAGCAAGGAAAAGGTAATGGCATTTAAAGGGATAGTACATCCCTCTGTTGTTGTCTCTGGTGTGTCTGTTACAGACAGGTACATAAATGCCATTTTATTATCTAACTCGGTGCATGGTTTAGGGAAAACTTGAGGTTGTCTACATTTCTTATTAAAAATCGAACTGACTCATAGGTTTCTATATTCTTGTAAAATAGTTCTCCATTTCTTTGGTGGGCACCTAACAGTTCCGTTGCTTGGCTTTTGTGAGGCACAAACACCATCACAAGCTTGAGGTCTGTACTCTACGTTTCTCTGGGAGCACACCCAACATGGATCAATCAGGTAGTGGTTCTAGCTTTAAATTCCTGAAGAATCATCCCAATGGCTGGACAAATACTCATTTTCTTACATGCAAAATCTAGATGTATGTGAAGTATGCACAGGGGTTACACTACTTGGGAAGAAGAGGGAAAGGAAATAAGAGAGGTAACAGCTAAATATGATCACATGTGTATGTAAGAAAACACCAAAATCAAGTCCATTATTTTATAGAATTAATATAAGATAATAAAATCAGTTAAAAATTAAAATAGAAAACATCCAAACTATGAAAAATTATGACCAACATACAATACTACATCTTTGAGTGTGAGGATTCCAGAGAACAGTCTATACCCACACCTTGTGCTACCTGTCCTGCCCACGACCATCACATTGCTTTTGGGTCCATGGTGATGCCCAAAGCAAAGCTGATAGCCTTGTGGCCAGGAGGCAAAGGTAGCATGCCACACTCTCCTTTGAAGGTGAGTTGCCATGGCTTCACTTCCTCCCACATTCTTCAGGTTCTACCACCTTCCAGCAGAGCCAACCTGGGGACCAGCCTTGGAGAAGCCCTTGAAGAGCTAACGTACAAAGCACAGCACCTTGTCATCACCCCCACCCCTTCGTAGCCATGGTTGGCACAGTGCTGACTGTGCTCCCAGCAGTGCTGTGCACTGACCATTACGAACTCAAAGGCTTCCTCACTAGCCCCAAGTAGATATCAAAACATTCTCATATGGGTGAATATAGGAGCCTTCAAGTTAACGATCTAGATTAAAAAACATCACATACCAAAAGGAGAACACATAAAGCTTTAAAAGGGATGATTAAGACAGAAAACAAGAAGCGATGAATGAGTGAGATCCATGAATGAGTCTCTGAGCTGCTTCTGCAAACCGGCCAGCCACTGAGAACCCAATTGGTCAGAAGTAAAGAAAGAGCAAACACATGCTACTGGCATTTGCCAAAGGGGGTATGATTTTAAAACACAAACGAGTTTAGTAACAGCCACACATGACCAAAGTTAGAGAAAGAATCTCAAATCAGGTTTTCCTGGCCACAAGCTGGTGACATCGGTTATGTGAGCTGCTGTTATGAAGATTCTGGGCTTAACGCAGACACCACCATCTTTCTCCTGAGTTCAGCGCAATTGAGAGAGTGAGGTCAATCACAAGGCCTACTGTCAATACTGACTATGTGGCTGTGTGACTTCCAGCACCCTCTCTATCAAAGCTGGCACACTGAGGGGTCTGTCACCCAGATGATCTCCTGAACCTTTCCTGGAGAACAAGAAGAAGGACCACACCCCCAGAGCTTGGAGCTTAGCAATAAGACGTGGGTATCACCCCTACTTGACAATAATACTCTCCTTCATAAGGAGTCATGAGGAAGGAACAGCGGCAGGGAAAGTGTCAGGCACTAGACAGATGGGAGCCCAAGGAAAGGAGTCAGTCCCCTCGGGGCCTCTGGGTGGACCCACAGAGGAAGAAATCTACCTCCACAAAAGGGCCCTAGTGCCGGCAAAGCACTTCACGATATATAAGACCACGAGATACTGGTGCTAAATAAAGTCTTACAACACCTAGTAATAAAATAGTAATAATAAAAAGTTTTAAAGACTAATTAACAACGAAATTGAATAGTTCATTTTAGAAACCGGCACAATCTTGCCTCCAGATTTCTTACAACCTGCATACCAAATTCTTCTGTGCACAGCTAGAAGGG
Source organism: Grammomys surdaster (assembly GCF_004785775.1). Classification (NCBI taxonomy): domain Eukaryota; kingdom Metazoa; phylum Chordata; class Mammalia; order Rodentia; family Muridae; genus Grammomys; species Grammomys surdaster. The sequence goes on from NW_021620869.1 coordinate 3,698,659, forward strand.
CGGTCTGCAGAGGAAACCTAAACCATCAGCACAGCATGAGTTTATGCCAGAACCTCCGCACAGGAAGTCAGTGAGTAGAAATCATGTCAGTCGGAAAAGGGATGGAAACCACGTGATTATCCCAATAGATGCTAAGAAGACTTTTGATAAAAGTCAGTGTGCACTGTCCATCTTCCATCTGTAAGCACACGTGCACACACACACCAAGACTGAGCTGCAAGCAGGGAAGGCCACATATTACTTCCTCACACTTGATAGGGCACCTGGGAAAGTTGCAATAGTGGACAGGGGAAGGCAGAAACACAACCTGCCCAGCTCAGAAGCCATCTTGCTGAAACTCACCCACAGGAGAACTTACTCAAAAGAACAGAGAAAGAAGTAAAACTGACAGATACAACACAGGACAGACATTCACTTTTAATGTCACGTAAACATTTTTTCAAAAATGTAAGTAAGACCTCAAAGTAAGACCTGAAACTCTGAAACTGAGAAATCCATCCCAAGACAGAGAGAGACATAAGACCTGACTCTCCTAAAGGGATTCTGACAGCCAGGCAGCTGTGGATAGGATGACAAATGGGCTGAAATTGGCATTTTAGCCCGTGTCCTTGGTGGAAGAGAGTCTTCTTTTGTATGTCTGTGATCATCCAAGGACTTTGAAACCCTTGACTAATTCTCTGCCTAGCACACTCCTTTACACAGATTTCCTACCTACTTGTTCCTGTATGCTTTGTTAAGGATAAATTCCCTAAGATCTTGTTTTCCACCCTCCCCACCAACCACAACTCAGTTTCACAGGGACCTCTATGAGACTTTAATGACACAGGCAGGCTTCTATTTCTGGCTGCCCAGGGGATTGTCTTTGACCCAGTTGTCCTCACAGGGCTGACTGTGGTATGTCTATGTGGGAGCTTCTTCTTAATTCCTC
>NW_021620869.1:3699986-3791639 GCF_004785775.1 Grammomys surdaster
AGGAAGGAAGGAAGGAAGGAAGGAAGGAAGGAAGGAAGGAAGAAGGAAGGTAGGAAATTGAGGGCAGATATTTGTGTACCTTGCAAACACATGTGTTTTTAAATTGGCAATTTGACAAATAAAATCAGGACCCCTGCCCAGAATCACTCAGAAGACACCCAGATGCCCCCTGTGCCGCTAAGATGAGCCAGTGAGTGGTGGAGAGATAGAGAGAGAGAAGCAAGCAGAGGATGTGTGCACTATGAAGAGAGGAACTGGAGACTGAGCTAGTGAGGACCAGCCTGATGTGAGTGGACTGCGAAATCACCGAGGCCATTGTGATGTCAGTCTGGGCTGCCACTGAAGGCCATGTCTAGGTCTGTAGCCCTGCAGCAACAGGGGTCTGTGTTGACGTCTGTGGCCCACATTACCTTCAGTGTCCCTAATGTCGGATAGCAGGACCCACCCCTAGCCTAGGCAGTGCTGAGGAGCTGGTCCTGATGGCATGAGCGTGGGAAGCTGTCAGGCTCACCTATTCAGCTACCACCCAGACCCAGACCCAGGGCTTTGAGTTGGCTCACCCCAACATCTACCCCATCTGTGAACTGCTGGAGCACATGAAGGGGCTGGGTCTCCAAAAGCAAAGCTGCAAGATTTCCACACAACAGAACAACAACGGGATATCCCAGACAAGTCCCGGTTAGGATCCAGTATTGATAGTATAGCAGAACCAGACCAGTGACTCCTTGCAATGAACATCTGGGAAAAAAAACTGTTTAGGCAAAACGGAGTACTGTGTGACTCGACACACTGACACACTGACACACTGCTGCTTTTATGGAAGAGGCTACAAGGTGAGAGGGCAGATTTGGAGAGATGTAGAGATGAGAAGGACTCGGGTCCATGATGTGAAATTCACCAAGAATCAATAAATTTTTTTAAGAGAGAGAGGGGGAAGAGGGGGGAGGGAGAGAGAGAGAGAGAGAGAGAGAGAGAGAGAGAGAGAGAGAGAGAGATCCAGAGCTGTCCTTGACTTTAGAAAATTCTTGTCACCCTCTATGCTGGTTAGATTTTGTTAGAGTCATCTAAGAAGGGGGAACCTGAACTGAGATAATGCCTCCATCAGATTGGCCCATAGGCAAGTCTGTGGGCCATTTCCTTGATTAATGTGGGTGGTACCACCCCTAGGTAGGTGGTTCTGGGTTCTATAAGAAAACAGGCTGAGCAAACCATGGGAAGCAAGCCAGGAGGCAGAGCCCCATTGTGGTCTCTACTTCTGTTCCTGCCTCCAGGTCTGTGCCTTGAGTTCTTGCCCTGACTTCCCTCAGTGGTGGAGCGTGACCTCTGTGTTGTAAGCTGAAATAAACCCTTTCCTCCCCAGGTTCCTTCTGGCCATGGTCTTTATCACAGCAACAGAAAGCTAACTTGGAGAGCCTCCATTCTGATACCGAGCTGGTCCTGTTCTCACCTCTCTGCCTAGGGCTCCCACCATGCTTGCGCCATGCCAGGCTTCTCTCGGGCATGCTTCTAATGTCACCTCTGGTCCCACATGTCCATCCTCCCTCTGCTTCACGAATGTCCTAATTATTTGCGTCTGCCTCTCATTTTAACTTAACAAATGAGGGTAAAATTCTATCGCTACTTTAATTCCTAGACATTCCCTCTTGTTCCTTTTAAATCTTCTTCATCTTTTGTTGGCTTGGTTTGTTTTTTTGTTGTTTAATCTTTCCTGTGTTTTTTTTTAATTTTTTCTTAGTAATATCTGATAACATTACCTGAAACACTCAGGTTTCTATATGTGTATTGTAGTGTGTGCACATGTGTGTGTTCACATGTGTAAAGTGCACGTCTGTGCACAAGCATACAGAAGCTAAAGTCTGGCATCAGGTGTCTTTCTCTAGTACTCTCCATCCTAAGTAATGAGGCACTGTCTCTCATTTAGCCAGAGCTCACCAATTCAACTAGTCTAGCTAGCCCGCTTGTCGGGCATCTCCCGTCTATGTCTTCCATGAACTAGTGTTATACAGTCAGAATGCCACACCCAGCTTGACAAAGTCCTCACCCTACATGGCCAGCACTCTGTCCACTGAGCCAACTCACCAGCCCCTCCCTTAGGTATCTAATCTTCGGTTGTTAAACTTGCTCAGCCGTGTGTGCGTGTGTGTGTGTGTGTGTGTGTGTGTGTGTGTGTGTGTGTGTTATGTGTATGTGTGTATGTTTTAACTTGGATGGGGACTTTGAGACTTTGAGGACACTATCCTCAAGGTTTATCTATGGTAATTCCTTATGTGCAGTCACAGAAGTTTTCTAGGTTTTTGTTTGTTTGTTTGTTTTCCAGGTTGCTCTGGAAGATCACCAGACAGTGTTAGTCTTACTCAAATGTCTCAGGCTAGTGGCTCCTGGTCACTTAGTGTCATTTCAAGTCTTGACTGTGCTCAGAGGTGATAAAGACACAAATTCTCATAAGCAACTGTTCTTACTATTCTATTCAGATTAGATTCTTCTATTCAGAGTTGGGCCAAGGTGGACAGGCTTTCTGTGATGTCCGTGTGCCAATGGCAGGTTTTCCATGGTTGTCTGCTTAATTGGTAGCTTTGTTTTTTTCATCTCCACTTGTCATTCTTCAAAGGAGTGAGGTGATTATTTTTTATTTTATTGTATGTGTATGAGAGAGAGAGAGTTGTGTCACCACACAGATGCGAAGGTCAGAGGATAGCATTCAGGAGTCAATTCTCTCCTTCCTCCATGGAATCCAGGGCTCAAACTCAGGTTGTCAAGTCTCCCACAGTGTCTTAGCTAGGGTTTTCATTGCTGTGAAGAGACACCCACCATAACCAAGGCAACTCTTATCAAGGAAACCATTTAATTTGGGACTGGCTTACAGTTTCAAACATAGTGCTGGAGGAGCCACGGATTCTCCATCTTGATCCAAAGGCAACAGAAGACTGTGGCCCTGGGCTTAGCTTGAGCTTATGGGAGACCTCAAAGCCCATTCCCACAGTGACGAACTTCCTCCAGTAAGGCCACACCCACTCCAACAAGGCCACACCTCCTAACAGTGCCACTCCCTATAGGCCAAGCGTTCACACACATGAGTCTATGGGAGCCGTGCCTATTCAAACCACCACACACAGTAAGCACTTTTACTCACTGAATCATTTCACAGCCTTCCCCCAACACATTTTTAAGACAAGGTCTCTTGCCCCCAAGTTGGCCTTCCACTCCCAACCCCTCTCACCTCCACCCCAAAGAACTCTTACCTCAAGTACATGGCACCTGCCTAGCAAGCATGAGGATCTGAGTTCAATTCCCAGCAGTCATGTAAAAAGCCCAATATATGTTGTTCTGGGAATCGAACCCAAGAAGTTACATACTCTCAGCCACTCATTTCTTGTTTCTGCATGACCATGAAGCCAGGAGCTTCTTAGTTGAACAGACACTCTGCATGATCACTTTCATGCCAACTTGTGCTGCCCAGAAGCCTCCACTCAACCCAGCAGTGATTTCTCTATATCTGGTTTCTACTTTGTCTTTCACTTGGGCCTTATCTCTTTGCAAGTACTGTTTATTATATTTGTTATGTTTTAGCCAACATTCCAAGGCATTGAGAAAAGGGCCTCTTGAACATCTCTCATTTATCAGATCATGGAGAACAGGTGTGAAGTATGTTCTCACACTGGGCTCCTTTAAACCCTGCAGAGCTCACTCCAGGGTTGGGACACATCCATCCCCGTCCACTGAGGAGCCTTTCCCCTCCATTTTCAGGCCTCTGCTGTGTAGTCCTGCCACCAAGATTTTTCTGTAGTTTTGACTTGTGTAAAAGACACGTCTCTGTTTATGCCTGTCAATGGACAAATGAGAAGACAAACAATACTGACAGTAAACAGGCACTAAGACTGTGGTAGTTGCTCAGTTCTTCCATGGTCTGAGTTTTGGGACATTTTTAAAACACCAGCTGGAAAGATGGCTCAGGTGGTACAGCACCTGCTTGGCAAGCATGAGGATCTGAGTTCAATTCCCAGCAGTCATGTAAAAAGCCCAGTGTGGCACACACACCTGTAATTTCAGCAAGGGGCAGGGGTAGAAACAGGAGGATCCCTGGAGCTCCCTGGCCATCTAGCCTAGCTGAATATGGGAGCTCCAGGTTCAGTGAGAGACCTGCACACATATATGGACATGTATATACAGAATAATTTAAATAAACCATTAGCCTTAGCTCCTGCGGAGGTACACTGCCTCAGAACATGAGATCCTGGAAGCAATATCGGAGCAATGACTTTAAGATTATCCAGCGTCTCCCAACCCCTGGAAATGCCCTTCCACAATACTCACCTCATGGAAGTTCAGCACCCATGTTACAAACAGAGGAAAGCTCAGGGAACTGAGCCAGGGTCAGCCTCTGCATCCCGCAGAGCCAGAGGCAGCTCTGGCCTCGCTCAGCAGGAAATGCTGACCATCATGTCTAGCTAAGCACAAGAGTAGTGAATGCACTGAGCTGGCTACACTGTCCCAGACACAGCCATGGGGTTGGTATTACAGCAACAGTATAGACTGAATTACAGAGTTCCTGTTGCATCTCAGAGTGGTGCTATATGAACTTTGAGCAGTGTCAACAAAGGACAGGACCCCATAGAGCATGTCAGGAGAATGCCCCAAACGTCCAAGCTAAGAAGTAGATATCGGTCAGTGAATCTGGGTAGTCCGGCACTCCTAAAGCATGCTAGTACTCCAGCTGCCACCTGTGATGCAGACTGCTCCATTTGTAAAGCAAGGATTGTCTCAATACTGCCAGGGCATGGATAGAGCGTGGCTTGCCTACCCTTCCTTCGGCTTTTGCTCTCTTGGTCATGATGGCTTTAGCTAAATGGTAAACTCAGTACCAGCAAACCAGCTGAGTTGCTACATGAACTGAAATGTCCATCAAGGAGGAGAAACTAAGACTGGGCCCAAGGCAGAGGTCTCATCTTTAGAGCCTCGGCTTCCCAGGTTCTTGTGGAAAGCCAGAAGTCTCAGCCCAAACAGGTTGTTGGATGGCCATGAAGAAAAGCTATCATTCTCCTCACTGGCCCAAGCAGGGAGCATCTCAGCAGAGACCCACCACAGGGGATCAGCAGAGGTAGGTCCCACAGGAGAGCTGAGGCCCGTGACAGATGTGTTAGCGACCCTCATTTATTTTCATGTTGCTGTGATAAACACCATGACCAAACATAATTTGAAAAGGAAAGAGTTTGTTTCATCTTGCATCCTGTAGTCCATCATGAAGGGAAGGGCAGGGCAGGAACCTGTAGGTGGGTACTGATGTAGAGACCATGGAGGACCACGAGTTATACTGTGGCTTCTGGCTTACTCAGCTACCCTCTTGCCCAGGGATACCACCCCCCTCCAAAAAAAAAAAAGAGGACAAACCCTCCTCCGTCAATTAGTAATTAACAAAATGTCTCACAGACATGGCCACAGGCCAACCTGAGTTGGGTAATTTTCAGTTGAGATTCTCTCTTCCAAGGTGACTCTGGGTTTGTATCAAACTGGCAGCTGATATTAACCATGATACTTGGAATCAGGCTCATGTGTCTATAGAGAAGTGAGGTTGGCATCCACAAGGGTCAGGTCCAACAAACCCTGAGAACTGGTTCTGACTGTCTATAGCCATTAAATATTTCAGCACCTGCTGCAGAGGTCAGAGATGGGCAGGCAAACAGCTCTGCAGGCAGAGGGGAGCCCAGAAAGGGCACTAGAGGTGGGTTTCAATATCCTGCTGGGTCTAATACCACTGCTAAAAAGGGTTAGGAGGGGACACAATGACCTGAAGTCTGTCCCCAGGCCAGCTCTTGGCCTGGCCGAGCCCCATCTCTCATGACAAATTCCTAGCAGTATCCCTCTGTATCCTTCAAGTAGTGAAGACTTGGTTGGAGTGCTGCCCTAAGCAGACCACACTGTGGGCTGGACTCCAGCCAACCCCACGCCCAGAGCATGGTCAGGGACACGCAGACTGTTCAGTCCGAGAGCCTCAAGTTTCCACTAGCCTCCCTCAAGCCAGCTCTCCAGATTTTCACCCCAGTGCCGTCTGACCCCAAATCTAGACACATTAGTGGAAAATAAAACCACTCCATGGCATAGATGAGGCAGTTTGTGATGCCAACATATGTAGGAACGGTAACAAGCAGAGAGTGGCTGTAGTGGGGCCACTGACACACCATAAGGCGTCACTTTATCATCAAGAGCCACGTACTTGGACCTAAGGCTGATTTTCGAGAGTAGGTCCAAGGCTGGGGTAGAAGTGCCTCCGCAAGTTCTCAGAAGGAACTTCAAGGCAGCTGAGCAGACAGTTAGGAAGGGAGAGCCATTCTCACACCCAGCTCCTACACAAGCCACTGTGGTGTCTCCAGAAGGAACGCAAGATAGTAGTCAGGTGACACCAACACAGCCTTTACTGGGGCCAAGACCATTATAGAGAAGCCCTCCCGGGCAGGAACACCCGCCATCTTCCAGTGCCGCCTCACAGCATCTGGCAGCGGGCAGACCCACCCTCTCCGAGGAGGTCTCCTCCAGTGTTTCTAGGCAGAGGAAGGCGCTGCTTCCCTGTGGGCTCACCGCATCACTTCTTCAATGTGTCCCCACGCCCAGAGGCTCCTGCCACATTCCTGGCAAGCCGGCCTGTCTCCCTCCGGCACCGCCATACATGTGGGCCCCATTTGCAGGGGCACCGCGCCGGGGTAGCCGATCCAATAGGGGTGGTGGCTGGGACTGTGCTTAAACACTTCCACCTGAGAATGTGGAAGGAACACCCCCCAAAGCGATGAAAGCTACCCGAGAACGGGCCTGCACATGCCAGGAGGAGGGAGTGAAAAGACCCTGATGGGGGGGGCAGGAGGAGTCCTCTGCTGAGCCCAAAGAGTCCCCACCCCCTGAGCCCCTATCCCCTGCAACAAGAGTCCATTGGAGGACCGCAGAACTGGAGGGCTGGGCTGCTACACATTCTTGTCATTTGGATTTTCAAAGATAAGGTTGAGCACAGGAGCTGGGCAGAGCCTCAGACCCTTGGCTCTCATTTGGACAGCAATGCACATGCAGTCCCTCAGTGACGTGTTTGAGGACTCACCCATGTGGCATTGCCTCAGTAGGCACTGAGCCTGTCCAGGAACACCCAGAACCCCAAACAGAACCATTGGGTCCAACTACCAATTCCAGGCTGAGACTCCAAAGCTTTGGGTGGATGATTAAGCTCACCTCGAGGCCAGAGTCCTCAGTGGCTCTTCATCTCTAGCATGTGACTTGCAGGCAACCTGAGCCTTCAGTGGTCTTCTTGGTCAGGTGTGGGCACAGAGTTCACAGAAACACAAATAGAGATGAGAATCCAGGAGAGCCGGTGCCTACACCTGAGAGCTTGCCTCACTACTCCATTTTGGGAGCAGTACATGATGTAGACTCTCACACTGACCTCGAGGGGGAGCTACCCAGACGCCTCGCACACATGCCCAAACTGGTCACCCTCTTCTATACCAGCCCTTTCCATTTTATCCACAACAAAGTAGATCCATTCGCCTTCCAACTGCCTCACACACACCTCCCTCCTCCCTAGTCCAGCACAGAGCTAGCTTGGGAAAGTGTTGGAAGCAGACCAGCACACAGAGACTGTTTATTTGGGAATCTGGGTCCTCACGGAGGTCAGAAAGCCTAACCCTGAAGGATGATTCCGTGGGTAAGGGCAAGCATTGCTATTGCAGAGAATCGAAGGTCGGTTTCTAACACCCACATCAGGCAGCTCTCAACCACCTGTACATCCAGCTCCAGGAGATTTAACACCTTCTGGCTTCGGAAGGCACCTGTAGACACATATGCGCATACCCAACCCAGATGCATTTAATAAAAAAATCAAAATATGCACACACAAAACAAGCAAAAAAGCTAAAAAAATTTAAAATATAATATAAAATAGCAGATTGGTCGATCAATAGATAGAATCAAAGCTCTCTAAGGATGTCCACCATGGGGCACCCAGACTCGTGGCCATCACTGGAGGACCTCAGCTATGCCATGGCCAGTCATCTGCACACTGGTGCTGATGTGAACTCTAGCCACAGTCTGTCTGCAAACCCAGAAGGAACTCACGTACTCACATCCTCCTGGAAAATCAGCAATGTCTAAGTCAGAGAAAGCATGGGAAGGGTCCTGAGCATGGAGGTTAAGGGGACAGTGGAGAGTCACAAAGTCCCCAAGGTGATTCTAAGAAGGATAGAGAGGATGTGATTTGGGGAAGGAAGAGAAGAGCAAAGTCAACTCAGAGCTGCCAGCTGTCGACTGAGCAGCCCTGGATAGGTCCCAGGCACCTGTGAAGTACAGTTGCCCAGAAACCAATTGCAGTGGTGACTGGTTTCCTGGCACTTGGCACTTAAGAAATCAGAGACGTCCTGCAATCAGTTCCTACACTTGAGCTCATAAAAGGCCACTGCCTGCCAGCAGGTGGATCCCACCCAGCACAGGCTGAAAAACAGGTGTCACAGAGCAGGAGGAGATGAGGGGTTCCATGTTCTCAGGAACCAGTGCCCCCTTTGGGGTAGGGACCTTTTGGGGTCCCACATCAGAGTAGTGAGAAGCTCAGGGCTAGAAAGGGGATCCTACTGAAGGAGAGAAGTTCCCTGGAAGCCATGCCTGGGGGATGTGGAAGTATCTGCCTCACTAGGATCAGACACAGATGCCTGGGCCTCATGATCAGGAGCACCCGGGCTGGCCTCACAGAGCAAGTGCAGGTATGAGGTACCAGGAAATGTCTGGAGACACACCACCCACACCACCGCCACCACCACCACCACCACCATCACCACCACCACAGTAGGTCCCCACTCCTAGTAGCTCACACATTCCAAAAGAAATGCCAGGGAAGAAAACCTGGGCCTCTGAATGAGCTAGACAGGCTCCCAGCCTGTCCCAGGCCTGTGCACAGCAGAGCCTAGCTACCCATCTCCATGAGGACTGTGGCAGACAGCCCAGGGAACTGCTCAGCTGGAGGGGAGGGAGGGAGACACTTGCGGGGAATATCCGCTGACATTTTGAAGAATTTTGGAGGAAAGATGAAGAAAGAAACCTTAACACTCCCAATAAATGATTTTCTCTATTACAAAAAAAAAAAAAGTTTTAAAGGGAAGAAACTTTATGAATGGAAAAAGTAATGTTCAACCTCTGGGCAAATTTGCAGGAAAAAGAAGAGGGGTGGGGGGGTGCAATTTATGGTCCCCAGTGCACGCCAGCTCAAGAAGGTGCAGGAGCCTCTTGGCTCACGGCCCACCTGCCGCCTGCAGCTTTGAAAAACAACTTCCTGTCAATAAATGTGAATAAACGTTTGGACTCATCTTCAAAGTGATGAACTTTGTTGCAAATGCATTCCTGCACACGGAGGGAACCGGCCATTCACGGGCTCTGGCACTGGGGAGTGTTTATAACTAACCTCCCAAGACCACTTAGGTTTCCCCTGCCATGGGAAAAGGCACCACAGGGTGCACAGTCTGGGATACCAGGCCAGGAGCACTGAGACAGGAGGGAACATGAATGCCTTTCCACTGGTCTCACACTGCCCAAGCAGCAGGGGTCCTGGGGACTGCTATTTGTACCAAGAAGGGTACTGCCTCCCTGGCCTGGCTCTGCCTCCTCCAGCCCCATCTGCATTTTGGAGGGAAAAGAAAGATATGGTTTCCATGAAGAAGAACAAAGGTATGTACTCTGTCTTTGGCAGCTGTGGGCCTTGCTAGTTTAACAAGAAAGACAATCAGGAGAGTGGGGACAAAAAGCAGTGGGGTTTGCCCAAGCACCCTCACTTTGCCCCTAGGTGAGCCCAACACCCTTTCTACACCCTACTCAGCCTCTAAGCCACATTTGTGAGGAGAGGGTGCAGTCGGGGACGCTGTAGTTCTCTTAGGCCAACAGTGCCTTTCTAGGGATGGATGAAGCCAGGAGGTGCCTTTGGTGAAGGGGTTGCTCTCATTCCAACAGGAAATCTCTGCTCTTAGAGAGAACGAGCTCATCACCTCTGTCAGCCAAAAGTGGAACTCCTCAACCTTTTATAACTTTCTGAATTCTTCTAAGTGTAGTAGAATAGTTATTTGTATGTTGTGTGATATAGACAACATTTCATTGAAATGTTGTGAGTCTTTAAAACAGGATCCACTGCTTTCTGGAGGCAAGAACAGTGAGCAAGACCAAACAGGAGGCCTGTCCCCTGCAAGAGCTCAAATGCTGTCATCTGGGGCTGCAGCATACACCATGGCCATCTACAGCAGTGTCCTCAACCTTCCTAAGGCTGTGACCCTTTGACACAGTTCCTCATGCCGTGCTGACCCCCAACCATAAAATTATTTTCATTGCCACTTCATAACTGTAATTTGCTACTGCTATGAATTGTAATGCAAATATCTGATATTTCCAATGGTCTTAGATGGCCCCCATGAAAAGGTGGTTCAATCCCCTCAGTGGGTCTCAACCCACAGGTTAAGAACCACTGTTTTAAGGCAATGAAGATAATCTCCTCCATAGACATACCCACAGGTTCATCTGATCTAGACAAGCCCTCACTGAGATTCTCCTTCCAGATGATTCTACGTTGTGCCAAGCTGACAATCGCAATCAACCATCACACCACCCGACAGAGAAAAGCGTCCTCCACACTCTTTGACCACATGAACATCCGTCCCAACAAAGCAGTGCCTGGTTCTGGAGACAATGGTTCATAAAGTCACTGGGTGCTGACCTGGGGAAGACTGAGCCCCCAGGAGACTGACAGGGTGATGTTCCTACAAGCCTCTGGTCACAAAGCAATATAGAAAGGTTGGGGGGTGGTTGGTGAAAAATCAAGGTATCAAGATAAGATGTAATTATATGATAATCTCAAAAATTAAAAAAAAACTAGTAATTTAAACAATTACTGTTATTCATGTGTGATGAGGAAAATGGTCAGGGAAGAGAGTTGGGGAAGAAGTTACAGGCAGAGAGGGACCCCTGAGGACCAGGTGGGGCAAACCCTAACATATGTGTGAAAATGCTGTGAGTAAGCCTGTCACTTTGCATGCTAATTAAAAATAAGATAATATGTAAAAAAAAAGTGACTGCTCTTGGCAGAGGTGGGGGCACATCGCAGAGAAGTGTTGTGAGTCACAATCACGACGCAGAGAGGTCTTGTCTTGCCAGGGTCTTCTGTATGGTCGGCATGAGTACTAAAAACAAGCTGTGCTGCCCGAGGACCAGAGTGGCCGGAGCCTTGAACTTGGCCATGCTAGCACTCCTCCCACCCCTACATTAGAGAGCGCACCTCATAAAACCACCTGACAACATCATTTGCAAAAGGAAATTCTTTAAGATAAGAAATCCAAATAAACCAACTCGTACATTTTTACTTAATTTCCGAACTTTGTTTAATCTTTAACCCTCGTAAATTAAGTCCTTTGAGTAATATAACTCAGGCACAAAATCAAAACACAGCTATTGTCTGCTTGCCTTGAGAAGGTGCCACCTCCCCCTCTCTCTGCCTGCCTGCACTTCACGCTGACCTGTGATATAGGAGGTAGGAGCACTGGCTGTTCTTCCAGAAGACCCGGATCCAGTTCCCTGCACCCTCGTGGCAGCTCAAAGTTATCTCAAACTGCCAGAGGATCCCCCAGGCACAGGCACACACATGGTACACAGACATACAGGAAGAATTCTCACACACATAACAAGAGTGATAGCGATGATGATGATGATAAATCTGACACTTGTCTCTACTCAAAATTGCTAGTAAGAGTGCACAGTATGACATTTCTGATGTATGGCTTGATGATTTATTTTTATATAAAAAAAAATACCTGCCACTGTGCACACTTGAGGGCTACTTACCAAAACACAGAAAGCATCCAGTGTTGACCAGGATGGGTATATACCAAAGGCATGTGCGCTACTCCAGGAATGAACCTCAGAGCAGCTGCTGAGAATGGCAGGTCAGTCCCCAAGAGTTGAACGCAGTGAATGTCACTGTATTCCAGCAACCCTGCATCTGGACATACACCCAAAGAACAGAGCAGGACTCTGTGGACAGCACACCCAGCTCACAGCAGTGTTATCACCAACAGCAGACTGAGGGATAAGCTACCTGTCCAGTGAATGGATACACTGTGCAGTAGGCATGCATTATGGAACGTCACTCAACTTTCAAAAGGAGGACATGGTGACAGCATCTCACAGGATCTACAGGGCCTTGTGCTCAATCAAGCCATCCACACAGGCAATCGCTGCAAAAAGCCCCTCAAGCTGGGTCAAAGACTCCAAATTATGGGACAAAGAACTCTGTGGATGGAGGTTGAGGGGAGGAGGATGAAGGAGGTAGATGCTCCTTGGAGGGTAGAAACCTAACATCTCTGGGCCATGTACTTAAAAATGGATGTGGGGTAAATTTGATGTCTTGTGGTTTTGCAACTTATAAAAGAAACACTTGGTTTGACATACCCTCCTTGCCTCCAGCTGGGTGTTTCACCTGATTAGACTATAGAGACCTCACTGCACCGGTTCCTATCAGAATCAAGGCTGAAACAAAAGACTTATTTTCCTTTGTTTATTTTGAGAAGTGTTCTTGTTTTGCAGCTCAGACTGCCCTGTAACTCCTGCTACTCCTGGCTTTAGAGTATATGCTAAGAGTATAGGTGTGTCCCCACACCAGGCCAGAAAAGAACTTTTTAAAAAAATTTAAAAATTTAAAATTTAAATATTTAATAATAAAGAGTTAGATTCTAGGGCTAGAGAGATGACTCAGCCACTAAAGGCTAGGCTCACAACCAAAAATATAAGAGTTAAATTCTGGGCATTTGTTAAAAATAATGGTGTAAAATATGTGTTGATCTGATTTTTGTAAAAATAAGTATGTGCCATTTTATATATAAACAATCTCTAAAATGAGCTAAGACAAGATGTCAAAGATAAATTATCTTGTGATTAATGTAATTTTATTTTTTTTTTTGCTTAAGTGTGTATTTTATGCTTCTCTTCTCCCTATGTGTATATGATAGATTTTACACACCAAACGCTGTCTTAGAGATGTGACAGTGTTTGAAGCGTTGTTATAACTGAGCACCTGTGCTGTGTCACTTCTGTCACGCAGGCTGTCATGTTTAATCATCAAAGAATTAGGTAAAGCAGATGCTTCCCGCTTCCTGTCTAAGCAGCCTCGGTTCCAGAAAGGCTCGGGGAGGCTTTGAAAGCTCCTCGTGACTTCCAAAGCTTTTTGCTTGTAGTTTTATTGCACCTTTGATGTAGGCAGAGTGGGGAAAGCAGAGGCTGCTCATTCCCTCCACGGACAGACAGGGAAATTGAGGTGCCAAGAGGAGTGGAGATACACTCGCTGGAGCCGAGGAGTGTGTCTTTGCTCCTGTCCGTCCATGGATGAAGGAAGGCTGCCTTCCAAACTCCAGGTGCCTGGGAGATCAAAGCCCAAAGAAGGAAGCCAGGCCTGGGTTTCGTGGTGTGCAGTGTGCAGTGGAGGCTAAGGGTAGGGGGACAAGCTAATCTCCAGAGGCCAAAGGAGAGCACCCCTGCAGAAGCCAGTTTTTGTCTTCTGCACTCAGGAGTGAATCTTCAGACAGGGAGAAGTCACTCTCAGAAGGCCTCCATGAACAGGTAGCATCGAGCTACCCAGGAAACCCCGCCTCTTGATCAACAGCTGATGCCAAGGGGGCCTCAGATGGACTTGTGATGAGATTGTCAAGTCCTGGCTCAAAAGCCCTGCCCCCGCTTTCTGCCCTGCAGCCGCCTGGGTTTGTCTGTTCTTCTCTCTGTTCAGTCTCCGTGCCACCTCCAGGTCAGTGTCTCATATTCATTATCCTCCTGATGGAAGCTCATGGGGAGGGGAACCTTGGTGCCTTACTCCATGCTGGTCCCCAGGCCCCCAGGACAGAGCATGAAAACGGACTGGTGCTGTATACCTGACATGAAGTCAGGAATCAGATTGCCCAGAACTGCTCCCTGATGTGTCTTCGACATTTTATTTTGGAGACCCAGAAATGCCCCCACATGTGCCCCACACTGTGTCCTTGGATATCTCTGCATGTCCACCTCTGATCCTCTCTCTCCCTCCTTTCCTATGGGTGTTTGCTCACTGTAGGAGATTATTTAGTTCTCTCTTGAATAGCTCAGAAAATACCAGAGATTTGCCACCGGGGACACTGAAGGATGTAGTCCAAAGATAGACACTCCATCCTTGCCTTCAAGTCCCTAGGAAACCACAACTTCTCCAAGATTCTCAAAGTTCCAGTGTCACAAGACCCAGCTCAGGCCCTGTCTCTTCATCCTCTTTCTCCACAGGAACCCTCTTTCCTAGCAAACCTCCTGCCCTGGCCCTCCCCCCACAGCACGCACGCTCTCTGGGCAGCCCGAGCTGGTAGAAGTGGTTCTTGCTGCCTGCTCCGCACTCAACAGCTAAAATGTGCTCTTTGTAGTTTGGGAAGTCACGTGGACCTGAAAATTAAGTCTGGAAGGATTTACTTCCAAAATCACCAGGCGCTTCCCATTTTCTGGTAGTGATGTAGTTTCTGAGTCTGCAAGAGCTCTCCCCTGCCACGCAAAACAGCCATTCAGAACACGTTCTTGGCGGGCGAACTGCTAGTTCAAAGCTCTGAGATGCAAGCCAGAGGCCAGCGTGCTGGCTTTTCATGTTTGAAGGGATTTGTGTGGACGGCTCTCGAGGTTCCAAGATCCAAGCTGTGCAGAATTGACCGTACTTGGGCTGAAAAGAGGCAGCCGCAGAAGGGTATCCACCATTGACTGCACTCCAGCTAGGGTTGCTTGCTGTGGAGGCAGAAACACTGCTGCAGTGTTTTGGATACACGTGAGGGAGAGGACTGTATCAATCAGTGAACTCAATGTGGAGACTTCCCCCAAACCACCCACCTACCCACCCTGTACTTGATCCTTCCCTGGGAGTCACTGGAAGATCAGAGTCTCTGACGCCTGTCTGTCTTGCCTGGAAGATTCTTGTGGCTTCCTATTCATTCTGAAATCCGACCTCTTGAGATTCCTGGACCATGTAGGAAGAGGGCAAGTGCCCTGGATCCATGAGACGCCTGGGCTGAAGGGACAGCAGCAGGAAATGGGGAAGCCTGCTAAACTAAATAAGACAGACGTTAGACCTGGCAACCACGGAGGCCACTATAACCCAGACAAGTGGACTTGACTGGGAAACCGACCACCAAGCACAGATGGCTGGGCTGGGAATCCAGAAAGCCTTCCCCTGGGGAGTGCAGCCCAACAGAGACCTCTGAGCCAAGCCTGGTCACAAGAAGCAGCAAGTGGGGACCTGAGGGAAAGGCAGGAAGAGTCAGCGGATCTTCTGCTTAAGGGCATTGCATAGCATGTGTTCAAAGCATAAACAGAACAAATATTTATATTACGGAAAATTTGGAATCTATAAAACTTTGGAAGCACAGTTTACAAGCCATGCCCTTCATGTTTCCACCCTTAGAAGTTGTCTTCCCTGAGCCTGATGTATGCACACTTCCTCCTTCCATTAGACACCCTTGCTCCTTCCAGATCATTCTACACCACTGCCATGGGCATCTTGCTCCATAACACTCATCTCTCTTTACATACAGTGTAAGTACTCTCTGGCCCCTTGAGTATTCACTATTAAAGTAACAGTTTTGCTACAGGAATAACACAACCCACATAGAAAGGGAACTTAAAATTTAAAACCGTGTCAGAATTCAGACTTTCATTTATACAGAGCAAGAGCCTGGGAGTCAACTTTCTTCTATCAAGTGGAGAAGCAGCAAATGTTAAGCAAAGCAAGGGCATGGAGCAAGCCCGTGCCTCCAAAACTAGCGAGTCAAATCATTGGAAGGAGAGACTCAAATATCAATCAAAGAATTGGTACAAGGCTTGGAGAAACCTGCCCCAGAGCTGCCAAACTGCTGGAGGGTCTGTGTGGGCAAGCGTGAGAGTAGAAGCTCAAGCCCATTCATCAACCACACTGAGACTTAAAAAACTACCTTATGTATCTTTATTTTAGGTGTATGACTGCTTTGCCTATGTGTAAGTACACTGTGTGTGTGCAGTAGCCATGGAGTTCAGAAGATAGTGTTAGATCTCCTGGAGCTAGGGTCACAGAGGATTGTGAGCCTCAGCACAGCAGCTGAGAATCGACTCTGGGTCTTCTACAAGAGCAGCCAGCTCTCCTGACTGCTGAGCCGTCTCTCCAGCCCCAGCCCTGACCATTTTGTGAGGTTTTATCCACCAGTTCTCACAGGAAATGCTAGAGTAGAATTCCTTTGTGTTTCTAGCAAGAAACATCCTTCCCTTCGTTCCTGGAGATACATGTCAGACTGTCTGTTCATAGCAAAGGCCGCCTCAGAAGGCAGCAAGCCTGACAGACCGAGTTCACAAACACAATAATAGTAAAGAAGGAATTTAAATATCTCCCATGACCTTGCCTTTGCACCTGATGTACTGACAACCCTCCAGGAAGAGACCTGCCAGCCAAACAGAGGGCTAAGGTTTCCTCAGAGGAGACCCAAAAGAGAAGAGAGACTGCAGCCTCTGAGAAGCTACCATGTAAATAAATCAGCTCTCCTTGGGCCTGAGTATTTAATACCACCTCGAATCCTAGACCAAGTGGCAGAAAGATGATCTATCTGATAGAAGGGACAAGATCGCAGAGGAGGTCGGCAGGAGGAGAGTGGGAAGTACATGGACTTCCTGGGCACTTCTGTTCAGTACTGCCGTGAACCTAAAACTGTTTAAAAACAAATCTACTTTTTAAATCGGGGATGATTAGGAGGTGGGGCCTGGTTGGAGGAAATGGGACTGGGTGTGTCTTTGGAAGGCGTGTCTTGGCTCCAGACACTTCCTCTCTGCCTTTGCTTCTAGTCTGTGGTGAGGTTAGAGGCTCCCCCACCATGCCTTTCACTATGATGCCCGATCTGCCTCACCACACATGAACTCAGAAGCAACAGAGCCAAGCGACCATGGATGAAAGCTATGAGGCAGTTATTTTGTCAAGTGACAGACAAAAAAAAACAAAAAAACAAAAAAACAAAAAAACAAAAAATCTGACTACCATTTGCCTTATAGAGAATGGAATCACATCCTATCTCAAAAAACTAAGGGCTGGTGTGATGGTTCGGTGAGTAAAGGTGTTTGCAGCTAAGCCTAAGAATCTGAGCTCGATCCCCAGAGCCTACATGCTGGAAGTAAAGCACTAACTCCCATTGTTGGCCAAGACAGATGAAGAAAGGATGTCCTCAAAGGTGTAGAATGTCCTCTCACCCTCAGCCCCAGGCTGATGACTCCATATTTAAGTCCCTTCTACTGAAGTGATCTATCCGGTCTTATTTGACCTCAAGCTGGTTCTCTCCACAGCTCAAGGTCTTTTTGTCTACCCCTGAAACATTTTGGGAAATACAGCATTTCTCAAAGACCCTGCCCTGGGAGTCCCATCCATCACTATCACAGAGAGGCCAGGGCTCCCATGAGTCCTCAGGAGTGTTGTTGCTGAGTACAGTGTTCTGTACTCAGGAGTCCGTCCAGCATCCAGCCATCCTTCCCACCACCCTGTAGGCTAATCATGGGGGTCTACTGGGGGTGCTACACTGGTGTCTGCATCCTATCAAGTCTTCCACAGAAGCCTGGCAGCCCTTCTAGAAGACTCCCTGTCATGGAAGCTTTGGGTAGAGTTGTGTCTTATTAACCATTCTGGTTATATGGTTTTCGCCAGACTCCTTCTCTGTCTCCCACCGTGTTTATCATGCTGAAAGGGCAGGATCTGCTTCTCATACTCAGTCTGCTCTCCCCAAATCCACTTTCTGTGGAATAAATGTGTGTAGACAGACACTGGTTCAGAAATTTAGCTTCTGAAAGTGGCTGATAATGTTTCCTCCATGTTCTACCTCATTTGGGTATTTCAAATGTTTGAAAATTTTCAACTCACATGCAGAAAACTTCCCCAAGCTGACCTTCGAAGAGAGGGTAGACTCAGAACATCGATAATGGTTATGATGTCCAAGTAGCAAGGATTTCCCTACTTTGATGCACACACAGGGAGAGAGGCTTGTGGGCTTGTGGGATCTCTCACTAATTCTGTCTTCTTGGCTGGTGCAGGCATGGCCCACAGTCACCTTCTGTCCCCTCGGGCAAGCAAGGACTTGGTGATAGTGCTCCTTTGACAGCTGGACATTGACCCTGAGGAGGATGAAAGACCACATTACAGGTTAAAACTACACTCAGCACGTCTTTGCTGTGGGGTGGGAAAGCCTCACCAAGGGCTCACCCTGCCATCCAAGTCTTGGTTATTCTTGACTTTAGAACTTCACTCTGGCTTGAAGGTCTAATGAATTAAAGACAGACTTTTCATAGGAAAGGACCTTCCTCTCAGCACTGCAGTGAAAGTCTTCAGGGAAAAAGAGACTCCCATCGGGGCTGCTTCTCAGACAGCCAGGCTCGGAGAAGGTGTGGTGTGATTTTAAGAGAACAAAGAGGACAAGCCTTAGGAATGACCAGGTTGGCAGAGTGGAGGGAGAAGTTGCCTCCCCAGGAAGGAAGCTATCTGCTCAGGGAGACAGCTCAGGAGACCCTGGGTCTTTGGGTTTCTATTGGGTCCCTGGGCAACCAGCCTCAAAAAGTGATGGTCTATGGCAGCAAGAAGAACTACAGTTTGGAGGCTGATGCCCATTCACACATACCCTTCTCCAAGTTATAAAGCCAGGGACCTCCAGGATAAGGAGACAGTCCATGCGAGAAACATCTAGAGTGGCTAAAAAATACGTGGGGCAAAGATTTAGAGGATAGTAACACAGGCCTTTCGTTGACCTGCCTTTAAAAGGACAATAAGGGAGGTGTAGATAGAGACCAGCCATCTTCTTGTCAGCCAATGGCTCCTGATCCAGGCCCAGCCACGTGCACAGGGCCTCCTATGACACCAGGCAGCATATTGCTGAACATCCTGAAGATTTGACAGCCATGCTGGACAAGATCAGGACATAGCAAGACTAAGCAAGGGGATCCAAAATACAGTGCTAGAAAGATGAAGGCATGACCTCCATGGCGCTGCCAAGCGTGAGTGGTTTGTTAAAGAGTGTTCATGTAAGTGTGACTAAGGCAGTAGGAGACAGGGCCATCACTTCTGCCTCAGGAGTGACAGATAGCCACAGTGCATCCATCCTTAACAGGAATAGTCATCTGCAGCGCTCTGGGCTCACTGTTGAAGCAGCTCTGTCCATGGCACCTGCCCAGTTGGCCTCCACCCACTTTCCCACACACCCGTCAGGCTTGGGCATCTGTTCATGGAGAGGGGAGTTCAAGTTCAGGTCACAGCACACTGGGCAGGCGGTGAGAGGGTTGCCAACCGGTAAGGTGTGCAGGGGAGGGGCTCCCAAAAGACCACTAAAACCCAGTGGTGAAGGCCCTGGCGGAGGCAGCATCTCTGTCCTGAGGGCGAGGGTGAGGTCAACAGTGCGCACACACACACACACACACACACACACACACACACACACACACACCTTATTCCTGGCTGTGGCCAGAGGCTAACTGCGTGTGATCGGTTCAGCCGCCTTTAAGCAAACGAGCTTCACACCGTAAAGCTTCTGGCTGTTGCCTTTGCTCCTTCTCTTCAGCCTCAAATGCCATCCGTGTGTTTCTCAGCAACATTAATTAAAATCCTTTTAAAGGCCGGGCAGCTTTCCACACAGGAAGGCCGTCGCCAGGGGAGCACTTTCACAGGTGAACTGGCTCCTTAAAAGGTTTTAAATTAATGTCATTCCCCATAATTCTTAGCTTTCCAAAAAGCAAGTTTTACAGCTACACTGCCTTCCTCTCAATGGGCCGGAGTGTGAGCAGTTGGAGGAGAAGGTAGGGCTCAGAAACGGACACCGGCCCATGCCCCCATTCCCTCGTGGAAGGAGCAGCCTCTAATGCTGTTTCTGGAGGGTTCTTTCTCCCATTTCATACATTGTTTGTCCTCGGAAGAAACCACCCAGGATGCTTAAAGGCACTCACCTCGTGGCATTCCTCAAAGACTCAGATGGAACCCAAGTACTGGTGCTTAGTTCTCCAGTGCTTTCTTCTGGCTTAGTACTTCTGGCACCTCTGCCATACTCATAACTGTCTCAACTGGATGGCCTCATTCTGGACCAGGCACCTCGAACATCTTATCCAATTTAGTCCTTATGGCTATGCCAGTGGGCAAGTAATTTTACCTCCTCTTAAAATGCACAGAAATGCCAGGTTTTAGGGTACATGGCTTTAATCTCAGCACTAGGGAGGCAGAGGCAGAAAGATCTCAGTGAGTTCAACAAAGAGAGTTCCAGGACAGCTAGGGATGTGGCACAAAGAAACCTGTCTCAAAATAAATAAATAAATAAATAAATAAATAAATAAGCAAGCACAGAAAGGGTAAGAGAGATCGCTCAGCAGCTAAGACCACTTGTTGCTCTTGCAAAAGACCCAGGTTTGATTCCCAGCACCCAGCATCCACACAGAAGCTCACAGTTATCTGAAACTCTAGTCCCAGGGAATCTGATGCCTAGATAAATAAATAAATAAATAAATAAATAAATAAATAAATAAATCAGACTTTGGAGCCACAAGGATTGACATGCAACCCCCACAGGCTCATTGCTATGTGGTACGGTATAAGCCACCTGGCTTCCCTGAACCTATTTTTGTATTTGTATATTCACGTATGTGTGGATACATGTGTGTACAGCTTTGTGTGGATACAGGTGTGTATAAATATATGTGGTTACACATGTGTGCTCTTGAGTGTGTTTCTTTTCACTTTACTACTTTATGAAAATGATAGAATGTGTTTTGTAAGTATTTTAATAATGGTGAAAAGCAAAAAAAAAAGAAGAAGTAAAGATACAGAAATGAGTGGCAGGGTCCCCTAGCCCCATGGTAATTCCCAGTAGAGCTACCATGAAACCAGAAAGGTTGTGGCTGTCTCTGATGAATAACTGAGCTCCAGGACCTCCATACCAAAAGGACACCTAGACAGCGGACTACAGGAATGGCTATGCCATCCTAGTGTCCCACTGTAGTCAGAGCCTGAGGCAGAGCTCACAGGGCTGGCTTGGTGGAGGACCCAGGAAGGAAGAAGTCAGAGAGGAGAGGAGGACCAGAGGGGAAAAACAGCCAGGGGCATGTTTCCTGGCTAACCACGGCTGTCAGCACTGTGAGGTCACCTAAGCACTGTACAGTTGAGGCCTTGGTACCATATAGTCTCCTTAAGTGCCTATCTCACCTGCCACTGGTCGGTCATTGCTCAGAATAGCCACAGCCTCTCTGTGGCACAAGTATCTGTGACCAGAGGATTTTCCCCATGGCCTAGGACACACTACAGCCCAGGAGGGGACACTGAGGCTTAGTTACTGTCCTGGAAGGCCCCCTGTGAGCACGAGCTCCACATTTACACACCATGCCATGATGCATTCTGGGGCATGAGGAGGCGCTTGGTCCACATCTGCACCTACAGAGACAAGAGCATGCTGGAAAAGGCAAGCCCCAGGAATCCCAGGGATGCCAGGTGACGCTATGCTTCCAGAGAAGGGAGGTCAGAGAGGTCACCAACCTTGGGTTCTAGATAATACTCTGCCTGGAGTTTCAGAAACCACTAGATCCTGAGAACCCTGAACTGTGGGGGCTGAGAACAACTCCCCTTACTCCCTCCCAGGCTCTCTTCACTCCTAAGGAGTGGGTTCTTTAAGTAACAACTTGAATTCTCAGACAATGAGGCTTTCCCCCAGTCCACCTCAGGCCAGAGTCCTACCCAGCAAGATTAGGACTAGAGATGGAGTCGGGGCGGGGCAGAAGAGAGGGTACAGTGCTGTGCCCATTGTTTGCCCACTCTCTGCAGCTGCAATGGCTCCCTGGGACTGGCACGCCCTGCAGTGGTGGCTGGGGAGTCAGTTGCCTGCACTCTTTCCATAATGAGTGCAGACACTGCCTGTCGCCATATACACTGCTGGCACCACCCAGGGCCCACCCAGCCGATGTTTCTGATGACACGCCCCTCCACCCTCTCTGCCTTCACCTTGATTGATGGATGCTTTCAAGCCATCTGGGCTCAGCTGTGTCTCTGTCCTCCTGCACACTGTCTTGTTCCTGGTGGGGATTCACAGTCTGGACACCAAGGCTTCAAACTCTCCAAACACCCACAGTACTGTAACCCAGCCTGGTCAACACCAGCTGCTCACAAAGACCAGGAGAGACCTGGGAAGCTGGCTTTGACATGGCCCTACCTATGCCAGGCAAAGGTCCAGCAGCTCAGCAGCTTCTCAACCTAGCCCAGAGGGGTGGAAACAAGCCCTGGCCAGCCACAGTTTCCATGACTGGGTCTATCTTCTGGACACTGGAGTGTGTTTGTGTTTTCAGGAGCTACAGATTCTTGATTCAAAGGGAAGCTTAGACGTGAGAAAATATTATACACACTTGGAAGTGCAACAAACAGAAAATTATCTGGTAGAATCAGCCACGCAGGGATCTAGGGTGCAGGAAGCCTGGAAGCTGCTCATATTCATTGTCAGGGACAAAGTACCCTGCACTAAGTACCCTCACCCAGCCTGAGCTGACCAAATGTCAAGCTGGCTGGTTGAATCGGGACTAACGGACTAAGTTAGGTCCCTATGCACTTCCATATATCCAAGTTCAACTTCAAAATGCTTCCTTCGTGTAGGAGCCCATGTGGCCTAGGAGAATATTGTTCCTACTACACAGGAAATGAGCCTGCCCACCAACAGGCAATCCACTTGCTGAGACCCCCCAAAAGACTCTCATCAGGGCAGGACCCCATGGCCTACAAAGAGTGAACCTAACAGACTCCACAATGGAAACCAGGAGTGGATGCCCAGTGTGCGGAGTGTCTTCCTATCATCTGTGCCCCAGCCAGGACCACTCATCAACCTGTCAAAGGCCATACCTAGGGGTCATGTTTATTACAACATCCAGAGGACTCCCAGGTAGGGGTCAGGGCCTCCAAACTAGAGGATACTCTGAATTCCACTGTCTTAAGTGTTCACATCTAGTTCCTGCTTTTCCAGGGTTCAGAGAATCTCTGCTAGTCATTTGTGTTGTGATAAATTTAAGAGTCAGTCTGTGAGGGAGGCCTCACTGGCCAGCGCTCAGCATGGCTGCCAAGACAAAGCTCCTCAAACACCACAGCAGCTTCTTCCAATCAACAGAATGGAGCCTCAGTTTGCAAGCCAGAAGTCCACAGCCATGGCATCCCCAGGACTGGCACTTCCCTGTTTGGCTTGTAGACCCCATCTTCTCCCTATTCTCATATGACCATCTCTCTGCTTCTGTCTCAATCCCCACATTTTTATAAGGGCACCAGTCACATCAGATTGATGACCTCATTTTGATTTAAAAATCATACAATTTTGAAGTTGATTTTTGAATATATGAACTATATTCAACATATGAATATATGAAAGTGGATAGGGACCTAACTTAGTTCATAAGTTCAAATTTATCCAGCCAGCTGGACATTTGGTCAGCTGCCAGCCTAGGTCAGGGTACTTGGTGCAGGGTACTCCCCAACTGACAATGCATATGAGCAGGCTTCCTGCACCTAGGTTCCTGCATGGTTGATTCTACCAGACAGTTCACAAATAACACAGATGCCTACCGGGTAGGGAAAATGGCTTAGCCCTGGGAGAGGTGGGGAAAAGGGGACTATAGAACCTATTGCCTAGTTCTGGATCCTCTTAAAACTACCAAGTCACTGTCATGAGGGTCTGCCTCATTCACATTCACTGTCAGGCAAACAGGCAGGAAAGAGCCAGATTATACCCAAGACCCGCAGGTCCAGGGCAATAGCCCCAGGCACTCTGGAAACAAGGTCCCGTCTGGACTCCACAATTGCAAAGGTGTTTTATTTCCTGGAATTTTCAGATCAAAGGACATTGTTTTAAGACTCTGGGCTGCTATTCCCATTTCTGCGGGGAATCATAACAGGTAACAGTCAATTACTATCAGTGTGGGCAGAGAACCAGAAAGAAAAGAGCTATGTTTCCGTCAGCAGCGAGACCCATCAGAAGACTGTGGGCTGCCGATCCCACAGCTCATGAGCTCTTTGAGACACACTTGGCTCCAGTAGAACACAGGAGAGCAAACTCCTCCAGCTACACATGCAGGGAGCCAACCCTGGGGTGAACTTTCAGCAGGATGTGGGTACCTCAGGGCTCTCTAAGGCCATAAGAAGGAAGACACACCATGGTGCTGCATGCCTGTAACATCAGGGACTGAGAGACTGAGGCAAGAGGACTGCTGTGAGTTTGAACATCACAGAACCTTGCATCAAGACAGTAAGAGCAAAAAGGCCACCCCAAATCCTCTGTTCTGGAATAGTGGTGGCCAATTTTCCCTCTACATCAACCACGGATCCTGGGCAGCCTCAGTGTCTAGACCTCCCGTCCACCATTGCTTCCTCCCACCTTCTTCCTTAAAAAACATTGAGACTGCTGGATGGAATGTTCCAGAAGAAAGAGACACTCCACAGGCAGTTCCTCTCACCTCACTCCCTTCCCCTTTAAGAGAGCTAAGGGTTGCTTGAGTTTTATGTGTAAGTGTATAGGAAGGCCACCCACACATTAGGAAGCTGAGGTTGCCAGAAAACAAAATTCCCAGACTTCAAATACCTCTATTCCAGGAGCTAAGGCTCCATCTGACCACTGAAGATTGATCTTCTGCTCTAAGGCTGAGCTCACAAACATTGCTGAAGGAGTCTGATGGCCCCTCCCTTCCCTCAATGGAGAACACCCCTCTCACCTCTCAGCAGGCCACAGCATCCCCCAAGCTCCAGATGGATAGCATGGAGCCCAGACTCCTGAGCCCCAAAGATTCTCTCACCACAGCGGGGAGTGTCAAACCTCCAGACGATTCTAGTCATGCTACACTTTCAGAGTAGATACATGCGAGAAAGGAGTGACCAACCAGTAACATACTGTGAACCAATGGGCCACTCAAGGCAAAAATATCTAACAAAGGGCTGGGAAACGGCTCAGTGAGTAATGTTTGCAGACATGAGGACACTGAACCCAATCCTTAGAACCCACATAAAAAGCCAGGCATGACAACAGTGCACTACATTTCCTAGGGCTCCCTGGTTAGTCAGCCTAGCTGACTTATCAAGCTCTGGGCCAATGAGAGATCCTGTCTTAAAAACAAAACAAAACAAAACAATACAAGGCAGATGTCTCCTTTTTAAAAAAAAATGACACTCAAGGTTGTCCTGTGGTCTCCTCAGGTCTCTTTCTTCTGGAACATTCCATCCAGCAGTCTCAGTATTTTTTAAGGAAGAAGGTGGGAGGAAGCAATGGTGGATGGATCCACGGATCCACACAACACACACACACACACACACACACACACACGCCTGCAACAACACAAACACACATACACCAACTTAAAAAAAAACTCTGACCAAACCATATTCCAAAAGAGACTAAAGAGATTGCAAGTAGATCAAAAGGCCAGCTACACAAAAGAAACACACACACATGTGTGCGCACATACACACACACACATAGTTTTTAAAATATATATATATTGTTGATATGTGTCCCCTTCCCTGGGAGACAAGTGCTCCCTGGAACTGGAACCAATCACCTCTACGTCTCTGTCACTGTGCCTAGCTCCTAGCCATGTCTTACACCAAGAAAGCACCTAACATGTAACCACAGTGGGTACCTTATTGCCTCCTGTCGTGGGACTGCCAATGTCCAGTGTCAGCAATAGAGAACGCTGATCACAGACAAGCCAGGCTCCCCAAGTGTGGCAGGCACAGGCACAGGCTCAGGACTCCTCTGGGCTTCCAGTGTTAGCACAGCAGCAAGCCACCAGACTCTCTCACACTTCCCAAGAATGCTCTACGGGGTCAGTGTCTACTTTGGGGTCACCTGGTCCCAAGCCTAGCTTGTGATGGCTTAGAGAAGACACAATGACATCTTTGTTTCCTTAACAACATCAACAAAAGATAGAAGGCAAATATACTAGGACAGTGACCAGAATGTGCTACCTGGATGGCCAGACAGGACCTGTGCTTGACTAAAGCCACTCTACCTTCCTGAAAGTTCGGCTTCCTTGTGAAGGAGCCACACTCATGCATTTTGCCCTGGGGCTCACAAACACTCTGCCCAAGCCGAGAAACATCACAAGAGATCATTACCCAACCCAGATATCTATACCAGGTATCCACTATCAAGACATCAGAAGCTCATGGGTTTTAGCCCCAGCCATGGTCAGAGAAGCCCCACAGCCCCACCCCACACTGCCATGGGAAGTTCTGACATTCCAAGAACTCTCTTTCCAACTTTACGTGGATACTTTACAGCTCCCGGCCCTCCAGGCTTGGCAGAGAGACAGGAATGCCTCTCCCCTTCCTCCAGGGTGGGCCCGGATGGTGGAGGAGGGGTCCACAGCCCTCCATGCCTGCTCGAGCCTTCAACTCACCACGGCAGCTTTACGACAGGGGTGATGGGCCTCAACGGAGAAAGAGTACTGCTAAAGATCAATATCCTGGAGAATTAAGAAGGAGATATTTCAAGAATTGTGCACGCAAACAGTCGAAAGGCAAATGGTTTTAGTAATGACTTATTAAAAGGTTTCTTCCCGGACTGAGAGCCCCAGAGCGTATAAAGCCCAAACCACTTAGTACAACAAATTTAAGCACTGTGAGGCAGGTCTATGCCTAAGTCTCCCCAAGGTTCATCGAACAGCAGTTCCTACCGGGGGCCTGTTCTGGTTTGCTTCTCAGCAGCTCAGATTAGATCCTCACAGCTTCTCCTTCTCCACAAGAGCAGATCCCCAGAGTGTTGGTGCACCTCACTGTAGACCCTGAGAAACCACACTTGGGCCTGAGCTAAACCCACTCTCTGTACCCTCATGCCCTTGGCTGAGCTGGGGTTGGAGTTGTGAGCCCTGAGGCCCTTCCACATCAGACTCTCTCTTCAACCTAAAGCACTTGAGCTGCCTCTGGTCACTCGTGATGCTGAATCTTCCTTGGCAACTTGATGAAATTCAGAATCACCTAGGTCCTGGGATGAAGGAGACATACCTTCACACATGTCTGAAAAGGAATTTGCAGAGAGCTTTAATTGAGGAAGGAAGACACATTCTGAGCATGGGTGGCATAATCCGCTCCCCCACCCACCCCTAGACACGCATGGTGGACTGAAGGAGAAAGGAAATTGGAGAAAGCAAGCTGACCCCAGTTCCTTGTTCTCTGCTTTGACTGTGGGTGCAACATGGCCAGCTGCCCACCACCCAGCCAAAGCTGCCTCTGTATCCTCAAACACTTCCTTCCCTGAGTGGTTTGTGCCAGGTGTTTTGAGGAAGACTGTGGTGAAAAAGATCCCGAATGTACCAGGGAACCCTGATTTGCATAGATTCAGGCTGGGCAGAGCAGGTCTTCTTAAACTGCCATTTCTCAGGGGAAGCCTCATCCAGTGGGTACAATCTGAGATGGATTACTTTCCGTTTCTTGTTCTCAGCTTTAGACCCCCTCTGAAGGTGTGGGGAAACCCCAAGTTCACATCCACATTATTTTCACTATAGTTTTATGGCTCTCACAGAAAATGTAGTCAGCTCACCTGAGACTAGGACAAGTTGTAGAGAACTTGGGGGTTGGGGGGAGGGGCGATCACTGTGATCACACTTTCAAGGGGTCTGCTAACCCTGGAAAATGATCAGCCTCGTCGAAGTACAAAGCAAGGCTCCTACCCAAGCACTAGAATGGTACAGAGCCCTCACTCCCTGACAAGGGACAAGTATAGAAAACTTTCCCTGAAGGAAAGTCAACGGAGCTGGTCTAACCCAAAGAATGCAGCCAGAGTCGGCCCCCAAGCTGTCTACACCAGGTCCAACTACAAGTTGGGGCCCTGGCTCCCCACCCCCACTACAGTGTAGCCCTGTCATAGCCAGGGAGCCCTGGCAAGAAGCAGTTAT
The DNA here is from genome assembly GCF_004785775.1 of Grammomys surdaster. Taxonomy (NCBI): domain Eukaryota; kingdom Metazoa; phylum Chordata; class Mammalia; order Rodentia; family Muridae; genus Grammomys; species Grammomys surdaster. The sequence continues at coordinate 3,727,914 of NW_021620869.1, forward strand.
GCGTAGGGTGACCCCACCTGAGCCTGACAGGTAATGTAGAATTATGGGTAGGAAGTGCTGGTCTGTGTGGAGCCTTGGAGAGTGTCTGTTTTACAAGACACAGAAGCACAGTCCGATTCTCATAGGGAATGAGGCTGAGCAGGCCATATGTCTGGCTTCTGCACCCCAAAACAGAAACTTTCCTCTCACTAGGCCAACCTGCCGGAGGCCAGAAGAGGTAGGAAAGCAAGAAGTGGACACCACGAGTACACTCAGCTCAGCGCTGACTCTGCCAAGGTAAATAAAGACTCTAGCCTGATTTCCTTGACCTGTAATGAACTCTGATTCAATCAGGAAGCTGGCCAGGACCACCCTGACCTGCCCTTCCACGATGACCTGTTTCTAGGGACACCACCTAGCCCTGACTACACCCACATCGAGCCCACAGCTCCTCCCTATGGCTGCCTCTTTTCTGTCCCCACTCCCCAAAATACAGGACTATTTTAAAACCATTAGCTCCCTTAGAAAACCACAGGAAATGGGAGGCATCACCCTTTCTTCAAGCTAGCTGCATCCTAAGGGCTTCTGTGACCTAGAGCCAAACTACCTTATGGGAAAGCTTTCCCTTCATGCCCAGTCATGCTTATTCTTTTTGTGTCTCCCTGCTGGGAACGTCATGCACCTCTGTAGGAAGGCTCTGGGCCCCATGATCAAGTCTTTATTCACATAGGGCCAGGTGTGGTGCCTTGATCATGTATCTTCTCAGAATGCATTAGACAAACAAAGAAGATGTATTTTATAAGCACATAATGGCAATCTCCCCTTGGGGAAGTGTGCTACCCTCTCCAAAGACTAGCCCAGGAAGCTGGCATGTAACGCATGTGGATAGCATTCCAGCAGGCCCCTTTTCCACAGAGACTCCTGAACTGGGTTTGTCCCAGACCACAGTCCTTGGTCCTTAACGTAACCCTTTAAGAGGTTAGTGTGATCCCAGCAGGAAGCATCCTTCCCTACACAGTCCTTGCTTTCTGAAAGCCTGTAGAAAAACACTGCGTGCTCATATTCTCATATTCATACCAGGCTTGTTACCTGGGAAGAAAAAAAGTCTCTCAGGGACAATGCCTGGGTGGGGGGGGGGGAGAGAGAGAGAGAGAGAGAGAGAGAGAGAGAGACAGAGCCCTTTATAGGTAGGGGATCTGGGGGAGTTTCACAGGTGAAGAATCTGGGGAGAGCCTTATGGGTGGAGGACCCGGAGAGGGAGTGGGGAGAGCGTCACAAGTATAGGGTCTTGTGAGAGAGTCAGCCTCACAGACAGAGTACCTGGAGAGAGAGAGCCATCCTGGTACATGGGGCTCTTGAGAAACAAAAGCTAAGCTGTTGGTCAAAGTGTAGGGTTCTTAGGGGATCCTGGGAAGACAGGAAAGCAGGACTGAGCAGAAAGAGAAGCGAAATTGATGCCTACCTGGCCAAGCCCTGACTGCTTCTCATGGAGCTCCAGACCAGGCTACGCAGGTCTCAGTGCCCACTTTGGATAGAGGAAACCTGGTCTTCATTTTCTCCCTAACTCAAAGATGGTCACATGTGATGGGCCATGAGTTCTACCCAGGGAAGGTGGATCTCTTCATTGAGAAGACCCCAAAGAACCATCAGATGGAAGCCACATGCTTCCCACTCCCAGCATCTGGGGAGCGAGAGGCATCTGGGCAGACGTCCCGTGTCTGCTCCTGCTGCTGCAGCTGAGAGGAGCTGAGACCTGAGCAGAGCAGTGGTGTAGACGAAGTTTATGTAACGGGCCAAAGCATGGAGAAGGCAGCAAGTGCAGTGGGATCCAGGTTACTAGCCTTGGTGCACCACGCTTCCCTCCTGTGATCTCATCTGGCCTTTCTGTGCCCACACTTCCTGGAGTTCCCTCTGTATTACAACTCTATGCCTTACTAGGCTGTCTACTCTACTCTCTGTCCCCCACATACATTGAAAGGACACCGTCATTGTTGCTTTAACTATACGTATTTCATAATTTTCAATAGATTCTGTTTTGAAAATATGCTGTTTTAGTTTTTTTTTTAAATGAATGATTTTCCGATCTGCCTATTTTTAAGATTTATTCATTTTTATTTTATGTTTATGAATTTTTTTGCCTGTGTGTTTGTCTATTCACCATATGCATGACTTGTGCCTTCATAGGCCAGAAGAGGGTGCTGGGTCCTCTGGAGTTACAGATGGTTGAGATCGCTCATGTGGGTTCTGGGAATTGAACCCCAGTCCTTTGGACAAACAGTAAATGCTCTTAACCACTGAGCCATCTCTCTAGCCCCATTATTTCAGCGTACTCTGAAAATATTTTGGTAACTCTAGTTAAACTGTTACAATTTTTATCCTGAGAGAATGATCGATCCTTATTGCAGAGATGTTTTCTGATATTTATTGATGCTTTCCTGAGTTCCAGGCTCTGATGCTGCTGGTAGCACATCAATACACACACACAGACACACACACAGACACAAACACACACGCACAAGGAAAACATGCCCCCTGTCATCAAAGAGTCTAGAAGGAAAGAGACAGGCTAAAGTAACACGTTCCACACAGGCAAGTATGGGAAGTGCTCAGTGTTATAAAGTACACCCCCTCCCAAGATACACATGAGGTAAAGCGGGTATTTGAGAGGTGATCAGATCGTGAGGGCTCTAGCTTTATCAATGAAGTAATTTTTTGATGAGGTTATAGCTGAATGGACCATTAGACAATGGGGCTTGGCCAGAGGAAGTGGATCACTAGGGGGTGGGACTGCAAGGTACATGTCTTGTCTGTAGGCCTCTCCTCCCCATCCTTCTACTTCTTGGCTACCACAATGTGAGCCCCGTCATGCTCAAAAAAAAAAAAAAAAAAAGAGGCATCCTGCCTTATTACAGGCCCAGAGCAATAGAGCCAACTGACTATGGACTAAAACCCTGACTGACTGATACACTGAGGAACTCAGAGAGGCATACCCCAGCCTACTGGCTCCAGGTCCCTTTTCTTCAGAGAGACTCATGATTACTTCCTTAGCCCTCCCATTGAACAACCTCCAAGCCTTTGACCACTGCCCATTGTTGACTTACTGCTCACAGCCCTTCCTGGAACTAGACAGCAGTTCCCACTTCAGACACACATGATCTTGCTGACCGACAATCACAGTTCCCCTCTGCCTTGCTAGGTATGCTTCAGCTGAGCATGGGATCCAACCTAGCCAATCATAGACCCCATGTTTCTGAGCACAGTACTGACCTAAGACTCGACACGTGACTGAGAATGGACATCAAAGTCTTGCCCTCAGATTAGTTACACAGTGGCTGGTGAGAGGATATCTCTTTATGGACAGAGAGTGACAGTGTGGCCCTGGGCAGCCTGAGACCTTTGTAAGAAGAGTCACCAGCAGGCAGGGTCAGGGAAGAAGTACAAAGCAGAAAGGGGGAAAATACTGGCTGTACCAAGGTTTACTCCACGGCTTCCTATCATAGGCACGAACATGCCTGATCCCATCTGAGTTATCCCAGTAACCAGACACCTGAGCCACCGGACACCTCCAGGTGAGGTGCACTTTCTGCAGAAGCCCTGGTGAGAAGTTGCCCACATTGAAGGTGACACAGAAATCAGGACAGGGTGGCATCAGAGCTTCCTCTCCAATGGGATCCTCACAGAAAATCCCATCCATCTGTGGCCAGGCACTGTATGCCGCCACTGACTGAAGACAGAGGTGGGGAAGCTGCAGGTCCTTGAGAAAATCCTGAGGTCCCTGGGCTGTGGGCTTCAAACAAGCCCTCACCAACATGTCCGTCTTTGAACTGTTCATGAAAAGCTCTAATCAGTGTGACACTTTACACTCTTTATTCACGCCCATCATGGCATTAGGAAGGCCTCAGATCTCCTTCAAACCGGCCGTGCAGTACCCTTGTCCCTGTTAGTCAGAATCAAAACAATTCATGGGCTCTGAGAAGCAAAGGACATCCCGGCTGTTTGCCACCAAGAACCGCTAGGACTGGAGAGAGATGGCTATTCGGGGGAGTGAGAAGGAGGAGACACTGCTTTCCCAGAAGGAATACATTTGTGCATGCGCTTTGATCCTGGGAGAATTTTTATTTGTTTTACCCACATCCTTTCCACTGTCTCACCCAGTGAAAGGTGCTTTAAATTAAATGGAGCTAGGAAACACTTCTCCCCACCCCCACACTCTCCCCACCACACGGGCCATGGGCTTCAGTCAGCAGGAGATGTACAATCACGCCATGCTCACATGTAACTGGAATAAATTGAGACAAATCAACGCAGAGGCACCATGTGCATTTGGAATGCTCTTTGCCTTGGTCTCCCACCATGTTTTGCAGACAGCTATGTCTCAAGACAAACAGGAAGTGGCAGTGTGTTTAGCCACTCCAGCACAGAACTCGTGGACAGCTTCTGCTTCACAGTTGCTGCTGACTGAATTGATATAGATCTGTCTCCGTGATCACCTGCCCTCCTCTCCGGGCCTTTCTGTTATTCCCAGTCAACCAACTCTACAGAGACTTATTTTAGATGTTCTCTCTCTCTCTCTCTCTCTCTCTCTCTCTCTCTCTCTCTCTCTCTCTGCTTTTGGTAGAATAGTATAGAAGTCGCAGAGCCTCTAAGAACAGAGGAAGAAGTGAGGAGTGTGTCATCAAAGAGCCCAGGGCTCTATGAAAGCCTAGCTAACAGCACCTGGCGACCTCCAAGAAAAAACTGTCTACCAGCCAGGCCCTTCCAAGACTTGTGTTAAGGAAGATGCCTCTGGCCCCTCTAAAGAGAATCTGAAACAGACCTCTTACTTTTCAACCTCTGCTCTCTGCTCTCTGCCAGCCTAGATCCTGTGACACGCCATTTACTCCAGATTCCCCGGCAGGCTGACCTCACCTGCCCCTTTAAGGTGTCATTGTGTCTATTTCTGCATTTGAAAGATGCTTAAGTCATCCCTCTGCTCCCACACAGTCTGACATAGCTACTAGACTCAGGCTCAAGTGCTCTGCCATGAAGGTAGGCTTCCACACACTGTGATTATGTAGACAAATATGCCCACCCCACCCCCTGCCCATTACCCATAGCCATGGACTCCGAGTCATAAACTCTAAACATACTTGTTCCTACATAGTATTTACTTCCTTTTTAAAGACAGTGTGACAGTGACTGATTTGCCATATAACCCAGTATGGCTTTGCAATCCTCCTGCCTCAGCCTCTCAAGCATGCACTGCCAGGCCTAAATCATAGCACCTATTGTTCTGTGATGCCCTTAGCCTCTTACAATGACAAATGAGCTGATCGTAGCTCTTTGTTACATTCTCCAACAGTTTCCACAGTCTGGTGGCCATTCCTCTTGGTTTGCAGATATGTCTCTTCCCCAGTGTAACAGCACCTCACTTCCTGAATGAGGCATTGCCTCTTTCCTGTCACATTCTTGTCCTAGGGAATGAGATTTTATGGCTAAAGGGACCAGAAGTGAGCATATGTTTACTAGGTTTGATACGACCGGAGATCAGGACAGGGTATCTACGCCTTCCCTACAGCACTACCTCTCCCCCAACCTCTAGAGCTGGGTAGCTATTCTTTTACATACCTAGCACTCATGCCCGAGTTGGTTCTGGGATAATCTCCCTGTCTGTCTGTCTGTCTCTGCCTGTCTCTCTGTCTCTCTCTGTCTGTCTCTGTGTGTGTCTCATGCACATGGGCATGTGTGCACGCGCGCACACACACATACACACACACACACACACACACACACACACACTATCCATCCAAGAATATCATGAGGTGTTCCAGGTGATCCAGTCCCCATAGGTACAAAACTCTTTCCCCACAGTTCCCTATGCTTCTTAATTTTGCAACCCAGATCAGTTATGCTAATTTACACTTCCAAGAAAGCCATTCATCCCACCTTAGTCTTATGTGTTTTAGTGCACTGGCATAGAATTTTCATAATTGTCAGCCGGATCTCTACGTTGCCCCATCCCCTTGCCATACAGTTGAGTTACATGACCAGTTCTAACCAACAGGTGGAAGTGATGCATACCCTACAGGAGTCAAAACATAAGAAAGTTAGCATGTGACCCTCCTCATGTCTCTTCCCCAACTGTACTATCATAAACAGAGTTTCAGTCAATGTTGGTCCCTGTGTGTCCACATAGAGTCTGTGCTTTCCTGCATGGAACACCCAGACCAGGAAGAAATAGACATAAGTCAAAGTAAGCTCAGAGATCCTCTGTTTTGGTTCCAACTGCTTCTGGGCCTTGCCTCAAAATATCTTCTGCTCCTCAAGAAGATAAAAACATTTCCCCACATGCCCCTCCGGAACTCCTCAGTCCACCTTTCTTAGACTTTACTCTGCTAGTTGTTATAGGTGTGGAATGGCAGAGGAATGTTAACTTTTAGGTAAGCATGTACCTCCATGTGCAAATGATTGCCCAAAGTGGAGTGTTCAAGCCCCTCTTCCACTTAAATCCAGCACTCTCTAAATGGGAAACTTGCCCCACCCCATGCCACCCTCATGTGAACTGTGCTTTCACGATGGCTGCATTCACTGGACTCGAGACGCTGAGAGGGTCATTATGTCTGAGGGAGGGTTTATCTGGTCACTCCATTAACCTGATGGACAGGAACCTTGTTCCAAGTCAGCATGTTCCAGAAGCTCTGGAAACCTACAACGAGCAAACACCAAGAGTCAGACTCACAGGGAACAAAGGCTCTCTGAGAAAGGCCAAGGGGGTGTGCCAACCCCATCTAAGGAGCAAGACTGGGGAGAAGATGAGCATCGTAGTAGGAAAGCCTCTACACCTTAGACACAAGTCCATCAGCGTCAGCCCCTGTGAATCCAAGCTCCGGACCAAGAAGCCACCTTCCAGCCATAACAGCACAGGTGACATTACTCTGGAAAACCCCAGCTCAGCTCCAGACTCTTATCAGATTCTGACAGTGGTCCACCAAGGATGCTGAACAGGGGAAGAGCAGATGATACTCCAGTCAACTGCTGCAGATGAAGCCCCAAGCCAGTGCCCACCGCTGCACAGAGAGCTCCGCTCTCCCAGATCAGGTGCATCTGCTCTCTCCTGGAGGACCTGGCTCTCCCTGCTGCAGTGAGAAAGCCCGTCATACAGGAAACAATGGGAGCCACAGAGCAGAAGGACCCGGCCTCACTATCTTGCCATAGAAAGGTGTCATTGTATAAACATCTGAATTGGTGCTTGCTTCTATTGCATCTTTCCCCTGACATTAACAGTCAGTTGACTTCTGTTTCACTGTGGCAGACTAAGGAGTGTATAACCCCTGACGCAAATCCCACTAAAATGAGAAAATAAACCAGGAAATGAGGCTCTACTTCCCAAAGCTCTGAAAATAGAGGTTTAAGGAGGCCTCAGAATGCCAGACCCAACCTAAGGGGGGGGGGGGAGGCAGGATGCAGTCTGGGTCTAAAACAGGTGTCCCTAGAACCCTCAGCAAGTGCTCCTTCCACGTGCCAGACTGCAGCCTTATCCTGCCCAGTCTTTTCCCCACCAGCAATAGTACTGGTGAGACAGCATCAGAAAAGCCCCGCCTCCCTCCGTCCACCCACCCACGCTCACTCCTACAGCAGCGCCTCCTCTGGCTAGAATATCGTACAATCAGGGCCCATCCAGTGCCTGAGCCCTAAGGAGACACCCAGGACCCTGGACGGCTGACAAGACACACATGGCCAATGAACAGCCTGCCTCTACCATGTCTCACGGAGGGCTGGTCCATGAACTCCTACCGAACCCTGGTCGACGAGGGCTACTGCCAGCTTTTGAAGTGGGATGTGATGGGACCCAAACAACATTTTAGAAAGATGGCTTCCTGAAAAAAGGGTTTGGACTGCTTGCAGTCTCAGGAGACAAGGATTCTGGAAAGTGCCACAGTTGGTTGTCAGGGGGCTTAGATTTGAAGCTCTGATTGGCCAACTGTGTGACCTCAGACAACCCATTCACCATTTCCCAACCTCAGCTGTTTCTGAAAAGGACAGAAAACCCACCTGGGTCAAGCATGGGATAGAACCAGATGTGCCAGGCCTGGAAGCCAAGTCTTTGTCAGTGACAGCACCGTGTGAGTGTCCACTGCCACCTGGGTGTCCTCCATAGCCATGCTGGCTGACTTCTGGGTGATCCAAGCTATGGTATATAGACAACAAGAAAACCCCCTGCTCTCCCCACTTCAGCCCTGATGCCGGGCAAAGTCTTCTGAAAATCCTAACTCTGGGGCAAACTAGCAGGTGGGCTAAGCTCACCAAAGTCAGTCCTTATGGAGCCCACACTCTGACTCGGGGCCCAGGTGTGGTACCCTGTGTATAACACCCTTGCCCCAGAAGGAAGTCCTATCGTCTGTCAGCAAGGCAAGTCCGCAGGGCTCTATAAACCGGCTTTCCTCAGGCCCCTGGTAATCATGGACAGGTGTCTACACATGTCACCAGCTAGGCTGCAGAGATCTGCAGTAGATCTTCATTAACCTCAGCCCCAGGATGTGACCCAAATTAAGCATTCAGGACCTGAGGAGGTTGGCAATGGCAGGCTGGTGACGTGGCCAGAAACTGCACACAGACCCAGCCAGCACTGGGGTCCCAAAGCCCAAGGGCAAGGTGTTGCAACTGTGCCCCACTGCCAGTGGAAGGAGCTATATCGGGCCAACCTCAGCCCATCCTGCCAGGCCATGGGAGCTCAGAGAAGTTTATGAATCAGGTCCAGACCCTGCCCCTCCCCCACCCCCTGTACACAGCTCTCGCAGTCCTTCTGGCCTCCAGATGCACAGTCTGCAAGCTATTTCCCTTTTGTTATTTCAAGCTCGGGGCCTTGATCTTTTGCCACTTTGGAAGGAGCATAGAAACAAAGAGATCTGGGGCTGTTGCTTAATAGTGAGCCGGCATCCATCTTAGTCCCTGTGCCCTCGCTACCCAGCTGAGCCTTTGATGAGAGAAAGCAAGCACCCCAGGAGCTGCTCAGCAGCTCCCTCTCCTGTCCCCACAGACCTCACACAGAGAGCTCCGCACACTCCTCTCAACAGTGGCTGCTGCCAACAGGCTGAGGCTTGGCTCTTGCCAAGCCCTCTGGTGTCCGCAACACAGCAGTGCAGCAGCAATGCAGCCTGTGTGCCTTGCCCTGAGCAGCTGGGGCTGCAGGTCCTTGGCCACACTTCACTAATTCAAGCCCAAGGTGCAGAATCCCTAGCAGTGTGTCTGCCCACCACCCCCTGCCATTAGCCTGCAGGCTTTGGGCTTGCACACTTGGCTGGGTACAGAGGCTCACAACACATGCTTGTTGAAGGATGACTATCCCAGCTCTGCTACACTCAGCAAGCACCCTGAGCATCCTTTGGCACACCAGAAGGAAGGGACATCACCCCTGTTCTCCACTATAACTAGTGTTGTTACAAGCTGTGACAAAGACCCTGGGGGCTAGAGGCAAAGAGGAGTGTCTCAGCCATCTGAGAAACAGAAGGAAAGGCAAGCAGGGCTGTGGCATCCAAGAGAGAATTGAGCAACCACCTTGCAGGCTGAGGTCCTTCCTGAGCCAGAATGAAGGAGTTTCTCCATGAAGGAAAGGGAAAGCCGTTCTAAGACAAAGACAAAATATGGCGTGTTGTCAGACTGTAGATTCCAGAGGGAAAGAAACGATGATATACTCAAGAGTGATGAAGAACCAGTGGCAGAGATTACATACAATCTCAAGAAGCCCTACTGGGTCTGGAACAGGGCAGAGGAACAACACAAAGGGTCAGAAACCAACCACACTGAGTGCCAGGTGCTAATGCAGAGGGCATGGAGCAGTGAGGACAGCCTGGCAGCTGTGGAGGACTTGGGGTTCACTGCTCAGGTGATGGCCAGAGAGTCCTTGTAGAACAAGGTACCAAGGTAGAGGGAGGCCTCAGTGAGGGGCAGGGTAGAGTGACTGCAATGGGGGTAGGAGCTCTGAGAAGGCAGCATTGGGCCATTAGGATGCTACTTCGAGCTGGAGGCTGTGTCTTAGAGCCACAGCACCCGTGGAACAGTAAAGTCTGGGACCAAGAGTCCAGGGACGCATCCATATTTCAGAGCTGGGAAAGAAGTAGAAAGAGCCACAGAAGCCAGAAGATGGTCCTGAGAAAACTCTACAGGAGGAGAGGACACAAGGCAGAAACACGCTCTGACCTCTGTGCTGCTCCTCGCCGTCCATGGTTCAGGTCCCAAGCCTGAGTGCTGGGGCCTACAGTCATGCTTCTCCAGGTGCCTTTGGTCTACAGAAGATGCTAATTCTCCAGACGATGGAGATGGAGTCCTAGGCTGGGGAGGTCTGCGCCAAGTTCCAACTCTGTCTCTGCCCCACAGACACCACGTGCTGTTTCAGTCTCACTCAGCACAGGATGTGGTAACAGCTGAGCACTTTCCAGAGGGCCCATGCAGATGGAAGCCGGACACGGAAACGAATGTCTGTAGAACACAAAGATGGCTCAGCATGTAAAGGCACCTGCCACCAAGCCTGATGACTTGAGTTCCATCCCTGGGCCTCATATGGTAGAAGGGAACCGATCCTACAAGTTGTCCTCTGACCTCTACATGTGCACCTGGGGTGTGCAGACCTCTTACATATACATAAATAAAGATAAATATAAATACTTTTAAAGAAATTAACGTGTGCCCTATCAAGATAACATGAATATAAGGATGTTGAAGTTTATAGCTACCAAGCCAGGTATGAGCGTGCACACCTATAATCCCGATGCTCGGGAGGCAGAAGCAGACAAATCTCTGAGCTCAAGGACAGCCTGTACTACAAAGCAAGTTCCAGGGCAGCCAGGGCTGCAAAGAAAAACTTTACCTCCCCCCTCAAAAAAAGTTCATATCACCCTCACAATCCTCCATATCAGCATCAGCCTCTCCATGAATATTGTAAACATCTCCACCATCATCAACCTCATCTGTGTTCACCACCATCACCGCTACTGTGGTTCGGACTATGAATGAACCCTGAAAGTCCCTGTGCTGAAGATTTGGCCCCCATCCTATAGTGCTTCTGGGAGATAGGGAAAGCTTTTGGAGGTGTGGCCTTGTGGGAACAGGCTAGGTCATGGAGGGGATATCTTTTAAAGGGATATTGAGCTTGCCACCCACACTTCCTTTCTCTTGGCTTCCTGGCTATACTGAGGGAAAGAGCTCCTTCTACAGTCAGCTTGCCTTTCCTCCCTGACAGTGAGCAGTTTTGGTACTTTACCACAGTGATAGAAAGCTAACAACACCGCCACCATCACATCAAACCCACCACGGAATCACATCAAACCCACCACGGAGCACCCTGCCCTGCCTGTGAAGGCCTGCCTCCGCCCATCTTGTCACGTGATCTTCGTGGGAACAGACAACCCTCCAGAAGCACTCTGTCTCTTCACCTTCAAATATCAAATATACCTCGAGTCTTTTTTTTATCCGAAATTAGACAATTTCCTCAGCTGTTTCATGTTTAAATACTCTATTTGCAGGGCTGGAGAGATGGCTCAGCGGTTAAGAGCACTGACTGGAAGAGTTCCAGAGGTCCTGAGTTCAAATCCCAGCAACCACATGGTGGCTCACAACCATCCGTAATGAGATTGGATGCCCTCTTCTGGTGTGTCTGAAGACAGCTACAGTGTACTCATAAATAAAAATAAAAAATAAATCTTTAAAAAATAAATAAATAAATAAATACTCTATTTGCAATCAATAAATCAATACTGTCCATACCACAATATTTAAAAACAGAACTAAGCCCCTCAAAGAAAAACCTTAGTAGCAGACCTCACTAGTTCTATATAAGGACCTCAGTATTTCCTTCCTGTCTCTCTTCCATCATTATGAACAATAGATACACATACATTTCCCAAAATCTGGGGCTCATCTCACGTGATCCACCTTCTCCTCACTCAATGTCACTAGATGCCCTTCTCAAACGATGCCCTCTTCCCTTTCCAAGGCCTCTAACCAAAGCACCCACTCCCCACTCCCACAGCTTCTGGAAGCCACTTGGGGACACCCCCACCCTCCACTCCATGTGCTCCCTACACCTGTGTCCCTAGCCTTCCCTGTATTGAGAAGAATGTCATCTGGGCCTGCCCCATCCAGGGACACTTCCCTCCTTCCAGGGACCTTGGAAAACCAGCCCAGATCCACGGTGTAATCAGCTCTGAGTCTTCAGTCTTCCCCCTACTCCCTGCCACTCTCTACAGTGGGAAGCATGCCGGCATCTATCCTGTCTTAAAAATAAGACCAGTTTCTTGCCAACCCCTTCCAGTTCCACCCCAGCCCACTTCTCAGCTTCCTTTCCTGTAAGCCACTACCCCTAAGTGGTAGTCGATACTCAGACATTACTTTTTCTCTGGTAACAACAATCAGATTTATTTCCCTCTACCCAACTGCAGTGGCTTCTGTGGAGGTCCCAGGGTTAGTCAATCCAATGTGACCATGCAGATGGGGATCACTCAGGGGACTGGCAGAGCCTCTGCCACATAGTTATCCTCCATCCTCTCCACCACCATAATCACTACCTCCCTCTGGAACCCAGAAGAGAGAGGACTGTGGGGAGCCCAAACTCCCTCCCCCATCCCTCCGTGACCAGTGGATACCATCAGTTTGATACAAAGACCCACAAAGACAGAAGAGTAGTATTCAGGGTCCTAGCCTGTCATGTAGACTTGGCACCAACATGGGCACCACAATTAGCCTCAGTTTCCCCAAGTAGTAATTAAAAGAAGCAACAGGCCTGCCTGGTACCAAGCCATACTCCAAGAAAGACCTTAACAGTGAACTTTCTCCTGTACCCTCCCCCAACAGACAGGCTCAGAGGGGCAAGTCCAGCTGGAGGGCAGTACTGGGTGTGGGACCCTCTGAGGTTCAGAAAACTGGGATCGAAGGGAGCTGCTTTGAAGAGTAGGACTGGCACCAAAGGGGTCTAATGTGGGTGGAACCCTTCCCACATCCCCATGACGAGGGACACAGTCAGCTCTGGTGCCAAGCCAGGTCTAGAAATGGCAGAAAGAAGAGAGGATAAGAGGTGAGGGAGGTCTGGGCTGAGAGAGGCCCCGTCCCGGGTGATGGAACAGGAGGGGACGTTGTACATCGTGAGAGCTTACACGCATCCAGGCTGCATTCGGGAAAGGGAGGGCGCGGGACCGGAGAGCTGGCTTCCCGTCCAGAATATGTCACCAAGTCTCAACAGTTTACTGATTCACCCAGGGCTTTGGCTTCCTGGTTTTTTAAAGCAAGGCCAAAACCAGACAGATCCTGCCAAAGTATGCCTGTAATTATGTATGTAGGAGTGGGAGACACACACACACATGTAGGTGCACGCATGTGTGTGCTCACATCTGGAGACATATGTACACACCACTAGGGAGAGGGAGGCTCTGGGTCACCAGAGGCCCCAAGCTGAACACTGATCAAGTCCCAATGGAACACTGGAACAATCAATCCCCTGTGCTTCTAGTTCGGTGACCCCAGGCACTGTGGCCGGCAGGCTTCTAGGGAGAAAGAACTGAGTCTTCATGTAACAGACCCATCCAAGACAACAGGGCCTTACAAAAGGCTTCTGGCTTCTCCCCAGCTCTCTAGAAAAGAAAGGCTCCAAGGTCTTTGTCCCAATGATCCAATGATGGAAGAACAAAGAGGTTTGGGAAAAAAAAAAGGCCAGGGATAGCTTCTGATAGGTCAGGGCTCTGCACCTGATGTTTTATCTACAATTCCTCCCATGGAATTAATGAACCACCAACCCTGGGAGAAGGGGACATCTATAATATGCCCAACACATGGAGAGGCTAGGAGGAGTATGTGTGGGTCTGTGTAAGTAAATACATTGAGTGTGTGTGTGTGTGTCTCATGCGCATGCATAGGTGTATATGGGAGTTCATGTGTGTGCGTGTGTGCATGCGTGTGTGTGTGTAATGTACGTCAATATCACGTGCCCACAGAAGTCTGCAGTGAGATCAGACACAGAGATGTATCTGACAGAAAGTTCATGTCTAATTAAAACAAGCTTCCCGCCTTCCTCGTGGGGATTCAGATGGCCCTACAAGATTCCCGGTAGCCAGTGTAGACTTGGTTCATTCTTAAGGAACTAGCCATTATCCCGTCATAGATGTATTCATGTTTTCATTTAAGTGCCCCAAGTTCTGGAGGCCCTTCAGTTTCCTGAAAACCACGGCAACCCTGCAGGATTCTGAAGAAATGGCCTTGACTCATGCCAGGCCTCCCTGAAGCCCTGACAAGAATTCTTTCTTGCTGAATCTCCCACTCCTGCAGTGATTGACGGGTGAGGACCAAGAGCGCTAAAGGGTGAGGACTGGATTGCATCACCAGGACAAACAGACTCAGGAATGGGTCAGAGAGCTTTCCCAACAACCAGCTCAGCCTGGACCAGGACAGGAGCAGAGTCTCCTCCCATCCTCTGGTAAAAAGAAGAAAGAAAAGAGATGCTGTGGGCATCTTCCAAGGTGACCTCATAAAAATCACAGCCCACAGGATGCTCCAAAATAACTAAAAAGAGAGAAGACCCACCTCACTGAAGTATTGAAAAACCACCTCATGGAAGAACCCTGAGGAGGGTGTGCACAGCGTGTGAGTTCCTGGGCAGAGGGCAGAGGGCAGACTGAGGGCCACAGTCACAGGAACAGCATATAGGATGGGAGTGTTTGTTCTCAGGCAAATAAGAATTCCACAAAACGAGATGGATAAAAAGAGGGAAACAACCACCCTGTGCTGGCTAGTTCTATATCAACATGACACAAGCTAGAGTCATCTGAAAGGAGGGACCCTCTTTTGAGAAAAAGCCTACTTAAGATCCAGCTGTTTGGTATTTTCTCAGTTAGTGATTGATGGGGGAGGGTCCAGCCCATTGTGGGTGGTGCCATCCCTGGGCTGGTGGTCCTGGGTTTTATAAGAAAGCAGGCTGAACAAGCCATGATGAGCATGCTAGTAAGTAGCATTACTCCATGGCCTCTGCATCAGCTCCTGCCTCCAGGTTCCTGTCTTGTTTGAGTTCCTGCCTTGACTTCCTTCCATGATAAACATGGGACTGGGACAGGAATCATGAAGAGGGCTTGTCTCTTCCCCCACTGTCTGAATCCTCGCTGTATTCGCATTGTACCAGTTGCATTGTAGCAGATGGTATGAACAGCTCAACTACAACCTTATGCATGGGCCTTGCTGAATCATCTTTGAAGACCATAATTGCCAGGATGGAAATGTTTGCCTGTGACTGGTGCCTGGCATGGGATGGCTAGAAGAGCCAGGGCCTGTCTGGCAATTCTTTCTTATCGAGTGGTGTGATGGTTTAAATGAAAACTGTCTGCATATTTTAATTCTTGGTCCCCAGCTGGTGAAACTGCTTGGAAAGGATTCACAGGTGTTGTCCCGTAGGAAGAGGGTGTCACTGGGGAGACACCTTTCAAAAGACTTGTGTCTCAGTCTCTCTCCCCCATGTCTCTGTCTCTTTGTCTCTCTATCTCTGTCTCTCTCCTTCCCCGTGTCTCTGTCTCTTTATCTCTCTCTCTCTTTTTCCCATGTCTCTCTCTCTCCTCTCTCTCTCTCTCTCTCTCTCTCTCTCTCTCTCTCTCTCTCTCTCCCTCTCTCTCTCTCTCTCAAGGTTGTGGATCAAGTTCTTTGCTCCACCATCATTAACTCTAACCCTCAGAAACCGTAAACCAGATTAAATGCTTTCTTTTATATGTCATGGTCATGGTATCTATCACAAAAGTAGAAAACTAAGACAAGAGGCTTCTCTGTAGCCAGCATGAGTGTCCTCATGGTGCTGTGATGTCTGCAAGATGAACTTGGTCTGTGTTGGTTCTTCATCCTGAGGCTTTGTGGGTGGACATTTCAAGAAAGCTGTGAAGTCTTTTCCAATCTGACTTTAAAAGTTGTGTGGCACTAAGTGCCTACATTCCATCCACCAAACAGGGCCTTCCATATTCACAAGAAAGAACTGTGCACCCAGCTCTGGGCCAGAGAGATGTCCAAGTTATGGCCCTCTTCTCCCAGCCACTTATTCTAAAAAACAAGAAACAAAACCAAAACACTCAGAAACCAGGAAATAAAAGTAACTTCTCGCTGATTCTTTGAAGAAAACTAATATTTGACAATAGACTGTGCGTTCCTAAACAGTCCATGGGTTAGCAGGGTGGGGATTAGAACTCACGGTGAGGTGAATGAAACAAAATCATCCAGTACCAAAGTGTATGGGATGCAGCTAATGCTGAATTTAAAGGGATAGCTATAGCCATAAAAATGCCATGTCACAAAAGAAGAAAACTATCAAATTAATAACCTAATCTTCCACCTTAAAACACTTACCCAGGCAGAAAAGGGGACAATAATAGAGATGAGTTTAGTTAAATAGAAAATTAAAAACAAAAAAACAAAACAAACAAACAAAAAAACAGAGTAAATGGGCAATGTGGAAGGAAAGCTGACTCCTTGAAAGCAGCAACAAACCCCACAACCCTTTAGCTGGATTGAGTCAAAAAAAGAGAACGGCCTATTACCAAATATCAGAATGAAAGAGGAGGCATACACCTGAGACTGGAGAAATAGGTCGTGTTAGAAAGGAAAGCTACGGGCAAGCCCACAATAACAAAATCTATCAGTTTGATGGACCGTATAAATCTCTAGAAAGACACAAACCACTAAAACACCCAAGAAAACAAGACATTGAGCCAGTCACCAAAAGCTGCCCTCGGAGAAAAGCTACAGGATTCCACTGCTTAATTCTACTGAGCACCTAAAAAACTAATTTATCATCAAAAACAAAAGGAGTGAATACTTCTCAACTAGGAGTCCAGTGCTCCCGCAGACAAAAACCGTAAACGTAAATCCCAAGAAAGAAAAATTTCGACCAAGGTGTCTTATGAACATGGAGTTAAGATCATCAGAGAAGTATCTACAATCTGTATCTGCTACATTTAGAAATCATTGTGCACACACCATAGCCCATAGGGATTTGTTTTAGGAATCCAAGGTTAGTTCAATGCCAGAAAATTGATTGATATTCTGCCATATCAATAGTACAGAAAAGAAAAATGTATGATGATCACTAGGTATAGAAAAAGGTTTTGACAGAATTCAACACCTTTTCATGATTAAAAAAACAAAAACAAACAAACAAACAAAAAACTCAACAAAAAGGGGTACTTTGCAAAAGTTCCAGGCCACTCCTACTTGATGATAAAAGACGTCTTCTCCCTCAGACTTGGAAGGCAAAGCTGTTTACTCTTGATATGTCTATCAGAATCACACCAGAGCTTCCAGTCAGGAAGACTGGGCAAGAAAAAGATACGTCAAGACTATAAAAAGGAAGTAAAATTATCTTCCTTCACAGACCAGGTGGTCTTTTAAGTAGGAAACCCTAAAGCATCTTCTGAAAGAAAAAACTTTTTAAAAACAAAGTTTCACGTACAATACTTGAAGACAAGTGTTTGGAATCAATTTAATAAAAATAAGGCAAGCACGCATAACTTGCTAGCTTCTTCACCTTGCTTGGTTTTATACTAAAGACTAAGTCTAGGACCTTGAGCTTGCTAAGCAAGTTCTCTGCCACTGACCAAATCCCAGCCTGAGAACATTTCCTTGGTGTAGATACAAAGTAATAGGCTTGACTATAACAATTTTATGCACCGTTTTATGTACCTTGTTCATATTAATTCCTTTGGAGATGTTTAAGATTCAAACTATAATAGATTTATATCCAGAAAATATAAAGCAAACAAAAACTCTTCTTTTTCATTGAAAATAGTTTCTTCGGTTTTTTGTTTGTTTTGGTTTGGGTTTTTGGTTTGGTTTTGTTCTGTTTTGTTTTGGTCTTTAGTTTGGGTTTTTTTTGTTTAGTTGGTTGGTTGGTTGGTTTGACTTAGTTTTGGTTTTTTGAGACAGAGTTTCTCTGTGTAGCCTTGGCTGTCCTGAACCTCAATCTGTAGACCAGGCTGGCCTGGAACTCAGAGATCCACCTTCCTCTGTCTCCTGAGTCCTGGGATTAAAGTTGTGTACCACCACGCTAATGAAAATAGATTTTTGTCTCATACAATACATCTCGACCACAGTATCCCCTACATTCACTCCTCCTAGCTGCCCCCTTTCACTCTCCCCCAGATTCATTTCCCTCAGTTTCTGTTCAGTAAAGAGCTGATCTCCAAGAGACAACACTCAAACATGACAAAACAGGATACAGTAAGACAAAAATAAAGGTCCTTATCTGGAGGCTGGACAAGGCAACCAACCTTATAGGAGGAAAGGAGTCCCGAGAGCAGGCTAAAGAGCCAGAGACACCCCCACTCCCACTGTCCCACAAAACACCAAGCTAACAGCCACAATGTATACACAGAAAACCTGGGACAGACCCTTGCAGGCCCGGTGTGTGCTTGCCACTGCAGTCTTTGTGAGCCCCTGTGAGCCCTGCTTAGTTGATTCAGTGGGCCATGTTCTCTTGATATCCTCCAACCCCCTTTCTTATAATTATAAAATGACAACTAACCCAACATAAAGAGAGTCATAAAGGCTAGCAATATAGCTCAGGGTGACGTGTGTCTCACGTATGGGAGACTGTGAATCCAAACCTCACCACCACTGGGAACAAATACACAGAGGTGAGGAAGAGATGTTTTCCAAGAATGAGAAACGAGTAGCCGATAAGCCTATGAAGAGATGCTCAGCGACAGCTGTCACCAGGAAATGCAGATATGTCACCTTTGTGCCATCCTCTGGGCTGCCCACCTCCACTCACACTGGCTGCCTTTGGGTTCTGTTGGGCTGTAGAAAGAGAGACCAACAACAAGAGGGATGCCTGAGTGATAGACCTGTCTCTCCTTGGGATGTCCCCAGGCCTGTCTGGCACTGTTTGGTGACTTGAGCTGCCTTCCGCTGGACCATGCTCCTCCATTCATCCCAACTCAGAGAGACTAGGTCCCCCCTTCAGAAAGAGAACCGGGGATCTCCACACCAGGTGATACCACGCAAGCAGAGTACATTAGCCCCCATTCTCCATACTCACTGAATTCAGAACCCAGTGTCTCTAACCTCAAAGGTGACTTCCCCTTGAGCCTTCGTGGTTATCATGGGGCCCACAGTATACTTCCTGTTGGTCTAGAGTAAGGAAGGCACTTGGCAGGAGTCTGAGTGGCTTCCAGGGATCCACAACTGAGTGCTGAGGCTGAGGATCCTAGATGTTCACAGGTTAGTTGAAGAGGAAGCTACCCCAACCCAAGCAGCCAGTGAGTGCAGGTGGTTGTGGTCTTTCATACATGGACTATCAACCCTGGATATCCAACTGCAGCAAAACTCAGGCCACCATAGAGGCATTGCCCTCTCCACAAATTGCCCCATGACCAAGTCCACAGTTCTTGCCCACACACAGTTACACATATAGACATATACACAAACATGCATGCACGTGTACCACCACAGTGCCACCTGGTACAGCACAGAGGCACCTTGGGGCCTTTCTTGCCTGTAACATTGTTCCCTGAAGTTACCAGGACAAATCACAATAAATGTAGCAGACTGAAAAACAACAGGAAATTTCTCTCCCCAATTTTTGAGCCCAGCAGAGCAGAACCAGACAAAATGGACTTCCTAGAGGTTCCTGGGGATCCTTACAGCCCTTCCAGTTGCTGGTAGTTGCTGGTTTCCTTGACCTGTAGCTGTCTGTCTCTAGTGTCTGGACATCTGGGTATCGCCCTCTCTGTGTGTACAAATGTCCCTTTCTGTGTGTTACAATGATTTATCATTGGATTTGAAGTCCATTCTAGTCCACTATGGAGCTGTTCTGACAGCCTTCAGGTGATCCCTGTAGGCCTATCCCTCCAGGCCAGGTCTGGGTTTGGCTGCTTCCTAGCTGTGCCCTCTAAACATGACCCCTGACCTCAACACTCTGGAACCTGCGGGGGTCTGTCCTGAGGAGCTCCTGGGACTGCTCAGTGCAACTCAGTCTGTGCTGCCGGACAAAGAAGGGGGCAGAAAACCCCAGTCATGATCCACCTTCATGCTGAAAGCTGGGAGATAGAGCTGTGACCTGGAGACTGGCAGGGCAGGAGGTGAGAGCCATTGGATGGGAATCATAGACTCAGGAGCTATCCAGCATCCCCAGGAATCTGGGGAATGCTTCGGTCCCTGCTACACATACGTTAACATACTCTCCCACTAAACGTGAAAGCATCCAAGCACATTCAGCAGGCTCTCAAGCAAATCCCTTAATAAGCTTTGGGTGTTAATACCCAGTCCAATAAATGAGACAGATTCACACGAAAGTGCTGAGAACGGGGAACTCTGTTCAGCCTTTTTAGGTACCAGCATATGACACAGCTGTGGGGACAAGGACCCAGGACCTGTTCCCATAGTTCGGTTTATTTATACCAAGTACACTTGTAAGAATCCCCACTCCATTCCATAAGCAGTTCCCATCCTGTACACGAAAGCTCCAGTTTGGGAAGGTTTTGTTTTGTTTTGTTTTTTAATAACTCCACCCACTTTAGTAAACCATGAGAGGATACAAAGCAAAGCTCTTAAAAACCATCTGAGAAAGAGAGAGGAGGGCTGGAAGGAGGAGAGGAGGAGGGAGAAGAGGAAGAGGCTGTGGGTGGCACGGAATAAAAGGGTTTGAAGGGACCTGAAGCTCTCTGTACTGGAGAGAGGGCAGACGATGTCTGTCTTAGCCTACCTTTGTTACAGCAGTGAAACGCCTGCATCTGAACACTTTGTAAAGGAAAGAGGTTTGCTGGGCACACAACTTGGGAAGGGTGCCAGAATGGTGGGAGCAGATGCAAACTAAGCCACTTGGTGAGACAGGAAGCCAGAGACAAGGTAAGCAAGTTTTCTTTTCATAACAAATCAGGTATCATGAGAGCTGTTTTAATCCTTTACCAGGGCAGCATCTCAGCGGCCTAATTACTTTGCATTGAGCCCCTCTTTTTCTTTATGTGTCTGTGATGAGTGTGTGCATGTGTGCATACATGTGCACACAGGGCCACATGTAAGTGTACATGTGTGTGTACACATGCATGTGGGGGTCCAAGGTCTGACAGTGGGAGTCTCACTCTACCGTTCTCTCAAATACACTGAAGCAGAGTCTCTCAGCTGAGCCCACAGCTCACAGGTAAGACTTGTTTAGCTTGACAACTTGCTCCAGGGCTCCCTTGTCTTTTCCCAAGCACTGGGATCACAGATGAGCACCTATACCCACGTAGCATTTAGTCTGTGTGGTGGCTTGAAAGAAAATGGTCCCCATAGGCTCAAGAAGAGTAGGTGTGGCTTCATTGGAAGAAGTGAGTGACTGGGGGTGGGCTTTGAGATCTCAAATGCTCAAGCCAGGCAATGATTCATAGTCTCTTTCTACAGCTCCAGATGTAGAACTCTCAGCTCCTTCTCCAGCATCATGTCTGCCTGCGTGCCATCATGATGACAACAGACTAAACCTCTGAACTGTAAGGCAGCCCCAGTTGAATATTTTCCTTTGTAAGAATTGCTGTGGTCATGGTGTCTCTTCACAGCAATAGACACCCTAAGACACTTGGGTCCTCATATTTCCACTGACCCATCTCCCCAAGCCCAGCCCCACTTCTTAAAGTTTCAACTAACTCCTAATATCACCACACAGGGACCAAGATCTCATCACATGACCCTTTGGAACACAAAGGACATCTGAATCCCACGAATGCCCGAAGTCAAGTACCAGGAACCAGGAAACATACTACTCAGAGACACCAGAGTAAACAGCAAAGGATTACTGTTAAAGACAAGTGTGAGAATCCTGCTGTTTGCCTGCTTGGATCTTTAGTTTTAAAAAAAGAAAAACAAAATTTTAAAGAAGTATATTAAAATTTTGATCATGATAGAGTCAGCACAAAGATTAAGATATTTCAGCAACTGCTATTAAATGCCCAGGAAAGAAGTTCAGGTCCTGGGGGAGAATTGTCCTTCAGTCAATCTCCAGACCATTTTCACACTCTGTCCCAGCCCCCACATGGTAGAAACATCATCGGGACACATGGTTAGTTCCGGCAGTGACAAGCCAAGTCCACTTGTCCCTTGCCTCTCAGCCAGGTTACCTCTTATAAAATCTTCCTTGGTGGGACAATCCAAGGGCAGTGCTGCCTTATTGCTGCTATAACAATTCACTACAAAGCTAAAAATAGCATGGATTTACCATATTCCCATCTGGAGCTTAGAAATCCAAAATTGGTCTCCCTGAGCTAAAATCAAGGAGTCAGCAGAGTCAGAGCCCTTCCTCCCTTTCCCACCTTCTAGAGAACCCTCCACTCAGAATACCTCCTATCCCAGGACCTCAGTCAATGACACCTGTAATGGTGCCACCATGGCCTTCATGGGTGCTGGCCCCCTCCTGATTCATGTGTTCACTTCTGTTCTAGTTTCACTCTGTTGATGTGATAAAATATCTTGACAAAAAGCAACTTAGAGAGAGAGGGATTAGTTTGGCTTGCAGTGCCAGATTACAGTTCATCATAACAGTGAAGCAACTGTTGGATCTCAAGATAGAAACCAGGAAGACACCCTCCCACAGAAACACTCACGGACAGGAGGTTTGATGCAAAAGCAAGAGGTTTATTGATAAGCAGTGCATTGGGGTTCCCCCTGCACACAGGCTAGAGGAACCCCGAGCTAAAGCTAAAGCAGTTTTTATACGAATTTTAACAGAGTTCACGAGGGCAGTTTTACAATCACCTCTTAGACAATAACCACAAAGGATGACCTCAAACAGCTGTTCCCACACCCGGTTTCTAGGTAACTCAGATTTGCACATTATCTTATGACAATGAGTGTTAGCTAAGTACCTCTTGTTTACCCGGTTTCTTACACTAAGGGCCCAGCTTCCTGATTACCTCTTATCTTGGGCCCTTCTCCTGGAATGTGTGTACAAGTCTTTGGAATGTGCTTCTCCTGAGACGTATCTCTGGAGAAGTTAATTTTTAAGTTTAAGTTGAGACCTGAGATTCCTTCACTACCTATCAGGAGCTTGGAATAGCTAGACACATCCAGTCAAGAGCAGAGAATGTGTGCATGCTTGCATGTGCTCAGATCTGCTTCTCGAGTCTTAAGCACTTCGTTGTCAAGTCCAAAAGAAACTTGGAACAAATAGCTAACAGTGCTACCTATTAGCATACCAAAGCCTGTGCTGGCCTCTAGGCTCACTCAGCTTCACAAGTCCTGTTACAGAGCCCTGGCTCCTCTCTGCTCTTCTCACAGCCCCCACCCCACTCACCCTAAACTTCTCTATCTTCTGGGCTTCCTTCCCTTGTCCCAGCTTCTCATTCATGTATAACCTGCCATTTCAGTCACTCACTCATTTGCTCTCTTGATTCATTCTCTCTCTCTCTCTCTCTCTCTCCCTCTCCTCCTCTTCTCTTCTCTCTCTCACTGTCTCCGTGCCCCCTTGCCTTCCTCTCTCACTCGTTGGCAATATTCAGTATTCTCCTTTCTCTCCCTGCTCTGGACTTCCATACACTTCTGGCTGAAGTCTCCCTCATACTTACAATAAAGACATTCCCCTCAATGGTATCTTGGAGTTTCATGTCCTCACTTTATACATCTGGTGCCAAACCCCCCACTTTATGCAATCAGGGCCTCCTGCCTAAGGAATGATGCCACCCACAGAGGACTGGGTCTTCTCACATCAATTAATTAAAACAACCCACACAGACATACCAACAGGCCAATGCACTGTAGACAATCCCTCATTGAGATGCTTTTCCTAGATGATTTTAGGTTGTGTCAACCTCAGGATTAAAGCTAAACCATCACAACTCCTAACCCCAGTGTGATGGGATACTAAGTAGGGCCTTTTGGAAATGCTGAGTGCTGTAATGGAATCAGCTCCACTCTGGACAGACCACACCAGGCCAATACAGTTCCATGAGGCAGTGGTTTATCTGGGGGGGGGGGGGCAGAGACAAAGGGAGAAAAGAGAGGAAGAAAAGAGAAGGGGTGAAGGTCAGGAGGGAGGGTCTGCTTTCTATTTAGGCTGTGACCTAACCATGTATGCAGTTGCCATGGCAACAGATGCTGGGTCCCTGTCACCTATGTGTGATGTCCCTGGGGTTCTGAGACATCTGCCAAGCTGATTCCTGATACCAACAATGAGGCTACTGAGGCAGAGTCCTCATCAATAGGATTAGTGCCTTTCTATAAGAATTCAAAGAGCTGCTTGCCCAGCCTGCATTTGGGGAGACAGTGACAGGGTTGGTGAAACAGTTGAGACCTCATCAGATGGGAGCCGCAGCACTGGGAACATTGCATGCCTGCTGCTTGTGAGCTAGCCACCTTCTGATGCTTTACTGTAGCAGAGGTGGACCATGCTGCTCTTCTGCCACATAAGGGATCAGTCGTGGTTCTGAAGATGAATAAGGGACATCTTTGATGTCAGCACTAACCCATTCAGAGTCTGGCACCAGAAGCCTCAATAAGGAAGACAGAGACATGCAGAGAAGCAGCCCCAGGTCAAGGGGCTCTGAGCTAAGGGTCACAGATTGTTCTGGAAGCTGTAATACATGAGGAAAGCATGTGCCCCTCAGAGCTCCAGAAGAATCCACTGTGGATGGCTGACTCCAGAACTATAAGACAAAAGTGCATTGTTTCAAAGTCACACTCTGGAGACACAGCCTTCCCCCATAGTGCCCACTGCTCTGTAAGGCAGGAACTAAGTGAGGAGGGACCAGAGAGGCAAGGTGAGACCCATGGGACCTAGGTGACCAAAGCCACCTAAGAACAGTTAAACCACGCACTTGTCTCAGTATGTGGATTCCCCAGGGAGCGATGCGGCATCATGGCATCCAGAAGCAGCTCTTCTGGGCTCTCATAGCTAGGGCTTTGCCTCTGGAGTGCAGAAACATAGGACCCTCACAGCCCTGAACAGGACTTTCACACTGTCTCCCCAGTACATTCCTGCAAGAGGCTGCAGAACAAGGAAGAATTACGACTTGTGACCTTGGAGAGTGAGAAGCAGCCTGGGCTGTCCCAACCCCCCACCCCCAGGAGACACCGGGGTGGGAAGTTCAGCGCAGATTTCAACTGCGAAGACCAAGGTGATTTAGAAGGTAAAACATTGGCGTTTGTGTCGGATTTCTGCGCCTTCCCCCTCTGGATCCTGGCTGCCCCTGCTTCCCACACCACACATCCCTTAGCAGCCTGCTTGATGACAGCTGGCTTTGGGGGCTCATGTCTGCAGGTTGGAGCCCCTGCAACCCTCCTGCTCTCTGGGGCCCCGTGGAACCTTTCCTCGGGCTGGATTGGATACAGAGGCCACCCAAGGGTGGTAACACTCCCCCTGACTGCGGTCTGGGTGCACACAGGCCCAGGGCACACACTGCTCCATTGTGTGCCTCTCCTGGCTGGCCAGGGGCCAGTCTTGCCCTGGCTATCCCATGTTTTTTCAAATTCCACCATTTATGAATTGGGTTTGGTAGCTCTAGTTGATGATGTACTTAATTTTGCCACTATATATTGAGTCTGCATGGACTGAAAGGGAAACACAGAGCTGCAACAATGCCTGGCCAGGCGCCCCGGGCACAGGTGTTTCTCATCTGCACTCTCTCCTGCCTTTGCTCCACACCGCACTCTGCTCCATCTTTGCCCACAGGGCGAGGCGTACGGCAGGCAGGTTCTTTCAGACAACTTTGTGATAACTGCTTTCTCTCCACTCCCACGGCAGATGACGAGCAAACACCAAGAATCAGCTGGCTACCCAGGGAAGAGACCTACACCTAAACCTACCCATCCTGGGGAAGGGACAGGTCAGCACAATAAGAAGGTGGCCAAGGAAACCTACAAGTTTGGGGAAAGTTGCTTTTCTATGGTACCTTGATTGATGGGTGACTCGGGTCAAGGGCAGAAATTTGTCTTGAAGGGTCTCGGGGTTTCTCCATGTCTGAAGCCCGAGACTTTGTATTTGGTGCTCACAGACCTCACTATGGAAGTCACTACCTTGGGATCATAAAGACTGTAAGACACGCAGCTGCTCCTGTCCCAACAACAGATCCCACCCAACTCCTACATGGAAGAGCCAGGGCTAGTGGGAGAGGACAGGAGTCAGGGGCACGCCTTCCCACCTGTCATCTGTACCAAGTCACAGAGAGCCTGGGTGCCTGTGAGAGTCTGTATCTGCATGCCATTTAATAGGAATTTCAAATACCATGACAGTAACAGTCAAGAGAAAAATCACAGGAAAAGCTTCACCTGCTTCTTAAAGGAGGATCCTTGTATGTTTCAACTTTTCACTGAACTAACAACCTGTATTCACCTGGGTGCCAACTCCCAACTCCCCCACCTCAAACTTCCTCACTCCCCGCCTCCCCCAACCCAACCTCCCACCCTACCCGCAGCAGAGCCTAGTGGTGTGGGCCTGTAGTCTCACCTAGAAGGTAAAACAGTGAGACTGAGAGTTCAAGACCTATCTGGGTTACATAGCAAGTTCAAGGCCAACCTGAGCAAGCTAGGGAAATATTACCTCAAAAAGTACAAAAGAGAGCACAGCCCAAAGCATTTGCTGAGGAGTAACCGGGTCCTAGTCTCAATCCCAGGATATGTGTTTTTTTTAATGAACCTCTGTTGGGGACTGAGACAGAGCATCAAGACCCAGAAAGAGAGATGCTACAGCAGCACATGAGCATTCACAAGGGAAGGGTATCTGGAAAGCCAGGCCGGCATACCTGGAAGGCCAATGTGTGCCCGTAAAGGCTGTGTGCACAGGAGTCTCTTTGCAGATGAGGTCCACACCCAGACATCCTAGGAGGACTATTGCGATTTCAGGGGAAAACAGTGACCCTTGTAGAACATATTTGTATGATTTACATGCTAGGAAGCTTCAGGAAAATATATCGAATTTTTAAGGTCTCAGAATATGTAGCTGGATTCATATTCATATGTTCGTGGTGTGTGTGTGTGTGTGTGTGTGTGCGTGTGTGTGTGTGTTTCTTGAATGTATCAAATTTTCAATACTGAAAAGATTCGGCAACAGCTACCAAGGAAATCAATCCCTCCATGCGTGAGGACAGAATGCGCACAGACTGCGTAGATTCACTCGAATTCCCAGGGCTGAGTGAGATTGGCTGTTTTAGCACGCTAGGTGGCCATCTTAGTGGACAGCAGACCTGAGTGCTCATGTTGTATTCCAGTAAATGAGCTGCCTGTGTATCTCCAAGCCACAATAGATCCCAGCCACTGGTGTGATGTATGAAAAGACAGCTGCATGGAAGCTGCCCCAGTAAAGGCAGCTCTCCAAGAAGGTACAGTCTTATGACTCCGCCCCATGTGTTTCCTACCTTGGCCTTTCTCTGAGCCACAAGAGTCTCTTGGCCCTTCTCTTTGGGCATTCACTGAACTGAAGCAGGACGGGCATAGAAGGTGCATGCGGCGTGACAGGTAACAGACACCAAGTCCTGGGTCCTGGCTCTGCCAATCAAATTACTACAAACCCATGGAAGAACATCTTTACCTTTCCATGTCTCCATTCTCTCACCTAGGAAATAAGTGTTAGACTCCCCATGGAGGTACAGTCATGAACACCTGCCAGGGACCAACCTGTGTGCACACACATATATGCAAAGACACACAGGTATCCTGCTTAGTTTTATGTCAACTTGACACAAGTTAGAGTCATTGGAAAGGGGGAGCCTCATTTGAGGAAAATAGTTTCATAAGATCACACTGTAGGAGGACAAACCTGTAGGACTTTAATTAGTGATTGATGTGTAAGAGCCCAGACCATTGTGGGTGGTTTGTCTTTGGTTCTAGAAGAAAGCAGACTGAGCAAGCCATGAGAAGCCAGGCAGTAAGCAGTACCACTCTGTAGCTCTGTTGCTCCTGCCTCCAGGTTCCTGCCCTGACTTCTGTCAGCAATGGACGATTACCTGGAAACATAAGATACAGAAGATGAAATAAACTCCTTCCTCCCCATGTTGCTTTGGTCATAGTGTTTCACCACAGCAACAGAAACCCTAAGGCAGCAGGTGTGTGCACAGGCACCCACACCACCTCCCAGAAAACACAGTCCATACTTACCCCATGTCCATTTTCCCTTACAAAGCCAAGACTGGGTCCCTGCACACTGTGACCATGGATGCTCTGTAGATAAAGGCATGGTTCTCTCTTCACACGTTTGCTTTGCTCACCCAGGTGGTCCCATTCTTGGCAAGGTCGCTCTGGCTGCTCTGAAACACAAATCATGTTCTTTCCTCTCTTTCTTTCTTTCTTTCCTTCTTTTTTTTCTTTCTTTTGTTCTTTCTTGTTCTTTCTCATTGTAAGCCAGGCTGACCTCAGATCACCACGTATTTGAGAATGACTTTGAACTTCAGGCCCCCCTACCTCCTCTTCCTGGGTACCCGAATTATAGACCTACACAACCACATCCAGTGTATGGAGTTCTGGGGATGGAAGCCAGGGCTTTGTGAGTGCGGGGCAAGCAGTCTACCAACTGAGATACATCACAAACTCTGCTTCTCTTCATTTCCAATGTTCTGACTCACAGGCAGCCTGTGGCTAGAAACTTCAACAATGGTCCCACATCACAGCTCAAGCTTAAGAAGGGCGGTGGAAACAGGGCAGACACACTCCCTCAGTGCCCCATTTATATGGTGTGTGCACAGTGTTCCCTATCTTCCTGGCCAGTAAACAAATCAAAGCAGCAATAGAAAGAGTTGGATTGAAGGTGGGGAGATGTGGGCAATGTGCTCACCACCCAGCACGAGGACCTGAATCTGGTGTCCCAGAATCTGAGTAAAAGCACTAGAAACACTTGGCAGGTGTGGAAGTGTTGCCTGTCATCCTAGTGCTGGGAGGCAGAGACAGGAGGATCCCTGGGGCTCGATGACCAGGCAGCCTAGCCTACCTGGCCAGTGCTAGGCTAATGAAAGACCCTGTCACAAAAGAAACGAAAAGGAAAAGAAAAGAAGGGGAGGGGAGGGGAGGGGAGGGAAAGAAAGGGGAAGGGAAAAAAGGGGAGGGGAGGGAGATGAATGAATGAATGAGTGAATGAATGGACAAACTGACCTACACACACATGCACACACACATGTGTGCACTCACACACACACACACACATATGCACCTGCACACACATGGAAGTACAAAGAAACAAAAAGTAAGGTCAATAGCAAGGTATTCTAGCTTTCTTTGCTCTGACTGAGACAATGATGAATACTCATGTCTGTTAACCACAGTCAGACTCAAGACAGTTCACCCACCATCAGCATCCTCTAAACTCCTGGCCAGAACCAGCCCACAATAAAAATGGCCACTTAAAGGACCTTGACATCGTCCAGTTGGCAGGCAGCTTTGCTGTCACAGAGCCCTTTGTGTTTTGCACATAGTTAGGCTCCAGGGAGAGAAAATGCATTTGCCAAAAGGGTTGTTATCACCTTTTCTGTGATTCATGGGAAGGCTCCCCTCCTGGGAAGGTTGTTTTATTATGACTTCTCAGCTCCAGCTCCTTCTTACCCATTGTGGGCTGGGCTACATTCCTGCAATCCTGGGCTGTTCATAAAACACAAACAGCCCATTCAACAGGTCTGGCCTCTGGAGGATGCACAGCTCTCTCCTATGCAGGCTGCCTGAGCCTCTTGCCCAAGGTGAGCTGTCCAGGAGCCTGTGGGGAGCTTGGGCTGGGATACCCTCTTCATCCAGGTCATGATTATTATCCTCTATAGGACTTGGGAAGGAGGACATGACCACTCCCACTCCCAGTACTAGGATTTAACAAGGCCCATGGGATGAAGAGAGTGGGGTGGACCAGTGATCAGGTTCTCCATCTGCCACACCCTGTCCCACCCATGCTGACTCTCTCAGAGGCTGTATGCTCAGCTCCTGCTCAGACCTTCCAAGAAGAACCCAATAGTGAAACAACAAAAAGAAGTTGGCCTCCAGTTGAGGTTAATAAGCAAGTGAGGCTTTGCCAGAGAAAGAGTGCACACAAAGAACACAGAATACATTGTAGCTCTTTCCTCCTTTTAGAGACAAAAAATCTACAAGAGAAACTGCAGGGGGTAACTGTTTGTTTTGGCTCACTGTTTGAAGGTATAATCCGTCAGGACAGAGATGACACCAAAGGAGAGGTTTATTGGGGGAGAAAAGGATGAAGGGGGTGACAAAGAAGAAGGAAAGAGAGGGCAAAGGTCAGCGGGCTCTGCCTTTTATTTGGGCAGTGATGTAACCACATGCACTGCTGCACACAGGTAAGGGCCAGCAAGTGGACACTGGGAATGTATGGCAGTTGCCATGGCAACAGACATGCGCAGATCCCTTCCTGGTCACCTAGGGATGATGTCGTCATCACTGGATTCAGAGATGACCAGTGACTGTAAAGCAAATTCCTGACTGTAAAGCCAGTTCCTGATGCCAACACTGGCAGTGAGATTCAGACAAAATAGAAAGTGCATGATCTTTCAGGATGAGCATTCTGTTCATGTGTGATAAGTGTACTGAGGGTATCCACAGGGCCAAAGTGCATCACACCTCTTAGAGACAAATGCCACTAAGGCATCCTGGTAACAAGTGAAGAGACAAGAATCTTTCCTTTCACACACTAGGACCCACTTCTCCTGCCTTTCTCCTGCTAAACAGAAGACACCTGGATAGGTTGGTGCCACCCTGTGTTCGCTTCTCCCGCTGGGTAACCAGGCTCCTTATATACAGGGCTGGACTGAAGGGAGGGAAGCTTAGTAGGACATGGATGAGTGAAGTGACGAGTGCAGTGGACAAAGAACACATCTGGGAGCAGGCTTCAGAGAACTGGTTCCTTTATTGGGGGAGAAAGGGGTATTTATGTCCCTGGGTAGGTAGCCAGGGTCTCTGGGGCAAGGTTTGTATGGCTGTGTAGCACTGGTCAGGGCAGGTGTGTTGGAAGATGATTCATCTGTATACCAAGGAACTGTAGGGTCTTGGGGATCAAACAAAGAGTGAAGCCTCATAATTGTCAGAGTAATACATTTCTGCTAGGAAGGATGGGGGGGCTGGCTTTACGGTGTCAGGTTGGGATGGGGTAGGTAGCAAACTCCTGCCATCCTCATGTTTGAAGTATCTGAGGTTGAAGCTCCATGGACCCTTCTGTGGCCCTGGGCCATTACGATCCCATAAGTTGGGATTGGAGACTCACTGATGTTACAGGATCCCAATGATTTATAGACCAGAGAGAGCCATAACAAGAACACGGGAGCCTAATTATGAGGATTCAGGAACCCAACACCAACGGTACAGGTACTGAAGAACTGAACAAGCAGACCAAGAGACACAGAACACAGGAACCAAGGACAGAATACGGGGACCAAAAAAAACAGAACACAGGAACCAAAGACAGAAAGAGAGGGACCAAGAACAGAACACAGGAACCAAGAAGAACAGAACACAGGAACCAAGAAGAACAGAACACAGGAACTAAGGACAGAACACGGGGACCAAGCACAAAACACAGAGATGAAGGACAGAATAGAGACCAAGAACAGAGACCAAGGACCAAGGATAGAACATAGAACTCAATAACCCTTAGAATGTGAAGATGTTCCTAGAAACCTTTTCCCCAAAGTTCGGTTGTGAAGTCAGGGAAGTCTGAGCTCTCTAGGTGTGGAAACATCTCCTCTGACTACTCCCCTTGTCACCTACAGAGAGCTCAGTGGCTGCCCACCTCTCAGCCATGATTGGTCTCACCCAATGGGCTGTAATCTCTTTCTGCCCAGTCTATAAGTATGGTGTCACTGCTCAGATCTTGGTCTGCAGGGGACTCAAGGCCCATTAGCAGATAGGCCTGGAGGGAGCTAAGAACCATTGCTCCTGAAGATGGTTTAGTCCGTGTTTCGTCATTTTTCATTCTTTGAAGGTTGTTGTTGTTGTTTTGTTGTTGTTCTTGTTGTTGTTTTATTTACATAGAATGATACACAAAGGCCAACTTCCAAGAAGTGTATATAAGCAACCTAGACAATATCCAGAGAGCTTCCCTGAGTGAACCCGCAGTGGCAGACCAGAGCCTGTGGTGGTTCACCCAGCAAGTAGGATGGACAGGCACCCAGGAGGACTCTAGCTCCATGCACGGGTCTGCAAAGCCCAGGCAAGCTCATTGCTGGTGGCCTATGGTGTCTTTGCATGCCCACTGTGTAGGCTATGGGATCATGGAGTCCTTTCCCTGACAGAGGATAGAGATCCATCCTGGATAGATTTGGAGTGGCCCTTGGGGCAGCAGATCTGCCATGAAGAATGACTCTACCCCACAGACCTCTGGTATGAAGTCCCCACAGAACCATGGGACTCCTCAGGGCCTCCTGTGACTGGCATACACAGACCCATCAGACCACCTATGTGTGGTGATAGTAGGTGACTGAGAACAGATGATGAAGCAGAAGAGGGCTCAACATCCCTGAGATCAGACATGGCTTCACAGCAGGAGTGTTCAGGAAGGAGCCCACCACATCCAAGAAGCCTGGGTAAGAATGGCAGTAGGAGAGTCAAGCTATGGAGGATGAGTGCCAGGCAGGCAAGTGTCCTCCTGGAGCTGGGCATCCCTTCTTCAAGGTGGTGGAAGTATTCAAGATACTAGCCAGCATCCATGTAGGAGCAGATCACAAGTGCTGGACCTCTCTGAAGCACTTCCTTTCTCTCCCAAAGTCTCCCCGAGTATATGGGTTGGAAATATTTAGAGAACTTTACTTTCTCCCAACTGTTTGAACCAGGATGTTAAGAGGAGAGGAGGGGCCTCCAGCACCTGGTGGTTGTCCCCAAAACAGTACAGTTCAAAGTTCTCATTCCTTTTGTCCTCTAGTCACAGCCCCTCTGGCCCTATAGGGACACTGGCCAGTTAGTAGAATCAGGACAGTCCAGGGCCCCAGCTCCTACAATTTTCAGGGCTGGATCAGCTCCTGGAGTGGGGATGGGGGCTGTGTGGGAGGGGAATCAGCCCTGCAGCCAAGAGTTCCCTCATTTCTAGGCCCTTGGTGAGTTTCTATTGAGAGGATTCAGAGGAGGCCCACAGACTCCCTCTGGCGAACAGGCCCTAGAAGAAGGGCAGCTCTTGAAAATTGCTGCAGACGTCGACCTGGCTGGGTGCAGGAGGACCCACAGTCCAGGTCACTCTAGCCTAGCTCCAGGCCTTTCTGAGTGGGGCAGGGAGGGAGGCTTGGGAGGGGAAGAAGTTTGTCAGTATGATGATGGCCAGAGTACAATACCCACTCAGACTGTGATCAAAGAGCGGCCTCTCCCACTTTTGAACAATTCTAAACACTTTGTAAGAATGTGAACCCCACCCCCAGCCTCAGCCGTGTGGGCCAAAGGTGAGGCTAATTAGAAGCAACTTTTGGAAAGTCTTTTGTGGGATGTGGGGCATCATGGGAAGGAGGCCCTGACCCACTGAGCAGTGTTTAGGAACCCATGCCAGCTGAAAGCTGACTCAACCCTTATCCAGGATGATATCATTAACCGTGAACCATAAACCACAGGCCTTTATACAGGCCACCATCTGTCCACTCTCCCTCAAGTCCAACTTTCAATGTTGTTCTGGAAAAATCCTATTATCCAAAGGCCACCTCCATTATGAGGCTCAGGCTTTCCTTGAGATTCACAGGCCCCAGAACATTCAAATCAAAAAGAGAGTCAGAATCCATCCAGATTGTGACTAAACAGTCTACCGTGCAGGGCCAACAACCCAGTAAGACACTTACTTCTGTAGTCTGTCCAGAAGGACAGGGCACTCAGTCTCCCCACCTGCTCCTATAGCATCTGTGCAAGCATGTCAGCTTCACGCGGCTGGTACCTGAAGTTCCACTCACTGGAGGTACAAAAAGAATTTGTGTCTCAGCTCCAGGTCCTCATCTCCTTGCTCTCCTCAGGGACAACAAGCTGATTTAAGTCCCACCCAGCCCCAGGATGGTATCATCGACCGTGCTCATGGGTAACCCAGGTTGGTACCAGCACAGCCACTGGAAGACACTGTCAACACACCATAAGAATCTACCAAGTCCTTCAGCAGTGAGCATTCCTGCATGGGAAGGGAGAGGTAGGAGACCAGGCTCCATCGCCAGTCCCCACACCCGAGATTCTAGCACTGAAACCAAAGTCATCTCCGAAACACACAGTCCAAGCCGCAGCCCCAGCAATATACACGTAGAGCTGGGCAAGCTTGTGTGAGGAATTGGACAAGTGGGAGTGTGGTGTAGGATGTGGGGGGTGTATATGAGATATGTGATATACGTGGTGTGATACAGTGTATATGTCTGTGGTATATAGGATATATAGTATACATATAGTGTGTGGGGTATGGTGTGTGTGGTATATATGGTATGTAAAATTGGTGTGTGCAGTATGTGTAGGTCAGTGTGT
Organism: Grammomys surdaster; assembly: GCF_004785775.1. Taxonomy (NCBI): domain Eukaryota; kingdom Metazoa; phylum Chordata; class Mammalia; order Rodentia; family Muridae; genus Grammomys; species Grammomys surdaster. Next base: position 3,762,231 of record NW_021620869.1, read on the forward strand.
CATATGGTATATGTAATATGGGTGAATATATACATACATATGCTATATGATGCTTGTATTCATTGTGTATGGTATATGGTGTTGGTGATATATATGGTATAAGGCATGTGGTAATTTCAGAAACATATGTAATATATGTTGGGGAATGGGATTGTGGGGTGGTTTATGCTATTTATCGTATAGGAGTGAGGAGTGGTCATGTGTAGCTGTAGGGCGTATAGTACATATGGTATGTGGCTTGTGGGCTGTGTTTTGTAATGTAATATATGTGGTATATAGTGTGCTGGTAAATGTTAGGTGTGACGTAGGAGTGAGTAACTTCGGTGGGTGTAAGTGTGGTATCGTGATTGTGATCGGCCCCATGTGTGATTGTATATGTGTGCAGGTGTGTGTATGTGTGTGTATGAGATATGATGTGGCTTATGGGGTATATATATGAGGTGTGTATAGTGTATATAGGGGGAACTATTAAGAGTGTGGAGGACGTTATGTACATGGGACGTATGTTATGGAGCAGGGAGGGTATGAGACTTGATGAATATTTGTAGTGTGCATGATTTGTAGAGTGTGGAGGGTATGGGCTGTATGGATGAAAGGGCTGTGATATATACATGGTATACATGATATATATATTCATAGAGACACATAAGTACATGTATGTATATATACATATGTCTACATGTCTACATTTACAGATATATACAAATATAATGTGTATATATGTACATATACATATGTGTATATATGTGTGTGTGTGTATATATATATATATATAGAGAGAGAGAGAGAGAAAGAGAGACAGAGACAGAGACAGAGAGACAGAGAGACAGAGAGAGAGAGAGAGGGAGGGAGAGAGAGAGCAAGAGAGAGAGAGAGCAAGAGAGAGAGAGAGAGAGAGATCTTATTTGAGATGTCTTTGTAGGTAGAAGCCTAGATATGCTTTGTAAGATAAAAAAGTTTAAGCCAGGAAGACTAGAAATATAGCCATTCTTGGCATATAAGAGGTTCTGGGTTCGGTCCCTACCATCACACAATCAATATCTCAAAAAAAATAAATAAATAAAAAGAAGCCACCAGGAGAGCCAGGCACGGTGGCATACACCTGTATTCTCAGCTACTCAGTCAGATGAGGAGAGAGAACTCACATGTGAGGCCAGCTTGGGCAGCTCTCTACTTTGCTTGCAGTGACTGAGATAAAGACCATGACAAAAAAGCAACCTGGAGAGCGAGGGGTTCATTTGGCTTACATGTCTGGTCACAGTCCTTCATTAGGGAAAACCCAGGCAGGAACTCAGGGTGGGAACTGAAGCAGAAACCATAGAGGAACCCTTTACTGACCTGCATTCTGCAGCTTGCGCAGCTTGCCTTCCAATACAGCCCAAGACTATACTGGGCTGAGCCTGCCACATCAATCAACCAAGAAAATGCTACCACAGATCTGCCTACAGGCCAGTCTGATGGAGACAGACATATTCTCATCAGCAGGACAACTACGTGGGACCCTGAGTCTAATAAAAAAGTGTTGATGGTGTAGCTTGCTGGTAGAGAGCTTACCTGGCATGCGTGAACCAAAGCCATGTTCTTAATAAAAAATAAACCAGGTAACCACGTGTGGCCTTCCCAGTATGGGTGATAGGTAGCAGAAGCAGCTCTCTCAGGGAGGGGCCAGTGCTCAATGAAAAGCGTTAGCCCAGGCTTCCCTAACAACATACTCTCATACTAGGCAGATGGTGAATGTAAATTTATTCTCTCACAGCTCTAGGGGCTGGAAGTACAAGACCATCATGCTAGGCCGACGGTCGCTGGTGAGAGCAATCCTCTGTCTTCAGAGGATGACTCCCACTCTGCCCTCACACAGCTTCTCCACTGGTGTCTCTTCCTTTTCTTACATCACCAGTCCGGTGGATCAGGGTCCGCCCTAATGATCTCATTTAGCCTTATTAACTCCCTCAGGGACCATCTCCAGTCACATTGAGGGCCAGGACTTCCGTGTGAGTTTTCAGTGAACAGGGTCCAGCCCACAGCAACGGGGAGTTTGGGGAGAGAGCTATGCCAATATTTCTATTTACAAGACAGAAACACAAAGCTCTGAGAAGCAAGGAAGCCCAGGGCTGTTGGAAAAAGGGGAGAGACCCACTATCCATCCCCTCTCCAGGAGGCTAGGATGGGAGTCAGGCGAGAGGTGCGTTTGGTAGAAGTTCTAGGAACTGTGTACGATAACCCAGACCTGTAAGCTAGAGCCACACCTACAGGATGCACTAAGAAACTTCTAGATTCTCGGTCAGGGGGTCAGTATGCTCACACAGGGTAGGAAGAGAACATGACCCCTGGGAGCCATGTTGTCATATACTGAAGATCTAAGTAGATTTCCTGGATTACACATAGACTCCAGGAAGCTCGAACTGAGGGAGCTCTAGGCCTGGGGAATGTTGGTAGGGACCATATACCACCATTCTAGAATATGTACTCCATCCTCCAAAAGTGCACTAACAAGCCAAAGGTAATGAGAGGAGCAGTTATGTGAGTGCCAGACTCCCACCCCATTCGTTCTCTCATACATGCTTTAGGGCAAGGGCTATGTCAGTATCAACTCAAGACTCTGCTCTCCCCCTGCCACCTGGGAAAGTTCAGCAGATTTCCAGGGAGACACAAGCAGTTTCTTCTGTCTCGGCGCTGAGGGAACAAAATGGAGTTCAGGGTTAAGTCAGCCAAGAGCTGAGCACACCAGAACCAAAGGACGTTCATGAAACGGAGCACAACACTGCATTGCTGCCACCCTCAAGGTGATGGCCAGTGTGCCCTAGAGCGAGCAAAAGTCGAGTGTCTGAAAGTCTACCCAGAACCCTCCACGTGCCTCTCTGCTGCAGAGGAATTAGGTTAGGGCACCAGGTAGCATCGAGAGCAAGTAAGGATGATGACAGAACAGAGGTGCCCGATGGAGGCTGGACACCATCTTCTTAGCTCACTACCTTCTTGGGTTAAACTGATCTAACTGCCTGGAGTGAGCATAAGTGAACATTTTAGGAAGGTAACATCATTCAGAGCTACAAAAAAAAATACTTCAGTTCCCAACATGGGCAAAATTACCACACGGGCTGTAGAGATGGCTCAGCAGTAAAGAGCACTGGCTGATCTTCTAAAGAGGCTCGTTTCCTTAGTACCTGCAGTAGCAGCTAACAAGCATCTGGTTCCAAGGGATCCTGTGCCCTCTTCTGGCCTCTGTGGGCACTGCATACACAGGATGCATAGATAAACACGCAGGCAAAACACCCATACACAGAAAATAAAAGTAATTCTTTTTCTTTTAATTATCAGATATACTGGTCATGATACCATTTAGAAAACAAACGTCCAACAACAAGAAAATGATAAGATATTGGGGTTGTTAACCAAGGGCAGCTGTACAGATCAGTCTGGAGAGGCAGACTGGACAGAGCCCGGACAAAGAGCACGTTCAGTGGGGTCTATTACTAGAAAATTCAAACACAGACAGAACTAATCTGTGGCAGTGTGGATTTTAAGAATTGATTATCTTTTGGGGAGATGCCAAATGCAGGAGACGTGAGGAAGACTTTGGAGTAATGGGGACATAAAACATCTCCAGCCGGGTGGACTTTGCAGCACCTCATCAAGCTAAAAACACGGGAGACCTGTGAAAAGAACTTATTTAAAAAACTGAATAGAACCCAGTGCCAGGCAGATTGGACATAGTTGGGAGGACAAAAATACCTGGAGAAAATTTCACAGAGAGAGAGAGGAGCTGGAGAGATATCTCAGTGGTAGACACTTGTGAGAACCTAAAAAGTCCCCAGAACCCATACAAAGACAGGTGTGTTAATAAGTGTCCTCAACCCTAGTGTGATCAGACCCAGCAGCAGAGACAGATTTCCCTAAAGCTCACAGGCCAGCCAGTCAGGCTGCAGTGGTACAGCAACAAAGAGACCCTGTCTCAAACAGGATTGTCCTCTGACCTTCACATGTGTGTCGTGGCACATGCAGGCCCATACTCATACACATGAACACAGACATGCAGTACATGCATGCACTGTGCACACATGTACACAGAGAGGGGGGAGGAAGCAAGCAGCAAAGACAGGCTAGAGATATGTCTTCATGGGTCAAGCATTTCCTGTGCAAGCATGAGAACCTGAGTTTGAATTCCCAACACTCCAGGCATGCAGGCAGTCCCAGTCTGTAATCTCAGTGTTGAAAAGAAGAGATGGTGAGATCCCAGGAGCTCACTGAACAGGCAGTCTAGCCAAGGAGTGAGTTCCAGGCTTATGCGCCACTCTGTCTCAAAAACATAAGGTGGAGGGCAACAGAGGAAGACACAACATTGACCGCTGACCTCCTGAATGCTCATAAACTACATACTCTGCCCTCACTGCATACACAGACACAGGCAGTGGCAGGCAAACACGTGGGAAAAAGGAAGGAGAGAGTGGATCAGACAAATGTATGTGCATGGTCTTAACAGAGTATACCCACTGAGATTTCACTTACAACTCAGAAAACTGTTCAGAAAAATACCCCCAGTATAAACTGATGGGGAAATTTAGCACTTAAGGAAATGAGGCAATGCTGGGCGGTGGTGGCGCACGCCTTTAATCCCAGCACTTGGGAGGCAGAGGCAGGCGGATTTCTGAGTTCGAGGCCAGCCTGGTCTACAGAGTGAGTTCCAGGACAGCCAGGGCTATACAGAGAAACCCTGTCTCGAAAAACCAAAAAAAAAAAAAAAAAAAAAAAAAAAGGAAATGAGGCAACTTGAGTCTTCACATTCTGCTGACAAGGAGTCTGTGAAGGTGCTTCACACCTGCGTGGAACTCTTCATGAAGAGCAAGATGGCCCAAGGGGGCAGAGGAAGCAGTAGCTTGGAAGCAAGGCCATCGTTTAGCCCTCAAGAGCAACCAAGAGACTTCTCCTACTTGTTCGGCTGGACTTCAGAACACCTTCAGGGCAATGACTTATTCTGGTTTGGGGGTGAGTATGCACAAGGCAGATAGACAGCTGCCACTTCAGTATCGTGGGCACAAAGATGGAGAGGAACTGCCTTCCAGAGACAACATGTTTGGAAACGCTTGACCCATGCTTGGGAGGAAAGGGAAATGTGGGTATGGCTGAAGGAACACTGGTGTCTGTTCCTGCTGTTGCTAAATTCCAACAAGTTGAGTGTCGGGGTCAGGGGTGTATGAGCAACGTGAGCCACCTCTAACAGTTCCAGAAGGTGCTAGTCCAAGGCCACAGTGCTGGCAGATTCAGCGTCTGGAGAGAGCTTGCCCTTGCGTTCATGGGCTCCGTCTTGTGGTGGTGACCTCACTCGATGGGGGATGCAAGGCCCCTGGAGGTCTCTAGCGTTAGCGTAGCAGCCGCACCCAGCAGAGTCTACCTCATGGCTTTGTCAGCGCACGGCTCGGCTTGCCGATACCGTCACGCCGGCGGCTAGGTTTTCAGCAGGACTTTGCGGGTGATGCAACTATTCTGCAACAAGAGAATAAAGGGCCCCATTCAAACGGTAGCAAGGGGTGCGGTTTATTTTTTAGCAAGATCTTGTTTTAGTGTCTAACGGAGCATGTGGCTGTCCTATGACCTAAGAACGGAGGAAAGGGGAGGAGCCAGACCCCCACCTCTGAATACCAACCGTTACATCTCGTTAACTTACCCCGTATTTTATCCTATGTGTCTCACCATGCCTCAAATTCAACATCTCTAAGGTCGAACTTTCTAGTATCTCCTAGCTCCATGAACAAAATGCCCTATCCAGCAGCACGAGCCTGACACCCTCCTCTTCCTCACTATCATCTCTGGCCATCCAGGATCAGAGCACCTCCCTTCCTAAACAGCCTGATGTCAGCCCTATTTCCATCGTCTCCACCATCCCCCCCGCACCAGCATCGTCCCCATGACCAGGTCAAACGAACTCCAGCAATAACCAAACTGCTGGCCTCTCCCAAGTACTAAGGCCACTCCTGCAGACAGGGGCTCTCTCTATAGTTCAAGTCCCGTTCTGAGTACTGTGGCAATCCCTGCCAGATGGTCATGTGGATTTTCTAGGCTCACAAAGCACTGACCTGACCAAGGATGTTCCTTGGCCTTTGCCTGCTGGCCACTCTAACCTCCTTTGCTCCTCTGCCTCTGGCACACTCACTGCCTCTTTGGCCCTTTGAACTGCCAGTGCATGTCTCCATAGGTCTCTCCCCATCCGCCTCTTCCCCAGTACCCACTCCCAGATGTCAAACGTCAGTCAAGAGCAGCTTCCCACAGAAGCCCTCTCAAAAGCCTAGAGGGATGGTCCACCAGCCAGCGGAATTGCTCATGGAATCATGGTAAACCTCGGGAGAGCAGAAGCCAGTTCCCAGCAAGGACCGGTAAGTCCATGCAGGCTCAAGAAATCCTTGTTGAGGGAGCAAATGAATGCCTTTCTGCTTTGCGATGAGTCTGAACAATAAGCATTCTTGGCTTCTCTCTACAAACCCAGAGGAGTGAAGGAAGATAGTCAATTGGTCACAAAGCCCAGGGCAGGCAGACACCTCTCCCTGTGAAGAAGTAGAGGGCTCCGTTCACAACTGATTAATGGGGAAAAAAACAAGCCATGGGGAATGCACATCTTACCTTGAGAACTATGTTGTAAAAAAACAGGGAGAAACAAAGTGCTGGGTGGTGTAGGCATGTGTGTTCTCCGACCCCCACGCTGCCGCTCTGTCCCGTTCAGTAGCTAACTCGTTCCTTAAGTACTTCCCAAGGAAACAGCCTGAGTAGTCTTTCCCACAGATTTGAAAATTCCTTATAATAAAAATGTCAAGGGTGAAATAAGACAATACATTTTCCCAGCCCTACATCAGGCCAAATTACACAGGAGAGCCAACATCTGAACAATAAAACTCAGAATGAGGCTCACCTTTAACTTGCTGGCACCCTGGTCGAAATAGGGATTAAATCGCTCAGAGGTTGAAGTGGAATTTTTCATTTCCCAAGGCTGTCTCAGACACGAGGCACAAATCTCCTTGGCCTGTTCCCAGCCTCCTCCCTACCTCCTCCCAACCTGCCCTACTCGGCCCCTGCATCCTGCAGCTAGACCCTGCAAACCCTGGAAAGATACTGATGGCTGACTGAGAGGAACCATCTTTGCCTTGTGGCTGCTCAGAGGCCCTCCATCGGAGGACCGACAGTAGGAGCCACTCCTTCCTTGCTCTGTGCTGGTCAAGGCAGGTTGCCACCAGGAATGTCCCAGATAGGCCAGTTCTCCCAGGACCTCTTGGGTAGCCTGGGCCAGTCCCCACCTGACAGGGTCGATCCAGGCTGGGCCAAGGGATCCAGATATCTGACACAGGAGACTTGGCACATATATCAGCATGTGTTTCTTCAGGGCAATCCAGACTTCCTATTTGTTTTTGTTTGGAGTTTGGGATTTTATTTCTTTGTTTGTTTTGTTTGGTTGGTTTTGGTTTGGGGGTGGGGGTTACTAGTGGGTGGTAAAATAGAATCTTGTTTTATAGACCAAGCTAGCCTAGAACTCACAGACATCCTCCTGCCTTATAATTGCTAGTATTAGTTGGTATGAGCCACCATGATCAGCAGAGGCTTCTTTTCGATGGTCCCTATCTGCCTATAAAACTTTCTAAGGTAAGTGAAGACAATCAAAATCTCTTTTCCTCAGACTCCAGAAACTTTGCTCATGTTCAACACCAGTGTCGTTCCACAGCAACCATCACTTCTCTCCGGACTCCTGTGATATCAAAAGATTATACCCAATTCCCCTAGAGCAGTGGCTCTCAATCCTCCTAACGCTGCAACCCTTTAATACAGTTCCTCGTGTTTTGGTGACCACCAACCATAAAATTATTTCATTGCTACTTCATAACTTTAATTTTGCTATTATGAATCATAATGTAAATATCCGATGTGCAGGATATCTGATCTGTGACCCCCAAAGGCGTCTCGACTCATGAGTTGAGAAACCCTGCCTTAGAGCCCCGGAATGGGTGGAATCCACTCTGAGTCCGTGAAATAGCAGGAGCACTGCTTCCTCACTGGACCTGTCTAGGAACAAGATCAGTGCAAGCATAAAGATCTGAGTTCAGATCCCAGGTACCCACTAACGATCAGAGGTGATAATATGTCTCAGTAACCCTAGCACCGGAAAGATGGAGACAGGAAGATCGCTGGTGTTCATTGTGCAATCATATTGATGCTGAATTGATGGACTTCAAGTTCAGTCTCAAAAAATTAAAGGTAGAAGAGTTGTGGAGATGGTTCAGAAGTTAGGAGCACTGGCTGCTCCCGGAGGACCTAGGTTCAATTCCTAGAACCAATACAGGAGCTCACAACTATCAGTAATTCAAGTCTCAGGGGATCCAACACACTCTTCCAGCCTCCTTGGGCACCAGTCATGCCTGCAGACAAAATTATCCATATACATAAAGTAAATACATAATTCAAAAAAATTAAAGGGAGACAGAGAGACAGAGAGAGATACAGACACAGAGAGAGACAGAGAGAAGAATGTACCCAATATTGTCCTCCAGCCTCCACATACACATGTATGCACTATAGAATGTGCACATGTGACATTAACAAGTACATTCAGCACACACACAGACACAGACACTTTTTTTTAAAGAGGGGGGAAATGGAGAAATCCATGGGAGGGCACCTTGGAGTAACAGGAAGAAAATGGTGGAATAAATAAAAAATACCAGTCAAAGAGGGTTGAAGAGATGGCTCACCAGTTAACAGCATTTAACTGCTCTTTGCAGAAAACTCAGGTTTGGTTCTCAGAACCCACAAAGTGGCTTACTTGTAAATCGAGTTTAAGGGCATCCAATGCCTTCTTCTGACCACAATGGAACTCTGGGCACATGTATGGTATACACACACATACACTCACACACATAAACTAAAGTATCAAAAAAAAAAGTACAATAACCCAGGCTTTAGGGGAGTCTTTTGCTAACCTTTGTGGTTTTCACATGTGAAACACATCTCAAGGTTCCCATTGGCAAGACAGCGAGCAGCCGGGAAACTGCTGGGTCTCATTAGGATGTTTGAAGCTAATTTAGAAAAGGCTCATTCAGTTTCATTAAGAAAACCAACAGCGTCCAATCACTCTGCTTTTCAAAATATTCCCCATCCTTATTTGTAAGTTAGATTTCCCGCAGAGAACATCATACACTCATAAAACTTTGAATTTCAATCTCAAGCTTATGCCAAATGGGTCTGCCAGATTTAGCCAATAAAAATATCAGAGACTGGATTGGCTTCATTTAAACATTGCATAGAGCACAGTCAGACTAAAACTGTTCTCTGTTTACCTGATACTCACTGAATGAGCAGCCTGTACATAGGGTGTCCACAGGATGGCAGCCCTGTGCGATGAAAGTCCCTCAGAGTCTGTGACACAGGGTTCCCTCCGGTCAGAGAAAATGACTCCTGAGAACTCCCTCTTCCAAGAGCCTGCCAAGGAACCCCCCACACCCCAGGCCATCAGTCCTGGCAATAAGTAGCTACCCTCAGAAGTGTCTCAGTGCCACCGTGCAGTGGTAGATGGAAGGATGTTTCTCAGAGCTTCACGTGATGGAACCTAAGACCCAGTGGGATTCTATAAGGGATGATTAAGGCAGGAGGGCTCCATCGTTATAAATGGGCTTGTAGGAACTAGCCTGGATCTCTCACTCTCTGCCGATTCTATCATATGAAGACACAGCATTCTAAGCACCATCATAGAAGCAGAGACAAGGTCCTCTGTAGACTCCAAAACCGCAGGCACCTTGATCTCGGACTTCTCTGCCTTTCCAACTGGGAAATAAAATTCCATTGTTCTTTTATACCAATGGGGACAGCATAAGATGCTAGTATTAGGATGTTCATGGGGGTTTTCATGGGGTTTAGTTGATACATGGGGGTTTTAGTTGATAAGTGGGTATCACCAATCTGGTCCTCGAGGTCTTTGAGAGGAAACAAAGGGTTTAATCGTCAGGCTGAGGCCAATTGAGTGAGACCAGCATTCTGCAGCCAGGCCCCTGACCCACATCTGTTCCCAGGCCCCTGACCCACATCTGTTCCCACAGCACCCAGCCCAGCCCAAGGGCAGATGAGTGGCCAATCTATACTCCAGTCTTATAGGTCAAGGTGGAACTTGATCAGGATCACAGGCCTCATGGAGCACTGTCACCATCGTGCAGAAGGGACATAGGAAAGGGAGTAGCCCCCAGAAACCGTGGTGAGGGGAGAGCAATGCAATTAGCCAGGGTTGCATTTGCCAGGAAGGGGCTAGGTGCCTTCCCAAGTGACTGCAGAGGAGGAGGCGAAGGGAGCGAGCTGGACTATGCAGGACTCGCCCACAAAGCTTCTCAAAGCAAATACAACTTGTTCTCACACACCTGGAATTCCCATTGCATTTCACAAGCCCTGAAATTCGAGCTCTTGGGTGGAGTTAGACCCCTCCCAGCTGACCCCAGGGTCCTTTGAAGGGAGTCCACTGCTCACCACAACTTGGCTCGGGACCACAGTCACTCCTACCGAAACAACATGCACAGCCTGCTTGGGATTTCAAAAACATGAATGCAATGCTTCCTAAGAGGCCCTTCTCAGGCTGCTGGGTGTGAAGCCAGACCTCAGATCCAGGATCTGGGAGAGAGAAGGTCACCTCAGGGAGTCTCCGAGGCCCAGGGTAAGACACCAGCAGCCCAGGGTCTCGGCAGATGGTCCTCCAAAACAATGATTAAACCTTCAAAATGAATTCACTATTGTCAAAGCATATCATTCACTCATTTACTCATTCATTCATTCATTCAGCCAGCCAACATTTATGAAGCACCTACAGTAAGCTGGATCTGTAGGGGTGGACAATGAAACCCAGGAAGCAAGTGAGTTACCTCTTCCCTTACTCCAGGCACTGGCTTCTGTGGGAAACACCAGCTGCTAGGCTAATTTAGTCTACAAAAAGTCCCAAAGAATGGCTTTCTCTTCTGCTCAAGGCCATTCCTGAATCTAGGCATCAGAGGGCAGGGCATATTGTGGGAATGGTTTGGGCATGTCCAGTACCACCATGACAGTAGAGTGTGACCACAGTCAGTAGCATGTCTGCCCCATCCTGAGCCTCCATGTCCTCAATGAAGGTAAAACCAGGCTGGATTCCACAGGCCACCCAGGCCTATGACCTATGGCCGGTCACTGTCTCCATCACCACCACCACCACCACCACCAATGTGCCACCCCAAAGCTCAATCTAAAGGAAGGCAGTGTTCAGTCTTCTGCCTCTGTGAAGCTTGTGCCTGCTGGTTGGGCTATGAGAAGCCAGACAGAGCAGAAACTGCCAGCAGGAGGAGACGGTCCTTATTCTAAAGGCAGAGCGACAGGGTTCCGAACCCCTTCTCCAAAGTGCTTAGAGCCAGAAATGCTGCAGACTTTGAATCTTTTTTTTTTTTCTGTTTTAGAAATACTTATGTAGAAATAATGAGAAGGTATCCTGGAAATGGAATCCAAGTCTAAATGTAAAATTCCTTTATAGCCCACAAATACTTTATGTATATATACAATCTAGTAGTAATGTTAGGCAATATTTTTAAGAACTCTATGCAAGAAGCAAAGAAGCAAGCTTTTATGACATGAGAAATCTGGATTTGTAGCATTGAGTTCCAGGCATGGGAGTGTTTGGCTGTTGGATTTTCACATCAGGGATGTTCAGTTTGTAGCTCCAAAAGGAGAGGTGAAGAGGAACTGCTGGCCTGACATCAGAATATGGAGATCAGGTGACCCTTTTCAACAGTCTGTAATTCAGAGAGCAAACCACAGGCCTGTGGAGGACCGGAGGTCTCTAATTGGTGTTCAGGGCTCACACATGCACTGCAGCTTTCTATGGGAAACCAAGAGTAGCATGGGGGGGGGTGCAGTTTAGTCACTGGGAGCTTCATTCTGTCAGCCCTGGATCCCTGCTAATCTCACCAGGAAGTACCAAGTGCTTCCAAGTCACTGGGGCATCTCCCCTGATCATGTCACATGACAATGCGTCCTTCATGCCATCACCACACAGAACAGGTGACTTGCTAACAGACACCACTGTGTGCATTATACACTTTGTTGTGCCAGGGAACACTGCCCAGTGAATGACACATTCATCAGTCACTAAGTAACCACTTAGCATTCTGGATACTTCAATCATGGACCACATATTCTGCCGAGCATTGGACCTGCACTGTTGGTAATCTGTCCCAAAGGCCAGCAGTCGGCCACTCAGGTCTGTGTGAGCTGTATCCATGGATTCAACCAACCATGGAACAAAAGTAACCAGGAAATAAAACTTTATCTGTGCTAAACAGGTAAGAAACATTTTCCTTGTCATTTCTCCCTAAACAGCAGACTACGACAACAATGAGACCATTTGTATCATGTTAGGTATTGTAACTAATATGTGATTTTAAAGATCATGGAGACATGCAAATTACATGCAAATATTATCACCTTATTATCTAGGCATGATGGTACATACCTGTGATCTCACCATGCAGGAGGCAGAGGCAGGAGAGTTGCCATAAGTTTGAAGCCAGCTGGGTCTACCCAGCTTATTCCAGTCCAGCCAGGATTATAGAATAAGACCCTGTCTTTAGAGTTTAAAAAAATAAAAATATCCTTTTTTAATCAAGACTTGACCATCCTGGGAGTTTAGTTTCCTAGTTTGGGATTCTTGGATTCAATTCCCCACGGATCCAGAGTGATAGCCGGACATCACTCTAAAGGCCTAGCTTGTAGATACAGAGGCAAGCTCAGGTATCCAATGCTCTTCCAAGATCCCTCTCTGGTGTTTGAAGACCTAGTCTCAAAGCTAGCTTGGAAGCCCTGGCTCAGCACCAATCTCAGATAACCATGTACATGGCAGGAGGTGACGCCAGGCACAAGCTGTTTACCTACCTTCCATCCATACAGATTCCTCTCCCTCTTCCCCATCTCTCTTTTTCTGCAGGCTTTCCAATATAGCCCAGGCTATCCTAGAGGTATGTGTTCCTCCAGCTTCCATTCCACAAGTGCTAGGGTTACCGGCATCAGCTACCACATCTGCACCCCACCCCCACCCCGGCAATTTTCTTAACTAGCCCCATTGGATAGGCAGTTTTGCACTCCGCTTCACAGTTGAGCATCCTACAGATCCTCTTTGTGAGTGGTCAAGTCATAACTGAAGCCTAGCAGTGCAGTCTCAGAGCCGACTCCAAACCATCCACAGTGGAGCTCGGGGCTTGGAGATGGGGTTGAGGTCAGTCACCAGGGCTTCTTAGCAGCTAGCCTACAAGTCCAGCTGTGCCCCAGCAGAAGCATCTAGGTTATGAACTTTTGTTTTAACTCTAGAGCCTGAGAGAGAAAACACTGAGGAAAGCCAACTGGGAGGATCTCAGCAGCTTCTAGAAGAATGGAAATAACATTGTGAATCAAAGACATGCTCCCACCCAGGGCCTCAAATGTGCAGGCATCAAATCCAATACAGGTGGCTCCCCAGAGGAATGGACTCTGACATAGTTTCTGGAGGTAAATGCATCTTTAAGAGTGCTTCCCCAGAGACCCAGTCCATGGAAAAGGGAAGGACACTGTAGTGAACGGAACAAGAAGTAGACCTCAGTGTAAGGTCCCTAGGAACATAAATGCTAGCTCAACATTGGAGAGTATGGATATGATTCATGTAACTGGCCATGACAAGACCCTTGGTTGTTCAGGAGTTCTTCTGAACCTGATGCTTTCTTCTCCAACTCCATCATCCCATGGAGGGTTCATCATCTACAACTAAAGGACAGAGGATGTGGCCATAGCCTTCAAATGTGGCTACATTTGAAGCCCTGGTCTCAAAGCCTAACTTGGAAACTCTGGCTCAGCACCAGTCTCCAAGCAGCTTTCCTGGTGATCAGGGCCACAGCTCAGAGTGTGTGCCATGAAGGAAGAACAAGCCTTCTTGGTGGAGAGTCATCTAGCACCTATATGTCCACTGTGATCTTAATGCACTGTTTTGCATACTGCTAACCACTGTGAAGTGGGCCAGTGTGGGCTTCTTCTCTCCTGTCTTTGTTATATGTTAAGCAACAGGGATGCATTGACTTAACACAAGTTTTTTTGCACCAACTGCCAGCACATAGTATCTCTGTTTTAACTTCACCCTACATTGTCCCACTGCAGTTCTGGATGCTTCCCTTGCCTGCAGCAGCAAGGTTAGGCTCTGTCTGCCAGCAGAGGTCGCCAGAATAACACTGGAAGAGCCTGCCTTTCCTGGCTCTGACTTGCCCGGCTTCCTCAAGCCACCCCAGTGGCTGTGGCTACCAGGGGATCACTCCCAGGGAGTTGCGGGCAACTGAGCTGGCTTCCCCATGGAGGGCTCAGAAACACCCAGAGAGTACTGCTGACACCCCCACACCCCAAGCCACTCCATAAAGACCTTCTTAGCAGCTAGCCTGCAAATCCAACCATGTCCCAGCAGGCTTCTCAACAAGTTTGACAGCACCTCAGGCACCCACAAGGTTTGCTGGGGGAGAGCCATGTCCCGTATGACAGCTTAGTTCCTGACTTGTTCATCCTAGCTTCACAGACACAGATTCTCCTGGCCCAGATCATCCGGGAAATTTTCTCTGGTATCTACTGATCTTAAAACTATATGACGTCTTCATTAGGGTCCCCAGTCAAGTCTTAGGAGGGGCTGACTTCTTCCCCTTCCAGCTCACCCACTTGCTTGGGTACTCTCCCCAAGGATACTCTTTAGAACTACTCAATCTCCAGAAAAAGTCACAAATTCTCTCAAGCCTTTCTTCCTCAGTAGCTTGCTTTCTTGCACACTAGTAGCGTAGCAATGGTCACCTGGAATCAGAACAGAGGTAACACGGGAGATGGGCTCCCAAGGATGGGTTTTGGAACTGAGTTGTAGTCATACTGGTGAGCTTATGCAGGGCTCAGCTCACAGCTAATTAAAAAATAGGATGCCTCTGTTCAGAACTGGCTGCCAATCACTAGCATCATATCAAGGACTGTGACAAAGCCAGATAAAGCAAGGACCTTGGGAGCCCCAGTAGCTGCTGGGACGGACTTGTCACAGTGGTGATTGACCACAGGTGCTATAGTGGGCAACTGGGTCCTCTGAGGGCACTAGGAACTGGCAGAAAGGAATGCCAAAAAAGGTTTGGTAGCCCAGCACAAATGGTAAGGCAGTAAGCATAAGAGACACCATCTCCATGCTCCAACATACACACACACACACACATACACACACACACACACACACACACTCGTATCTGGTATCTAACTGCATTGGCTTCACAGCTTTAACACTAGCAAAGTCAGGGCATTGGCAGGAAAGGGGCAGGACCATAAAACCTGGAACAGAAGTCTTTACTGGACCCAGGTGAAACTTACAGTCTTAAATCTCATGTCATTTTTTCATGCCCACTGTCATTTGACTTCTAGTGTCACCAATGTACTTCCTTTAACTAGAAATCCAGTTTCCTTGGGAGTGGATGCTTTAAATGGCTTGTTCGTTTTCCATATTCCTATAACCACTGTACTGCTGTGAGGCCTGCTGCTAGGGCCACATGTAGATGTGACCATTGTGGCTGGGCTCCCTGAGATCCATTGACTTCTGACACGTATCAAGCTGTGATTTACTGTGATGGTCTCCGTTTACTGTAAAGAGGGCTTTCTTTGATGAGTGGTGGTAGCCACACTTATCTGTAGGTATAAGGGTAAGATTTGGGATGTAGTAAGGATTTACAAAGGTCTAGCAAAGTGGTGGATGTATATTCTTTCAGTATTAGCCAGGATAGCCAAGTGGTGGGTACATATTCTTTTAGTAATAGCCAGGCGTGGTAGCATCCACTGTCTGAAATCCCAACACTTAGGAGGTTAGGAGGATGAGAATCAGAAGTTTGAGGTCATCCTCAGCTACACAATGAGTTGGAGGTCAGCCTGGGCTACATGAAATTTGTTTAGATTTATTTTGTTGTTTATGGGTGTTTTGCCTCCATATATGACTGTGTACCATGAGCATACCTGGTACCCACAGAGATCAGAAAGGATCATCAGATCCCCTCTGTCTGGAGTTAGATGGTTGTGAGATGCTATATGAATGCTAGGAGCTGAACCTGGGGTCCTCTGCAAGAGTAACAAGTACTCTTAACTGCCGAGCCAACTCTCCAGTCCACACAGGAGAAATGTTTCACAGTATCTATATTTTCTTATCTACTAACCGAGATCTCCTCACACACCCTGTCTTCTTCAAAGGCAGCAATCCTGGGCTTTGTTATATATTGGGGGTGTGTCTAGTAAATCTCTCCTACTTGTTAACCTTTCCCTTCCACCCTCTTTATGTTCTCTTGACTGTTTTCTACCATACTAATGTGCTGCCTTTCTCCCTTTGGGGTGTTTCCTGCTCACCTCTCCCTGTGGATAATGGGGACTGATTAGCTTCACTGCCTCCATTGTGACCTGGCTAGACTTGGGGCTGCTGCTCTATTTATTAGTGTCCCCTTATCAGGAACACTTAACCTTCCTGTCATCCCTGACATGTGATCGTTTTTATTGTGTTAACTTTTTCTTGCTCAGCTAGTTTCCATTCATTATAGTTATCAGTACCCTGAGCACAGCTCGTCTCCACATCTTTTGTCAGGTGTTCAGAAATAACTGGTGGTGTTCAGTCTCTGATCTGAAGGCTCAGCAAACATCCCATGTCTGGTGCCTTATCTCTTTATGTTAGAATCTCAATTTCCACTGTTAAGTCCCCTTCCTTCCTGGCTTATTCCCTCATTTTGAAGTCTATCCACAAGTAATTTCCTAAACTTTTAGAGTTCATAAGTCTTTCAGAGTGACTTTTAATTGATCTGGAAATAATTTCCCTTGAGAAATTAGGTCCCCAACCTAGAATGCCATTGGGGGAACTCCACCAGTGCTTGCTCAGGGCACTTTGTATGGCCACCGCTTATCCCTCTGGCAGTACTCCAGGGCTCTGAAATCCCAGTAACATTAGCATAAGCCTTCCCTGGTAACCTGGACACTGAAGCCTGTGTTCTCAGGAGTCTCTCACTTGGAACCCTCTGGAGGACATGCTTGATCATCTCTTTGGCCACACACTACATTGATATCTTCCAGACTTTCCTTTGGAGCTGAGGTGGATCTCCAGAGAAGCCTCTTGCAGCTGCACTTTCTGCCTCGAAACCATTATGGAGCTGAAAGTCTTGCAGATTAAAGGCTCAATGATGTCTCCCACGTGGCCAAAGGGGGTTTGACTGCCTAGTGTATGGTGGGCAGGAGCTACCTGCTTCTTAGAAGGCTGGTGGCTAGTCTTGCTTGGCTCACTCTTTCCCTCAAATACTTTCAGAGGCACCAGAACCTTCCGTCCCAGACGTCCAAGAGCTCAGCTTCTCTGTTCCCTTGTCCTTCTTACAGTGTTGTCTTCTCAGATTGTTCTGAGTTATCATTCATCCATTCTCAGAAAGGCTCTGTCATGTCACAAGGATTAGGGAGGGATAATGGTAAATGGTCACACTGAGTCACACAAGTGACTAAACTATGCAGCTTTCACTGGTGAAACCAAAGTGTCCAGCCTCTAAACCAAACCAAGTACCATTAGGAGACCAGGCACAGCAGTGCGTACCTGTGATCAGAGTTCAAGGTCTTCAAGGATATATGAGAGCCTGTCTCAAAAATACAGAGTTCTGCATGGGAGATGGAGATGGAGAGTGATGGACAGGCAGCCTGCCACACCAATGATGGGAGGGGCTAAGGACACCTTTCTTCCTTTCAGTAATACACCATGAGTAAGGAATGGAAGCAACCGCTGAAGCAGAAGAGACACAGAGCACAGAGCTAGGGAGCCAGATGCTCAAGATGAAGAAATACCTTTATTCAGTTCAGTCACTCCAGGCTTATCCCAAATTGCCAGATTTTACTCTCAACTGGCAAAATAAGTCACATATCACATGAGGCACAAATGGCAGTGTCCCTCATGTGCCCACACCACCGAGTGCTGTGTAATGTTACTAGATGGAAAGCTGTGAGAAGCAACTCTCTTCAGTCCTGGAACCACAGCCACTAGATGAACCAGGCAACACTAAATAGTTTAATCCTGGGCAAAAATATAGATCTTGGGGCTCCCTGCAGCCCCAAGATCCACTGAATAGCTATTGTCTCCTGTTTTAGAACTTTATCTCCAGCCATAGGAAACTATCCAGGAGCCAGTCCCTCCCACTTAGCTGTGCACACAGCCGCACGTGGAGACAGTGAGATGGCGTGGAGGGCAAAGGCACTTTCTACCATGTGACTACCTGAGTTAAATCCCTGGAACCCATATGGTAGAAGGAGAGAACCAACTCCCAAACATTGTCCTCTGATCTCCACACCCACACCATAGCTTACATGGGAATGCAGGTACAAGGGGACACACACGTCACACACAATGAATGAATGAATGAATGAATGAACTAATGTAAATAACAGACTATACACAGAGGAAGCTTCCATCCAATGAGACACAGGCCACAAAATTAAGGCATGTGGGAAGGAAATCAGAGGGCAATAAAGCATTTATTATAAGAATGTATAAAAATGTCATTGTACTTTTGAAATCTCTTAACTAGGCACAAGGGCAAAAACAGTCGGTCCTGGCCACTGCAAACAGCACTCATTCATCCTCAAACAGGAAACAGAGGGTTGCAGTGAGCATGTCTTCAGCACAAGCACACAGTCCCCAGTGCATGGTACACTACTCATGCCCTACACCAACAGAAGTAGTGGACGCTGTACAGACACTGAAGGAGACAGCAGGGCACTGCTGGCAAGATGTCAGAAGTAAACTGTCCCATTGCAAGACAGCTAGGTTCATAAATGCCAATCTCAAATGAGATTTACAAACATCCTTCTGTTGTTTGGCTTAGCTAAGAAATAAAGATACAGCTCAGTGGTAGAGTGCTTGCCTCATAGGCACAGGATCGGGTTCGATCCCCAGTACAGAAGAGTTCCATGCATGGCTGACACAGTGCCGGGTGCCTGTTCTGGCTACAGCAGTTCTCCCGTGCTCTCCTCAGCTCACCATCCTCTGTCAGGCTGGAGTGTCACTGCGCAGCTCAGAGCTTGCGGGTGCCCGTCCATGGGACCCTCCCGGGATGACTGAGACTCCCTAACCAGTTATACACATGTGCCTACTACTTTATTGCACACCAAGGAACTATGGGAAGGAGAGCAATGTGGCGATAATAAGCGAGAAAAAGAAAGGAGCCCCCAAGTCAAGAGGCACTTCCAGGAATCGCTGTGTGCTGACAGAAAGTCATTAGACCCCTGCAGGTCAGGGTTAGTCTCCAAGTGCCTGGTGCGCAGGCACCAAGGAGACAAAGGTACCAGCAGACCACCACTGGTGACATCACCAGTGTCCTAAGTACCACTGGTTCCCAAAGCCTGAGTGAGGGGCAAGCAAGCCTTACCAAAAAGGCCACACTGACTCTCTGTGGACGACCTCATGGATCTGGGGTGGTAGAGGTCCACCAAAGCATGGCTAGACTTCTCAGGCTGCACACAGTAACCCTCCAGGCTAGGCTCAGACCCCAGGCAGCGGGAAAGCCACAGTGCCTTTCACCACCAGGCAGGCTGCAATCAGGAGTGTTTTACATGCAAAGCCATAGCCCCATACCATCCCTTTCAAGCATGCCTTCTGTTATTTGTCAGGAAGGACATGACTGAAATATAAAAGACAATCCATTCAGCTGAGGAAATTTGATTTCCTCCAATATTACAAGCTTACTCTTGGCTCTCTGCTGGTGCTGCATTGTGTGCCAAGATGATCCAACTGCCCTACAAGGTCAATCCCACATCTCCAGACTGTGGGCTCTCAGCACTGGGACCACCTAAGCGCACTTCCACTAAGAAGCAGTTCCCTCATGACCAAGACCACTCCCAAACAAAGTGCCAGCAGGTGTCAGCTCTTCACAGGCCTTCACCAGCATCCACAGAAGCTCTTCCTATCTGCCATGCAGCCTCCGCTGCCCCAGGAACTGGCTGAGCAGGGCAGGGCAGCCCTCAGGCATAATGTCCCCCTGCTCAGGCCCACTGTCAGTACATTTTCTTTCAGGAAATTTTTAATCTAAGAAATCATTCATGAAAGAGAAAAGGGGAAACTTTGAAATGACGGTCCTCAACAGTACTGGTCAACATCTGAACATTACTAATTACCTACTTTACCAGTATTTTTGCCTCAGTTTACCTACTGTCAAAACAAGACAATACTCTCTACCTTCGACGAGCTGGGACAGCCTTCAGGCCTCTAAGCTCTTCTGCTAGGCCCAGCTCAGCCATCAAAACTCATGGGATACATTTGGACCAGGCCTCTTATGGAGGAAGAGTATAAATAAATAAATAAATAAATAAATAGGTAGATAGATAGGTAGATAGATAGATAGATAGGCAGACATCACAAATAAAATAGCTACGAAATGTATGGCATTGCATTGGTATGTTTCTGGACATATGTCTAAAAGCCCAATAGTGCAAAGATAAACTCTGAGGAGTCAGCATTGGTTCCAACCTGCCTGGCCAAGATTGGATGCACAAGCCTTCATTCAAATCAAGTCGCTGTCCCAGTAACAGCAACAATCACACAGACACTCCTTAGACGAGCTGGGACAGCCTTCAGGCCACTGAGGACTTCTGCTAGGCCCAGCTCAGCCATCAAAGCTCATGGGATACATTTGGACCAGGCCTACCACATCTCGATGCTAGGGAGGACACAGGTAACCACTGCTCAGAAGTCTGCTAAGTAGAGGGTCAATCCTCACCGAGGTCACATCCACTTCCCATGGTGCCTCTCTCATGAACCTGGGGTGCTCACAGCTACTCTTTCCTAACCTGCACCTCATCCTTGACAGCAATGACATGAAGCACTTTCAGAACACTACTGGAGACAAGGGAAAATGTCCTCAGTCAGTGCCAATGCTGTGTCACATTCAGAGTTGCCAGCTGGAAGTTTTGAACAAGCAGAAGAAGCCTGCAGTGCTGAGATTCTGAAAAACCTAGAACGGAATAAGCTCCTCAAGTCCAAGTGAAGAGCTATGGCTGGGGCCACTCAGAACAGCTGTGGGGAGACCGGGGACAGGTTCTAGCCCAGCTCATTCCTGCCCTAGATACAGTACTCACTCTCCAGGCCTGGGCAAGGCCCATCAAAACTCATGTAGTACATTTGGACCAGCTTGGTGTTGCTGCACAGGGCCTTCCTGAGATACTAGGGTGGGGTTTGGAACTCCATCCACAGAATACAAAGGCCACCACTGCCTGACCGGTCAGCTAAAACACAAAATGGTACAATAGCAAAGTATTACAAGTTAAATTCCTTTTATAGCCAAAAATCTAAACAGATTTAGTATCTGTTTGTCCGTAAACATTCTCAAGTCTATAATCATCACAGATCCACACAATATCTTAACAGGCTTCACAAAGACAAAAGGTGATTTCACTGAAACAGGAACAAGCTAAGGATGCTCAAGGCCGTGGTCCCTGCCTCACCTGCTCATAACTCTCACACCTCAAGAGCTAAGCACACCTGCAATAAGCTCTTCTCTCTCACCCACCAGCAACCTTGGGCAGGACAGAGAAAGACCTCTAGGAGCACCCACAAAGGCATAGGGCCAGAAAGTAGGAGAAACAGTCACCCAACACCCAGATGTCCTATCTGGTGGACACCAAGAAGCTGTAGCCTGGAACCACGCAAGTGAGCAAGACATTTCCCACTTCCTGTCTGGGAGAATCTGAAGAGAGCACCCTGTGTCGTCTTATCTTGTGAGGACTGGCAGTGAGTGCTATTAGGATGGTCCCTGGTCTGAATGTAGGCAGTCACTTACTGGTTAGTTCCAGGTGAGTCTCCTAAAGGTCTGAAGATCCCCAGGGTGAGACATCAGAAAACCCTTGGCAGAGCAAGTGCTGCCCTGTGAAAACTGTTCTGGGACCTCAATGTATTAGCCCAGAAGCCATTCTGGACTGAAGACAACTCCCGAGAGAACTCTGCAGCCATGATGTGCACCTGGCAGCATATACAGACAAGCATCAGCAGCAGATACAGACAACCCCAGACTAGCAAGAAAGCAGGCTAGCAAGTGCAGGAACCACACTCCTGCTCCCTACAGCTTTTCTTAACAAGCTTCTCTTTTTGTTTGGATATCAAGCCTTAAAAGAACAATAAGTTGCAAAGTAGGAACATAAAATAGGTGCATAGCTCTGGAGAAAGAAGCCTTCCCCACTGCGGCTATCACCAGGCTCAGCCCATACTGCACACATTTCACAGGCCGTTTTGGTAATAAGTGCCAGGAAGAATCCAAAACAGAGAGACTTAAGAGGAACAAAATTAAGTTTGTATGCGCCTCTCAGTTGACAATGACTCAAGGAGCGTTCAATGGCCCAAGCACCTGAGATGGAATCACAGTCCAAGAGAATGTGGCCTTTCTTCTTCACTGACAGCCAAGGACCAAGTTGTCAGCACAGGCCATGGTTCCCAGCATGCCAGAGTCCAGAGTCCGTGTCAGTTTTCACTGCAGATGAACGGCTTCCTCACTGCAGTCAGTGCTGCATCTGAATGCTACTCATAAAGCAGAAACTTCTTTATGGGGTCTGGCAGCGGCAGCGAGGGAACCAGATGCAGTCGGTATTTGCCAAGAGCTTTTCTCACAGCCACACGGCACAAACTCAGCAAGGTCCTGGGGATACCTGGAGAGTGTGAGAGAGAGAAGAGGAAAGGTTACTTCTCTCCTAGCTCTGTAGGCCCCAAACCAACTACACTAACATAAAGTGGACACGACTGCACTGACATCACAACACCTTCCTATACCTCTGAGTGAAGGAGGCCCTGGAAGCTACTGGAAGGCTTGCTATCTGCATCTCAACCAGGGCATCTGCTCATCTGACACCCACTCCTCCCTCTGCAATGCTTAGTGTCCTAGAAAAAAGCTACCCATGGAAGACCCCACAAATGAGAGCAAATGACCTTCCCTCCTACTCTGCCCCAGCAAGTCACAGAGGGCTGGGGGTACCAAGTGTACAGTACTTGAATTCAGAGACTAGGCTGACGGTCCTGCTGCCAATCTAGACCACACAGCTAAACCCCTGCTTCAGGAAGAGAAGGTGACACAAACAATATGTGACCACAAGCAGCTTCACTCTGTCAGCCTGGTTCCCACCTGGATGGCCATCAGCCAGCACCTTGGAGAAAAACTATGCAGGAACATGTTTCCGTGGCCTGGCTTGAACATAGCTAACAAAACCACACTGCTATTCGTGTTCTGTAAGAAATAAGGGACCAAGGACAGATTATTAATTCCTATGTCCTCTGACAAGACGGGAGAAGTGAGAGGTAGGCATCAGACAGGAAATAAGACAGACACACAGGTTAAATCTGCATCTGAGACAGCGCTGACAGCAAATCCAAGCACAGGTAAACTCCAAACTCTGTTGCCACTGACTTATTAATTCCTTGACAAAATCCTTCCAGGCAAACAAGTAAACTCCATACTTCATTTTAACAAAAACTGGATTTATCACATAATTCAACCCTCTGATATTTGAATGGAATTTTTTAAAATGAAGAGAGAAACTCTAGAAAATGGGCTTGTAGCTCTGTTCATTAAAATGCACCTGAAGAGGAAGGCAGGGGCTAAGCTGAGCAAAGAAGGCAGAGATGAGGAAGACAGAACATAAGGACCCATGAGTGAAGACACCGTGATGGGCCAACACGACAGCTCAGAGAGTGAGCGCTCTGCTCCCACACTTGGTCACCTGACCTAACCCATGGGACCACGTGGCAGAAAGAAAGAACTGACTCCTCCACATCCTCTGCCTCCTACAGTCATGTATGGCATGTGCATGCTTCCCCCATATACATTAACTAAAACATATTAAAAACAGGTTCAATGCTATGATGCAACCTATCACTTGATACAGTGACCTAAAAAGCAAATTAAGAAAAAATAAATAAATAAAAGAAGCCAGGTGGTGGCTCACACCTTTAATCCCAGCATGTGGGAGGCAGAGGCAGGTGGAACTCTAAGTTAGGGCCAGCCTGGTCTACAGAGTAAGGGCCATAATAGCCAGAGCTATACAAGAAATGCTGTCTCAAAAAAAGGAAAAATGTTACAAAGAAACCATTAGCTAAGAGCAAAAAGGTAGAGAATATAATTCTAAGAACTTTGAAAGCATAGATCTACATTTATGGAGTTTTGGAATCAGCTTTTGGTATTCAGGAGTTGCTAAATAACCACCTGGGGCTAGGGAGGGAGTTTAATGGTAAAGTGTTTGCCATGCAAACATAATGCCTCACCCTCCCAAAGAAAGCCGGAGTACAGGACACACTGCAATCCCAGCACTGGGGGGAGACACATAGCAGATCTCGGGAGTTCTGCCAGCCAGCTAAGTCTACTTGGCAAGTCTCAGGTTCATGAAAAACCCTGTCTCAAAATAAAGGTGAACAATGCACACACTCACACCACCCCCTACACCTACACAGAGAAACATATACACTCTCACTGAATGACCACTCTAGAAAACTGCCAGTCCTGAGGGCTTTAATTAAGTGCTTAGCTGGAAAGTTTGGGGGGGTTGGGGGGTTGTTTTGTTATTTAAGACTCACTTATTTATTTTCATATGTACAGGTGTTTTATATGCCTCTATGTCTGGGTACCACACACATGTAGTGCCTGCAGAAGCCAGAGGAGGGCCTCCTAGACTTGGACTTAGAGTCAATTGTGACTCTTAACAGCTGGGCCATCTCTCTGGGGCTGTTTTGTCCTTTTTTAATTAGTCCTACATCTCACTGGCTCAATCAACCCCAGACCACAATACAGAGCTGAGCTCAGGCCACTTACTTCTGGCCTCTTTAAAGACCTGCAAGGCCTCAGGGTCCATCTTTCTTCTGCCTCTTGCCTCTGGGCCCAGGGATTCCCACTTCACCAGGTTGAGATTGGCTCCAAACTCTACCAGCAGGCTCACAAAGGCTGCTTCACAACCATGGCGCAGGACAGCATCCATGACACACCCAGGGGAGCCCCTGTAGAATTCCTGGGTGTTGACAGGGCCATTGCAATTGAAGTCAGGATTTGCCCCAGCCTGCAGGAGCAGCCTGAAGCACTGAAGGTTATGGTAGGCAGCACTGATGTATAGAGGACAGACCACCAAGGAGGTTAGCCGTCTTGAGAAAGGGGGCCGGGTGTCAGGAGTCAGATGATGGTTGACATCAACATCTGCCCCATACCTACAAGAAGAGAAGAATAAGTTATAATAAGTCAAACCTAGACACAAAGACGACCCAGCTATCCTGAGAAAGGCATTACGGAGTCACAGGAAGTCTCTGTGGACTTCACAGATCACAAACACAGCCAGCCCTCTCTATCTGCAGTTACTGTAGCCAAAGACTCAGTGTTTGGGGAATACAGGTTAAAAATATTGCCTATAATGAACACACACCGTCCCTTTCTTGTCCTTCCTGCCTAGATAAAGATTACAGCAGTTACACAGCACCAATAGTAGACTTGTATTTTAACAAGTATGTGCCAAAACTACACGCAGAAGCTATACTTTTGCATGTAAGAGACTTAAAGATCTCAGAGTTTGGTATCAAGTAGGATAGGAAATGGATCTCCCAGAGATACCAAGGATGATGTTAAAAGTATCAGTACTTCCAGTAAAAGGAGATAACAAGTACAAACACAGAACCCATTCATGCACACAAATTCCAAAAGAAAGTCTTTCAGACCTTTGAAAATAAAATAATTCCAAGACTATACAGTTTCAGAGTTAAGCGAAGAAATACTTTCAAATTCACTATAAAACTAATACAATAACCCAATTCAACTTAAAAATTTTCAGCAAGTGCTGGGCGTGGTGGTGGTACATGCCTTTAATTGCAGCACTTAGAGACAGATTCTTGAGTTCAAGGCCAATCTAGTTTACAGAGTGAATTCCAGGACAGCCAGGGCTACATAGAGAAATCCTGTCTCAAAAAAAAAAAAACAAAAAACAAAAACAAACAAACAAACAAAAACAAAACAAACAAAAATCTTCAATAACCAAAAAAAATTATTACAAAGAAAATTTGAACATATATTTGAAAAGCAATATTTGAACTACCCTAAGAATTTAAAATTAATTCCAATACTTTCTAATAACATATTTCCATTAACATATTATATTAGTGGATCTAAAGGGAAAATTCTGATTACTACTAATTATGAAAAAATGGGGGCTGGAGAGATGGCTCAGTGGTTAAGAGCACTGACTGCTCTTCCAGAGGTCCTGAGTTCAAGTCCCAGCAACCACATGGTGGCTCACAACTATCTGTAATGGGATCTGATGCCCTCTTCTGGTGTGTCTGAAGACAGCTACAGTATATTCATAAGTAAAATAAATAAATCTTTAAAAAAAAAAAAGAAAAGAAAAAATGGCAAGAGACAATAGTTGTTTACACTGTATGAAGGTGTGTCTCTGTATTTTCAATTGTTAATTCTGTACCCTCCCAGAGAGCAAAATGCCAGCAGGATACTGATAATGTCATGTTTATGGCCCATCGAGGGCAACCTGCTCAGATACTTAAAGATCAGAAAGCTCTCTATGTCTAGAGGCAATCTAGAATTGTACCAGAGATTGTACCACTGCTGATTGGTTATAATAAAAATCTGACAGACAATAGCTGGGCAAGAAGTAAAGGGCAGAACTTCCGGGCAGAGAGAATGTCGAGAGGAGGGGATTCAGAGAGAGTCAGGGAGGAAGACAGATGGACAAGAAGGAAGCAGAGAAAGGTCTAGAGCTAACCACATGGTGGGTTGTGGGCAAATAGCTGGTTTGAGTTAGATGATCTAGCTGGGAGACTGTCCAAGCTAGAGGCTCAAGCTTTAAACTCTAAGAGCAGCCTCTGTGCCACGATTTATACCACTGGTGGGTCCCAGAAAGTCCACTGGACACAATTATGCCTGCTTTAAAATTAGTGACAGCTATAGCCTTAAAACGATAAAGTACATTTCTCCAGGTACAATCATCATCTTATTTCACAAGGAAGTACTAGGGGTGTCCCTGCTGCAGGGGAGCACAACACAGACCCCTCCAAAAGCCGGCTTCTGTGGCACTGATTCTAAACACACTAGTAATGTAATTGCAAAGGATAGTAGTCAGATAAGCAGGACTGGAAAGGAAGAAATGAACCGCTTTCTATGCTCAGAGGAAAGGCTTACAAAACCTAAAAAGGCCTGCAAGGAAAGAATAAACAGCAAGCAATAGGATAATTCACTAAAGTAGCAGAGTGAAATAACAGCCTTTGTATAGACATATGGATACAAACAAAAGCCCAGTTTAAAGATGTAGCAGAAAAGCAATAGTCATTATGTCAGCAAAATTATTTTTAAAATGACTCATATAAGCATAAACTAACAACTAAGTTCAAAAGAACTAAGAAAGCAGAAAGATACATTGAATACTAGAAAAGGCTCAACAGGTCATCAATTTTCCCTAAGTTGATTTTATGAATGAAAACTCCATTCGTGAACTCCTAAAGCTCACTACAATTAGGTAGTGCCCCTGGAACTATATATGTAGGTTCTAAAGTTCATTTGGAAGATCAAACGAGATCAAAAAGCAAAGCAGCGATGCAGAGAAGAGCCCCACCATACCGAGGGCGTGTTATAAAGATCTGTAAAGCAATGTAACACCAGCATGTGCATGCACCAGCCGACCCATGGGAATTCGCAGAACATCTTTGAACAGACCCAACTGCAAGTAGAAAATTAGTATATACAGTAAGGAGTTATCTTAAGGGAGAAGGGTGATCTTGAACTTTTGAATACTTTTCCCCCCCAAGAGAACTGGAAATCCATACGGGGAAAAAAAAGTGAAGTCTACTCATCGCAGTGCACACCAAGATAAATCTCAAATGAACTATAAAACCAGTGGAAACTAGATGAAACTACTTAGGTCAAATTTGCCATCTGGGACTGGTGAAATGATTCAGTGGGTTAAGGCCCTTGTCATTGAGACTGACAGTCTGAGTTCAATCCCTGGTACCCACATACTGGAAGGAGAGAACCTACTGCTGTGAGTTGTCCTCTGACTTCCACACCCATGTCTCAAGCGCTCAGTGATCTGCCACCTGTGTACTTTTAACCCTTCTCTGGCCCCAGGGAGTTCTGAAGTCTCACAAACTGTGTCATCATCTGAGTATTTAACTTGAAACAGGAAGTTACGGCACACGGGAAACAATGATGAGGACATTCAACATGTGGGGACCAGAGAGGGTGAACGAGCACCGTCCCCTGCCTGGATGACAGATGGCAACAGTCTCAGCCGGCAGTTCTGCTTCATGACCCCTCTCTAGCCCTTCAGGTGTCCAGAGGAACTTAGAATCAAAAGTGCTTCTTCGGAGCAGCACAGGCCTGAGGACACACAAGGCCACTGTGATGGTTTGTATATGCTCAGCCCAGGGAGTGGCACTAAAGGTGTGGCCCTATTAGAAGGTGTGGCCCTATTAGAAGGTGTGGCCCTGTTGGAGTAGGTGTGTCACTGTGGGTGTGGGCTTTAAGACCCTCATCCTAGCTGCCTGGAAGTCAGTATTCGGCTAGCAGCCTTCAGATGAAGATGTAGAACGCTCAGATCCTCCTGCACCATGCCTGCCTGGATGCTGCCATGTTCTTACTTTCATGATGACAGACTGAACCTCTGAACCTGTAAGCCAGCCCCGATTAAATGTTGTCCTTATAAGAGTTGCTTTTGTCATGGTGTCTGTTCCCAGCAGTCAAACTCTCACTAAGACAGCCATTGTCCTTCATTGGCACCTCCCCTCCTTCTGAGACTCTCTGAGTGAGAGCATCCTACAAGCAGAAAACCATTGTTCCACTTCACTCCCTACACTTCTAACAACAGGAAAAGTCCATTTCACACAGGAATTGTTCATTGGAAACAAGTCTTCCAAACTCTTTGTAACCTTTAACAGTATGACAATCTGATACCAATTGAGCTGTAGGGAAGACAGTCTTCGAAACTCATAAAGATAGCCTAGATGGGATCCAGTACATTTTAATCATGAATAGTTTCTGAATTTCTCTATTGCTTTTATTATCTCTACAAGGAACCCAAACAGCTCAACAAATCAATACAACACTGAACACACAGAAACGCCACCTCCTCCTTCTATCCTAAAAAACATCAGCACTAGAGAGCAGGGTAGCTTACAAACAACAAGGGGAGGTTCCTTACTAGGGGCCAGGAAACTGCAATAATGAAAGATGAGAGGCATGCCTACAAGAAATACAAGCCAGGCAGGCAGGCAGGCAGGCAGGCAGGCAGGCAGCAGGCAGGCAGCAGGCAGCCAGGCAGCCAGGGAGGCAGCAGGCAGCCAGGCAGCCAGGCAGCCAGGCAGGCAGGCAGGCAGCAGGCAGCCAGGCAGGC
>NW_021620869.1:3791739-3801280 GCF_004785775.1 Grammomys surdaster
GCAGGCAGGCAGCCAGGCAGGCAGCAGGCAGGCAGCCAGGCAGGCAGCAGGCAGCAGGCAGCAGGCAGCCAGGCAGGCAGGCAGGCAGGCAGGCGAGTAGGTGGGCTGGCAGGCAGGTCTGGGTCATATTTAGATGATATTACCCGTTAAGTAATTTACCAGTATAATTTACGTTTTCCTTCTTTTGTTTTTGGCTTTTTTTCTTCTTTTTCAACACGGTCTTACTAGGTACCCTGACTGGCCTAGAACTTGCTAGCAGGCCAGTCTGACTCCAAACTCATAGAACTCTACCTGCCCCTGCCTCCACAGAGCTGGTAAAAGTGTTCATCACCACACCCAGCAAGTTGTCATTTTCTAAAGGTCAATCATCATAGAGTTTAGAACACAGAAAAATTTTAAATAAAATCCATGCTCACATGCTTTCTTGTCAGAGTGCCCTGCGCTCCACAGAGGAGACAGGATACATTAACTGAATGCCCTTGGAGATTTCTGAACTAAAATGAATTTCATTAACTGATCCTACTAAAAACATTTCCATAGAGACAAAGGATACTGCTGCCAAGTCTGATGGTTTGAGTTCCATCCCTGAAGCCCTCATAGTGGAAGACAAAACCAACTCCCACGCTGTCCTAACCTCTGCAGGCATACTCTGAAACACGCATGAGTGTATGGACACACATGCACACAAATTTTTTAAATATTTAAAGAATAAGAAACTTTAGAGGATATGGCCTAAGCTATAAATGAAGGCAGATGACATGGAAAGTTTACCCTCAAAAAGAAAACTAACAGTCAGCATTCGGCATCACTGGGTCTGAAGCACAACAAGCACTCATGAAGCATCCTCTAAGAAGCCATCTCTTAAACACACAGGAAATGCAGGTGCAGAACAAGAGGAAGTGGACACGAACCTGGCAGTACTGACCTGATAAGAGCCTTCAGGATGTCATCCCTACCCACACGAGAGGCATGGTAGACAGGAGTGCTGCGGTGGTGCCGGCTGCCATTGGGGTCGGCACCAGCTTCCAACAGGATCTCAGTGCTCTCCAGGTGCCCGTTCACTACAGCCACATACAGGGCAGTCTGCCCCTTGACATCCACCAGGTCCACCTCCGCCCCTTTGCGTATGAGGAAGTCCACACAGTTCCCATGGCCTGCAGTGGCTGCAATTCTCAGTGGTGTGCAGGGGAGCCAGCCACAGCACCAAACAGACTTCTCATTGATGCGGCTGTATAGAAACACAGGGAGCTTGTGAGAGTCACCCCAGTCTCCCTCCTCTCTCTCTCTAGCAGAGGCTCCCAAGAAAGAGAGTCACTTAGGTAGCTAACCCTGAGGTTTAAAATGCCTTCACTGTGTTCTGTTTTCCATCTCATGGTGCTAAGGATCAAAGGTGCCGTTTGTGTTCTGTGTCCTGAAATGTTCACAACTCTCCCTGCTGAGCAGAGAGGACAGGCATTCAGGGCCCATTGACAAGGAAACGTGAGCCTTCTACAGAATAATCAGCACTAACACTGAGACTTCTAGTTCTTACATTCCTAACCCATAGTCCACAGCCTCTACAGACCACATATAGCTCCATCGGGGACACATGCCAGGGCAGGCAGGGTCATGCATGCTCTCTTACTAGTGATTATCTATCAACATCTAAGGCTGGCATCCTCTCCCAATAAAGATGATTAGTACCTATGTCCTCCTACCCTAGCCCAGAATACCTGAGAGCCTAGGAAGGTTACAGGGGCTTAGCCAGAAGTGATGGGAAACTGTCCAGATTCAGCTCTCAGTGTTCTTCACCTCAGCTTCTGCACTGAGGCAGAACCTAAGAACACACAGTAGACAGTGCCTCACTAACCACTCCCTGATGTCCCCCCTCCAGTCACACATGGGCTGATAGGGGCCAATAAAAGTCTAGAACCACCAGAGAAATGATCAGCAGTAGAAAATATAAAGGAAGATTCCTAAACCTCAAGGTTAAGAAAAAAGGAGCCGCCAGGCAGTGGTGGTGCATGCCTTTACTTTTAGCACTATGGAGGCAGAGGTAGTTATTGCTGTAAGTTCGAGGTCAGCCTGGTCTTCAGAGCTAGTCCCAGGACAGCCAGGGCTACACAAAGAAACCCTGTCTCAAAAAACAAGCAAACAAACAAAAGGAAGGAAGGAAGGAGGGAGGGAGGGAGGGAGGGAGGGAGGGAAGGAGGGAGGGAGGGAGGAGCTAGTGTGGTAGCATGGGTCAATAATCTAGGACTTAGGCGTTGGAGGCAACCTGGGCTTCAAAGATACATGAGGCCCAAATAGAGAGGAAGAATTAAGAAATGGGAGAGGGGAGTGGAAGAGAAATGAGGAAACAAGGAGAGAAGGAAGAGAGGAGGGGACAGGGAGAAGGAGAGAGCACAACAGGAACTACACTGAACTCACTCTACTGTATCTGTTATGCTTAAGGCTCTTAGGGGTTTGAGGCACATTAAATAAATTTAAATTTTTGTTTGGTTTTATTAGATATGTTCATTTTTTTCATGCATGAATGTTTTGCCTGCTTGTATGTTTTGAACCACACGCATGCTTGGTGCCTGCAGAGAGTGTCTCATGTGAGTGCTAGGAGTAGAATCCTCTGTGAGAGCAACAAGCACTGTTTAAGGGCTGAGTCGTCTCTCCAGCCCTGTGTTTTGTTTTTTAAATACTGACATGTGCACTGATGGAATACAGCTAAAACACTAGAAAGCTAAGAAAGGAGCACACTCCTGCTGGATTCCTGCTTGGGAACTGTCTACACTAGGGTAGTGGGGCTCGTTCCTGCAGAGACCCACAGGCACTTCCATCAGTTCGCTGCGCCCTTCTTCTCAAGGCAAAGCAGAAACACAGAAGTATAAACAAGTGCCAGTTTCAGTTGCATTCAGTATCTAGAGAGAGTACTGGATGCTCTCCTAGCAGCCTGCACAGGGAGACACAAACAAGACTCTGCTATCCAGGAAGAGTCAGAACTCAGTGACCAGAAGGTACTTGGCAATCAAAAGGCAAGAAGCTATGGACAGAAAAACAAAGGGGATGGAAGCTACCACATCCCTACAGTAGGAAGTCAGTGAGCCTATGGCTGATCACTACAGACCTGAGACAAGAAGAAGAGAACATCAAATGAATGTCAATAAAGTGGCTGTAGACAAAGGACTACCCAGGATAAAGAGTCATAGTGACTGGCTCAACAGACAGCTCAGTGGGTAAGAGCATGTACTATGCTCCTAGAGGAACTGCGTTCAATCCAAGTACCCGCATCAGGTGGCTCACAGCCACCTGTAACCACAGTTCCAAGGGATGACCTCGTCTGGCCTCTGTGGCCTATATTCACACGGTCATACCCACCCAAGCCCCCATATACACACAATTAAAATAAATGAACTAGCCAGGCACAGTGGAGCACATCTTTAATCCTAGCACTCGGGAGACAGAGGCAGGAGGATCTCTGTGACTTTGAGGTCAGCCTGGTCTACATAATGAGTTTTGGTCCAGCCAAGGCTGCATAGTGAGACCCTGTTTCAAATAAAATAAATAAGTAAATAAATCTGTTTTTTAAGAGTCTTGGGGGAGCTGGAGAGATGGCTCAGAAGTTAAGAGCACTGAGTGCTCTTCCAGAGATCCTGAGTTCAATTCCCA
This sequence comes from Grammomys surdaster, assembly GCF_004785775.1. Taxonomy (NCBI): domain Eukaryota; kingdom Metazoa; phylum Chordata; class Mammalia; order Rodentia; family Muridae; genus Grammomys; species Grammomys surdaster. The sequence goes on from NW_021620869.1 coordinate 3,795,379, forward strand.
GCAACGAATCATCTGCAATGGGATCCGATGCTCTCTTCTGGTGTGTCTGAGGATGGCAAAGGTGTACTTACATACATAAAATAAATAAAATCTTTTTAAAAAAAAGTGTCTTGGGGAACTTAGAAGGACCTCTCTAACAACACTGCCCGCAGAAAAAAACACTGAAGAAACTGATGCTCACATAGGACAAGTTGCCAGGACAATCCCAGGCTGACTCCAGGAACCCCTGCCCACTGTACCTGGCCACCTATAATTCCTCCTTTTGTCCCTCCTTTAAAAGCAAACTGTAGTCCTGCAGCATCAGAGTTTTGCTCTGCAGTCCAAAGCACAAGGCTTAGCCTCCTGCAGGCCCACAGGCCAGCTCCTGTTACCAGCCCGAGCAGGAATGCTCACCTCCGGTAGCTCTCCTCTTGCAGTAGGTTCCTGAGCGTCTGGAGGTCCCCAACGTAGGCTGCATCGTGGAGTCTCGTGTCCTCACAGTGCTCCAGTGGATGGTCACAGAACTGCTCCCTCAGCCACTCCTTCAGATTCGGACCTGCACTGAAGAGAGGGGCTCCTATCAGCGTGCGGACTCACTGGCCAGGCCAACCAAACACGACGCCTTCTGCAGTGGCTCCCTCCTGCTAGCCACACAGAAACGTTCAAATTCCCAGAAATTAATTTATAAGAGAAAGCTGGAAAGTTTCCCTTTTTAAACTAGCACATTCCTGACACCAAGCCCAATGAGACTTTTTTTTTTCCTAAAAAAAGAAAAGAAAAGAAAATGTGATGGTCTGTTGAACAAAGGAACAATGAAACAGTAGTACAAACTGAAGTTTGAAATATTATGCCAAAAAATCCCAGCATGAAATTACTCTAATTTATCCCATGTATGTAAGAAGAACTTTGAATTGGGGCATTTGAAAGGAGAATGGCAGTCTACTTTACTGCAAAGACAAATGGTTAGCTAAAAGCCAAGGGACAAACATGGGTTGCTTGTCTGGAAGGTGAGTTCCATACCATACTGCTCTGTAAAATAGTAACAAGGGTGTCTTGATAAGAGACAGTTCAGCAGGGTACTACCGTCCCCACAGGCGCTCATGAGTTAGAGGTGCAGGCCCAGCATGCTGGTGCTGGGAGACAGCAAAGGCCTCCAGTCAGTGCAGCATCCCAAGCACTCACAGAGTCAGTGGGAAAATGTCTTCCTGCCAGACTGAAACATTTCTCCTGGGATACTGGCTAGTTCTTATCAGAGTTATTATAAGAGCAGAGATCAACCCCACCTTGTCTCTGACTTCCTGTTTAGCCAGGAGGTCACAGTTCCCACTACTTCAGTTGGCCTTGAGGAATCACAGATAAAGTGAGAGGCCTACATCAGAACCTGAACCATGCATGATATTCTGCCTTCAAGACTGTGAACTAAATACATCTCTTTTCTTTATAGTTAGCCTGTCTCAGGAATTTTATTATATCAATGAAAATGAAATAACAAGGAATGAGCCTCAAAGGTATACCTTTTTTGGTATAGAAATTACACTTCAAGAGCCTGGAGAGATGGCTCAATTTGGGGTACATGCCGTGCAAATATGAGCCCTGAAGCTCAGATCCCCAACACTCACATAAAAAGCCAAGACCACATTACTACAAGTCTGATGGGGCTAGGAGAGGCAGAGACGGAGGGACACTTAGGGGCTAGGAGAGGCAGAGACGGAGGGACACTTAGGGGCTAGGAGAGGCAGAGATGGAGGGACACTTAGGGGCTAGGAGAGGCAGAGACGGAGGGACACTTAGGGCTACGGATCCCTGGGTGGGCTGGCAGCTAGCCAAATACATCAGCTACAGGTACAGTGATAGCCTTGATTCAAAAATAAGGTAAATAAGTAAGAAAACCACTAAATTTCGACCTCTGAGCTCCATGTATACATTCATGCACACACAGAGAAAATCATGCTTCAATAAAATAGAAAACTAAAATATATGTGCATAAATACAAGTCAAGCCTATACAACAAGAACTAAAAGTGATTGGGAAGACTATACCATGTACTAGGATGAGATTCAGTATTAGACAAGTTCTCAGGGCTCCCCATAAATATAATGTAGCCAGTCTCTTCAGAAATTTGATATCAGATATACCAAAATGATTTCAAAATGTATTTGTGTGTGTGTGTGTGTGTGTGTATATATATATATATGGGAAAATAACTTCTGTTGTTGTTTTAGTAAAAATAACGGGTGGAAGAAACCCTACCACTCTAGATAACAAAACTCTCACCAGATTAGAAAGAAAGCAAAAAACAGAATCAATTCTCCAGAAGATCTTAATCTTACTATAAACAACTTAACTGTAATAAACAGGCATAAAATCAGAGTGAGACATGTAGTCAGTGTTGATTAGTTGTACAATTAATCACCTACATGGAATATTTGCATCTTTGCTCACATCACAGCCCAAACTAACTCCAACTAACTCCAGGAGACTGAAAAGCTTTATAAAACAAAATTGCACCAACAGGTGATATAAAGAAAACACAAATTCTAACTGCTTAGATTCCATCTCCCACTGTGTGGGGATGTCCTAGCATGTTATCAAGTATAATTTGAAAGCATATCCCCTCACACGCAGGCTTGTTCTAGACGCTGAATACAATATCCTTTGAGTCCCTACAGACTCTCCCATAGGTACACAGTGGTGACGACTAAGTACTCTTCCCCTCCAGGATCTGAAAGTCCGGTGACTGGGCTAAGACCAAGGCTAGAGGCAACATGAGGTTCACAAACACCCATGTGGTTCACTCTGATCCCACAGCCAGACGCACAGCAGACTAGACCAACAGGCAGGCGTCAAGCCCTTCAATCACTGTAACTACAGCGCAGTTACCAACGGGTATAAAAATTCAAAGCCAAAGTTGGGGAAAGAGTCAGATGTATGGGGTAACTGTCAGGAAGGTGAGCAGCACCAGAGGACTCGAGCAAGTCTCTGGACCTCCCTTTGCTCACCTCCTCTATGCTCCCAGCCCAGGCCAATGTACCTTCAGAATCTCCTCAATTCTAGAGTCAAAGGCCATTTCAAGTTTAGACTTCTCTGATCACCTAATCCAACTACCCACATGATAGCACTCAAGACCTGCACCTCCACCCAAGCTGGAAACACACCAACAAAAAGGCACTAAAACGACACTGGGGGTGGGTGCAATTTTTTCTTCCACAGTACTCCTCCATATGCTAAGAAATAGCTGTCCTTTAACCAACCACCTTTCTCTCATCTCTCATTCCTGCATGACAGGTCAGTCCACTCTAAAATCTTGTCTGTCCCCGAGATCAAATTCAGCACCAACAAAAGCTCTTGGTGGTAGAGGCCTTGTCTTGCTTTTTCACGTCACCCTGATAGCCCCAAGTAAGTCAAGCCAATAGGACACCATCCACAAATGTTTGTTGAACTGATGGAGGGAGGAATGACAAAAGACTGCGTCAACAGTGTGGCTTTCTAAGAGTTTTGCATACTGAATAGAGCTCGTTAAACAGAGTAAGCGCTTCACCAAAACCAGAAATGGGCACCTACCACACACATGGCAGGTTCAGAAAGACCCCAAGGAGGACGTCGTGCCAGGAACTTCTCCTGGGAATTGTTAGTTCCTAGAAGCAGCACTGCAAAGTGGAGATGCTTTAAGGCAGGTGGCAAGTGTCACCCTTTCTCTGCAGGTGGGTCAAAGGACAGCACTGTCATTAAGGTGGGTGGGGGTGGGGCAGAGGAGGTTTGTCCGTGACTACTTAAGTGATTATGCGCTGACTGGTGGCATGGGAAAAGGGAACCTATTCGTACCAAGGCCGACCTTTGAGGGCCTTTACTGACAAGTGCGCTCATACCTAAAGGAAGATCTGTACCCCATGGCACAGCTAGGGTCATCGCAAACTGGGATCGGCTAACAGGGTGACAGTTACAAGGCTAGCTCCACCAGAAAGAAACCCCGTGGGAGGGCTGTCCACGAGAGGCCAGGAGCGGGGGTGCGAGCCTAGGGCCGCGCGAAGACTGACATACAACTTACTGACCCCGGGCGCGACTCCTCCGATGGGGACGGTGAGGACAGAGGACACGGGCCTCGGAGGCCCGAGGGCCGCTCTGACTGACCCCAAGACGCAACCCTGCTCCCCACCACCCCTATCCGCACACATTACCTGCGGGTCCCGGGCCGGCCCGCCCATCGGGGCTCCCGCCCTCCGCCATGCCTACTTGGTCCTCAGCCTCCGTCCTGACCCCGCCGCCTGTCCGCCTCCGCACCGATCCTGTCAAAAAGCAACCCTGTCGGAGAAACACCTCCGGCGCTTCCGGCAGGTGGGCGTGCCCGGGGCTCGGCTTCCGGCGAGTATGCACCTCCCTTTCGTACTTCCTGCTCCGCGCGGAGGGTGCTGGGGTCTCCACTTCCGGCCTGGCTAATGGACTTGATCGCTGATCAGCGAGGTAGACGAAACTGTGTTTACCAAGGAAGCAGCCGATTCTGGGGAAACGCCTTTTCCCCTGGGGGCGGAGGCTTATTTGCGTGCCTCAGAAACTCCTGGTTGGTAGATTCTGGGAGGCGGGACGTGGACGGGGCTGTTAGAGCCCCGCGGACTCCAGTCCGCTGCCCGCAGCGGTCGAAGGTTGTTGAGTGAGGTGGGGCTGCGCTGCTGTCCTTTCCTCCAGACTTCAAACAGTATCTTCCGAGTCGGTAACTTGTAAAGTTGTGCTAGATTAAGGCAGCCCAGAATGTCTTCATGGAGCCAATAGTGTCTGTAACTTGGTCAAGGCGTGTTGACAAAGTGGCTTTCTCCCAAGCACTCCCGATTTTACATCGGTCACACCGTGTGCATTGCGTTTCAAACAGTTCTTAAGCCTGGACGCTGTTGGGTCCTTTCATTCTCCCCTACACAACTTAGGGAAGGTACCTTGCAGGGGAGGTCCCCAGTGGACCGGGGAGGCTGCGCCTGAAGGAGACAGAAGCGCCCCGCTGTCCTGTAAAGCGGAGGCGAGGCCTCAGTCTCCAGCACCCTGGCTGTGACTTGTCTGCATCTTTGTGTGGTCATGGCACACCAGCTGGGAGCTTGCGACTATAGGTGCCCAGAATGGCTCAGTTGCACAGGTCTGTGGAGGTGTATGAGGCAACCTGGAACAGAGCCACGGGCTTTGAAGGTGTTGAGGGGAAAGAGAAGATTACTGCAGTGGTGTTTGGTCTTGATACCACCACTGGCATGAAGGACAGGTGACACCAATGACTCTGCAAGGCAAAGAGCCAGAGGTGGCCCGGCCTTGTGGCTCTGCTCCACAGCTGCACACCCTACATGGAATACCTCAAGTGTAAAACCACCCAGATGAGCATGAATGGATAAACACACATCCAAATGTGATGTGGTGGCAATCCATATAGCCTTTAAAAGCCTGTGCCCCCGGTTACAGCCTGGCCAACGCTGGAGGACCCTATGCTCAGTGAAATAAGCCAGCAATAAAGAACAAATACTGCGTAATTCCACTCACAGGCGGTCACTAAAGGAATCAACCTTGTAGAAACGGAGACGAATTGTAGGTGCCAGTTTGCTACCAGAAAAGAGAGTGTCACTGGTGAGGGGACAGAGATAAAACTCCATGCTGTCACCCTAGCCTGAGAACTTCGTTGAAACCAAAACTCAGGCCCAAACAGACTCAAGATTTTGACTCAGAAAAGAAAAAATGTTGATTAATGGAAGCAATGTTGAGGTTTTATTTAAAATATTTTAACATTAGACTTTAACCACAAGACTTAGAAGAGAGATATGAAGAAAGACACGCCCAAGTATAGCTCCTCAAGGTAGTCACAATCCTTAGCACTAGATACGATATGCGCCATATTGATGGCTCTCAACTTAGAGCTCAAAAGATTGCACAGAAACACTCTCTCCTCTCTCCCTCTCCT
>NW_021620869.1:3801380-3873841 GCF_004785775.1 Grammomys surdaster
TGTGTGTGTGTGTGTGTGTGTGTGTGTGTGTGTGTGTGTGTGATTATGGGGTGGCTTCAGACATACCTTGGATGGAATTATCTGATAAAGCCAGGAGCCACTGGTTGCATGAGTTTTGTGCATGTCCTTTTCCTAAAGTTTCTAGTGAGAGTCCAGGAAAATTGCAGATATGTAAGTGCAGAGGGAGGAAGGCTTTGAGCAGGTAACTGTGCTGGAATTCTGCTCCTCTGTTGGTAAGAGGCTTCAACCAAACTCCTGGGGAAAGGGCTCCTCTTTCTCCTCACATCTCCATAATTTCCCTTTCTATCCTATCTCAGGAGGAATAGGAAGTGAGAACTTTTTAAAAGTTTTTTTTTTTTTTTTTTTTTTGCGGGGGGTGGCAAATGGAGACAGGATCTTCTTATGTAGTAGCCCTTGGCTGGCCCGGAGCTCATATGTAAGTCTTGCCTTAACTCATTGAGATCCACGTGCCTTTGCTTCCCAGGTGCTGGGGAAACACACGACCACACATGGCAAGATTATTTTTGTATTTATTTAAAGTGTGTGTGTGTGTGTGCATGCTGGGAGCATCGTGTGTGTGCAGGTGCCCTCAGAGGACAGAAGAGGGATTAGATAGCCTGGACCTGAACTGCCAGGCAGTGGTGAGCTGGGTGCTGGGTGCTGGGAACTGAACTCTGCTCCACCGTGCATCTTCTCTCCAGCCCAAGCAGTTAGTATTTTAATGGAACAGTATCCGTTTGGAAAGATGAAAAGGTTTGGGGTTGATTAAACTGTGTTTACTTATAGTCATAATAATAAATTCAAAGTGGCTAAACTATAAAGTTAAGATGGCTAATTTTATATTTTATCAATTTTTTTTCCAAGACAAGATCTCACTATGAAGCTCAGGGTGTTCCAGAACCCATTGTGGAGACCAGGCTAGCCTCCAGCACACAGAGATCATCCGCCTGCCTCTGCCTTCCAAGTGCTGGGACTAAAGGCGTGAGCCACTCTCCATCCTCAGCACAATTTGGTTTTTGTTGTTTTGTTTTTAAAGAGATTGTGGACTGTATGGCTTTTTGTGTACTTTTTTTGTTGTTGTTTGACTTAAGGTGAGAGAAAGAAAGAAAGGAAAAAGAAAAGGGGAGGGAGGGAGAGAGAGAACATGAAGTTGGGTGACTGGGAGGGGATCTGGGAAGAGTTGGGGGAAGGGAAAATAAGATAAAAATACATTGTATGAAAAAAATTAAATAAGAGATTTTGATCAGGAGGGTCTCACCTGAGTGAGGCTGTCAAAAGTTTCTGATGACTACAGCTTTAGCTGTGCCACCTTCCCTAGTCCCAGGGAGCCCAAGTCGCTGCCCTGTTTCTTCACAGCCTTTGCAAGGTAGTGACAGGGCTTGAGGAGAGCCTTCCTTCTATACCTTCAGGCTAGTCATCTGCCTCTACTGCTTCCCTGGGGAGGCCATCTGCTCTTGTAAAGAGTGAAGCAGCCCTTGGTTCATGAAGAGAAGGTGGTCTCCCATTCCCAAAGAACATGGTAACATCCTCAGTGCCCAGAGTAAGGCAAGTGGAAGGTCACATACACTGGCCCACAAGGGCAGGAGCCTGATCAGTGCTGAAGCTGTACCCAAGACCTGCAGCTAGCTGGGTCTCTCAAGGACTACCCAGCCCCACGTCTCTCCTTGAGATTTCTTCCAGGTTTTCTGAGCTTAAAAGACCTACCCAGAGTCGTGGCCTTTAAACCCAGCTCTCCAGAGGCATAGGGAGATGTATCTCCCAAGTTTGCGGCCAGCTTGGTGGACAGAGAGAGTTCTAGGACAGTTGAGGCTACACAGAGAAATCCTCTCTTAGAAAAAGAGAGAAAAGAAGAGAAGCCCTACCCAGGAAGGGGTCAGGACACCTCTTATCCCATTGCAAGTAGCTAGAGGCCCTTCACAACACACAGCAGGGACATAGGGTTACAAGGCTGAGTCCCCAGCTGCATGTAGGGTAGGATGCTGTCCCCTCCCAGACACACAGGTGTGCTGACCCTCCACAGCTCATGCAGCTGCCTCTGAGAACTGAGTTGCACACTAAGTCAATGGGGGTCTGAAATGGACATCTCTTCTGGTCCTGAGCCCTGGGCATTGTTGGGGGTACCTGTTCCAAGGCAAGCCTCATTCCCTCTTCTCCATCCTTGGTGGAAGCAGAAAGATTTTTAGGTTTCACCAGTGAGTCCTGAAGACTTGAGCTCAGCCCAGAATCATCTTTTCCAGCCCCAGCTCGATCCATAGATATTGCACCCAAGCCCCAGAGCCAACTTACGAAGCACTGGGAGGCAGAGTCCACATCCTGCTGGTGAACCCTAAATGGGGCAATTCCTCCACACATCAGTTCTTTCCCTGTGACTGTAGCTGGTGGTAAGTGGCCTTTCATTGAGGTGGTAATGACCTGAAATTCCATGTGTGCCATGTACCAATGGACACAAGAAAATCTTAGAACTAGATGGGTAGCCAGCCCCTGTGGATACTCCTGTTATAACACTCTATTCAAATGAAAATCACAGAGCTGGCTCCCTCAGTGCTAACAGCCCTGCACACCTGAAACAAGTAAACCAGACCTCCAACCCTCGGAGCTTAAGAGTTCACGTCCTGGGTTACAGAGTTGGCGGGAGCTGTCCCTACTACACCTTCCAGACTAGGTGTCCAGACAGCTTTGAGCCAGCTCGTCATTTTCACCTTTTTACCCGAGGGTATGACTGTGGACCTAACGTGATTGCTACAATGGAAGGAATCAATAATTTCAAGACACCAAACAAATTATCTGAAAAAAGGAAATCTGTATTATGTTCAACTCCATGTGCAAACATCCCTGCCTCTCCATTTATGCAGGAGCTTGGCTTTGGGACTGGGGTCAGCGTTTACCTAATGAAAAGATCTAGAGGTTGTCTCATTCTTCTTGGGCTGTGAAAAAGATAAATCTTTTATGTGATGGTCAATATTGAAGTGTGTATCAGAAGAGACTAACTGATCTAAATCACCCAAACATTACAGGGTATCGTGCTTTTACTGAAGCCAGTGATGGTAGTCTGTGCCTTGCTCTGGAGTATGGAGGTGAAAAGTCTCTGAATGACCTAATGAAGAGCGGAACAAAGACAGTGGAAGTCCTTTTCCTGCAGCTGTAATTCTGAGTTGCTTTGCACACGGCAAGAGGGCTAAATTATCTGCATCAAGAAAAGAAGCTACTTCATGGAGACAAAGTCTTCAAATGTTGTAATTAAAGGTGATTTTGAAACAATTAAAATCTGTGATGTAGGAGTCTCTCTGCCACTGGATGAAAATATGACTGTGACTGATCCTGAGGCCTGTTATATTGGCACTGAGCCATGGAAACCCAAGGAAGCCTTGGAGGAAAATGGCATTATTACTGACAAGGCAGATATGTTTGCTTTTGGCCTTACTCTGTGGGAAATGATGACTTTATGAATTCCACACATCAGTCTTCCAGATGATGATGATGAAGATGCAACCTTTGATGAGGGTGACTTCGATGATGAAGCATACTATGCAGCTCTGGGGACAAGGCCATCCATCAACATGGAAGAACTGGATGAATCCTACCAGAAGGTCACTGAACTCTTCTGTGTGTGTACTAATGAGGATCCTAAAGATCGCCCGTCTGCTGCACACATTGTTGAAGCTTTGGAACCAGATGGTCAGTGTTGTGGTGGTCTAAGCTTGAAGCATAGCTTGTATGGGAACTGTTAATTAGATGTGTTTAGTTAATATAACGTATAGTACCTAGACACTAGAAGTAGCTTATTTCAGGACCATTGTACAGTTACTATTTGCATAACTTTCTGACATGCTATTTCTTATATATGCACTTATTATACTGGATAGTCTATGAAGTTTAAAAAACTCCAGGTATCTAGATGCTGCCTCGGATTTAACACTAGAGACCCCTGTCTAAGATGACTTAGAAAAGGGACTGTTGCTTTGTTAAAGATCTATTTAGATATTCTTGCTTCTTTAATGAGTTACTAAAATTTTCACTATATATGGTACACAGTTAATCTGTCTGCTCATGGTGTCCACTCTTTATCAGCCCATGTGCCCTGGAGTTGAGAAGAGCATGGTTCAGAAGCATAGCTCCTGGGGTGTTTCAGACCCTAGTTACTGTCTTGCCTCTCTCCACATCTTAGCGTCTAACTTACTGTATTTTTACTGACTGTATCCTAAGTCTTTTAATGTTAATGTAAGAATAAACAAATAAAAGACAGTGTTAGTTCCAGGCCAAAAAAAAAAAAAAGAGTTCACGTCCTGATAAGTGGATCATATGGTCCCAGCCTTTCAAAGCTAGAAACCCAAAGCTATGGGTACCCAAATCACAGCAACCCTGTGCCTTCAAAGGTGGCAGCCCTGCAGCCAGTGTCACAACCTTCAAAGGTGGCAGCTCTGCAGCCAGTGTCACAGCTCCAAAGCTGATCCTCTGCTACCTGAATCAAAGGCTCAATGCTCACGACTTTATTGAAGAGCCAAGAACTGGCAACTCCTGGACAGAGAAAAATTCTCACTCTCTCTGCCCTTGCCTGTAGTACTGTTTCAATGTGAAGAAAAGATAAGCAAACGCCAGGAATGTGGACATACACATACAGCTTACTGTAAAATTCACCTTTTCCAGAGAGACATCCAGTAGCTGCCCCTTCTGGTGACAAGGCTTTGGGCCCCAGCATAGAAGTTCTTCAAATCAGTCAGTGAGTCCAAAACCTCTCCCTCCTTATTTCCCTTCCTACTCCTCCCTCCTCCCTTCTTTCTGATGGTCTAGGGTTCATGGCAAATCTCCTGCCTCAGTCTCTCAAGTGCTGAGATTACAGGTATGAACCACCACACCTAGCTTAAACATTTTCACTTAATATTTAAATCCTTTAAATGATTTACCTTCAAAAGCCAAAATCTGTGCACAGCTAGAGACACTGAAACATGGCTCTCTCTTGCCCGTGCCCACTCCAGAGTGGGCACTACTGTCCTCTTACACATTTCCTTTCCTTTTAAAAAAATTTTTTTTATTTATCTGTTTGTATATGCCACGTTTGTATATGCAGTACCCAAGGACGCCAGAAGAGGCATCGGTTCCCTTGGAGTAGCAGGTGGTTGTGAGTCCCCCCCCCCCCCATATGGGTGCTTGGGAACCAAACTCTTGAAAGCAGCAAACACTCTTCTCCACTAAGCCATGTCTCCGCCCCAGTCTGAGTCTCTCTAATTCCCACGTTTCCATTGCTGGGAAAGCTTGCTTTGCACTGACTGTCACTGAAACCCCTTCCTGCAGTGAAGAATCCTGGCCTCACCTGAATGGAGTCTACACAAGCTCCTTGGGCAGAGACGACACACCTGTGTGGGCATGGTGCTTCCTGTGCACTGGTACTGAGAGAGACTTAAAGCTGAAGCAATCTCAGCCTGGAGTGGAAGAGGACCAGAAGAACGCTAACTCAAAACGGTGGAGGATCCAATGTCCGCTCAGGAACCTAGTCCCCACTGAGGGGCTCCAGAACACAGAACTGCAGTTTCCCAAGGGTAAGCCTGGACTCCAGCTCCTTGGCAGTATGGACTCTTCCCCCATGGTGTGCTTCCTCATTGCCAGGTGACCTTGCCCTCCCAGAAAATTTGGTTTCTGTCAGTTGGACTCACAAACCTAGTAATGATTGTAATGATCCCTTAGGGCCAGCCTCTGCCCCTTAGCCAGACATTAGAGGCCCTTCATTAGGGAAACCTAGCTACCCCTCTCCCCACTCCTCCTCCTTATACACACACAGACATGACTTCATTGCATCCTCACACACTCCCAAGAACTGTTTCTCCAGTTCACCAGGTATCCCATCTGACCAACAGGACCCTGGGCTCCCAGCCCTGCTCCACCCACGTGGTCCTAGGTGTTTATCTCTCCTCACCCCACCTCGCAGCTGCCCCAGAAGCTATCTCATGCAGACACTCCCTTCCCCTGCTGGGATGAGTGTGTCTTTCTCGTGAGAACTTGCCTGGGCTTATGGAGACAAGTGGATCAATGCCACTCAACAGCCAGAGCCAAGAAGATCCAGAAAAGCAGGGACCATCAAAGTGGAGCACTGTCCCTGGGAACCTGTGGATCAGAGCAGAGTGTTGCAGAGAGGCCTCAAGGAGAACTGGCCCCCGTGAGTGCAAGCCAAATATGCAAAGAATCTTTGCGAATGTCAGTGAAGATCCCCAGACTGGAGTCACCTGGAGCAGGGTAGATCCCTAGTATAGTTTATTCCCAAAAAACACAGATATTAAGAGACCTCGACTCCAGTCTGTGGTGCTATTGCAAGTTGGTGGGTCCCTCAGGAGGTGGAGCCTAATGGCAGAAAATGGGGTGACTGGGAGAGTGCCATCAGACCATGCGACTGTGGGACCCAGCCCTTCTCGTTTGTTTACTCTCTGGGCATGCAGTGAGTGCTTTTGCTCTGTCACATGCTCCCATAAAGTGTCATCTTCCCAGCAGCTCAAAAGCTGTGACAGTGCTCTGTGGCCTCACCCAGCTCCTCACGTTTCAGCCCACGCCCACACTTCCCAGAAAGCAATACTCTTGATTCCCCTTCTGGGCCAAATTCAGTTGAATCCCCTACCAGGACAAAGGGGTGTAGGAAAGGCTCCCCAAAAGGACCTGGAAGACAAGCAAAGTCAAAGAAGTCACAAAACTGCTCTTAGCTGTGATAGTCAAAAGCACTGTTTGGGGGACTTTTTCTTTCAGAAGTTAATTATTCTCATGCTTAGAATTTATTTCTTCATAGGACACAAGCCAAAGGACAAAAGCCCAAAGGTGGGCTGTTCCAGAAGCCAAGGCTCCTGCAGAGGCCACACTGGGGTCAGAATCAATGGCACTACCTTGGGCAGGGAACCAGCAGAATGCTATTTCTGAAACATAAAGGTTCAGAACACCCTGTGCTGCAATTAATAAATAGCATTGTTGGTAGACAGGAACAAAGCCTGCCTTCACTTCTTGATTTGGTGGCCCGTTTGGTGAAGCACTTAGGAACAGGCTCAGCCAACATACACACATAATGGCTTTAATTACATCCTGTGAATTTATTTTTCCAGAGAGAAATATTTCTGAGGGGAAATGTCCATAAAAGCAGCTTTAGCAGAGTGTGATTGTGTGTGTGTTTCCTATAGGAAATCTGTTTAGTTTAAATCCCAGCTCGAGGGCACAAAGACCAGAGCAAGCCTGCTGACAGCCCATAGCAGGTGGTGTGGTGGTCTGGGGCTGCCCTGCCCTTTGCCCTCTGAGATCTAGACTTGGTTCTGCACCCAGTAATTCTGATTTGTTCTTAGGGGAATGAAGGGGCAATGTTTTTATGGCTGCATGCTGGGCACTGTCCTCCTCCAAACCGAGACCTCTTCTGTTAGTAGACAAGGACAGGTTTGAGATGGAGTCCCATTTTCTTAGTTTTACATGGAGTCACAGCATCAACTATTGTCCAGCGACCCATAACCACTGAAACCCCCTGAAGGCTGGCTACCTCCCAAACTGTTGTTCTATAGTAACCTTTGACCTATCAATGTGACATTAACATTATATTAATATATCAACATTAGTATTAAGTTATATTAACATGTCTTCTTTGTATGCCACTTTTCTTCTGTTACATAACCAATACCAACACCGCAATGGCTATGAACCATTCTTTCTAATGTCTTGTATCTTTGGTTCTCCAGGTTCTGGGATGGGCCTAACATCCAACTCACTCAATCCAGACAGACAGATGCTGAACCTGAGTGCATGGAGGGAATTCTTAAAACAAAATGAAGTTGCCTCCAGTTCCCTCAGTCACAGTATATACCTACTTTTGAGGGCTGAGGAGACGGCTCCGTGGGTAGGGTGCCTGCTGTACAGGCATGAAGAGCTGAGTTTAGGTCTCCAGCACCCACAAAAAAAGCCAGGCACAGCCACACAGAACGGCGACCTCAGTGCTGGGGAACGGGAAGGGGCAAAGACAGGAGAATCACACCTTGGTGGCCAGCCAGCCAGCCTAGCTGGAAAAGAAAAAAAGATGAGTTCCAGGTTCTGTGAGACTCTGTCTTAAGAGGTATGGAACACCCAACATCCTTCTCTGGTCTCTGCAAACAGGCAGAGGCACATGTACACACATGTATATACCACATAGGCACGCATACCACACATAAGTAAATGACTGTGTTCATGTCCTTACAAGAATATAAAATTACTATAAAATTGTGGCCTTGGTAGATATATACACTCCTTGTCTTCCCCTTTACTATATGTTTACATTTTTTAGATGTATTTTATGTGTATGAGTGTTTTCCTATATGCATGTATACAAGTGTGTGCCCAAGGAGTTCAGAAGAAGAGCATAGAGCCCCTGGAACAGATGCTTGTGAATCACCCAAGTCCTCTGCAGGAAAGGCAGATGTTCTTAACCATAGCCATCTTTCCAGCCCTTGTCACTGACCACTGAGCCATCTCTCCAGCCCTTGTCATGAGTTCAATGCTTCAATTATCTATACAAAATTTGCTCTTTCTGACACAGAGTACTTCTTATGTCACAGTGGGAGAAAAAAATCAAGATACAGTAAGAAAAGAGATATCCTGAAGCTATGATTTAGTTTCCTGAATTAGGTAGCTGACTGGTCCTAGGAATGGGAACTGCTAGAATGCAGTTTACAGCGTAAAAAGAACTTCTTAACCTCTGTGGTAATACTTGTTTTCAATAAACAGGGAGCAAAGCCCTCTGTTAGGGGCTGTCATATCACATTAGAGACAGATTGGGCACACACACAACAGGCCAGAGGACAGACAGGGCAGTAATCACAAACCACAGACAGAGGAAGGCACAAGGAGGCAGTGGAGAATTCGAGTTTGGGCTCAATCCTGGCCAAGAAAGTAGCAAACAAGCAGGGTCCAGAGGTGAGTAGAGCCACACCCATTCTTTCTCTGCCACACCCATTCTTTCTCCAAGCTTCCTTGCTCTGTAGACTTTGTAACCTTCTTATGGCTAAGGAGTCCGAGTATTTAAATGGCAAGATGGATGCCTTGGTGGATTTAAAAATAAAAATAAGGGATAAAGAGGCCTTGAGTTTTACAGGGAGAGCTCTCTTGAGGGGAGCCTGCTGCAGCGAGCTCTATGTGAGTGCTCTCATGGGCTGGGAAGCAGCAGCTGTAAGGCTCCTGAAGAAATGCTCCTGTGACAGCAGTGCAGGCTTCAGGGCCTATGTTGGGGGGGTTTATAGGAAGTTTCAAAATTACTTGGACCAGCGTAATGCTTAAACCCCATAGCTTAAGCATTTTTCTGTTTGCTTGGTTGGCTTATTTGTGCACATCAAAAACAGTGAACTTGGCTGGTCCGGGCAGTTTGGGAGGCCAAGTTAGTTGGGCTCAGAGTCCTTTGCCGACACTGACTAGATGCCTGCCTGCAGAACTCTGGCACTGAGTCACAGGAGGGAAGGCGCCTCTGTTCTCAGGAGTTTACTAAGTGCTGTACAGCTGATCACTGAAAGGACAAAGGAGTGACTATCAAAATGTCAAGTCTGAGAGCTCGCCCTGAGCTTCTTTACACCACGTGTCTGGGTGTGTGTGATGCAGGCACACATGAGGAAGTCAACACCACCTTGGCTCTCAGTCCTCACCTTCCACCCAATCTGAGGCAGGCTCGTGTTGTGTGCTACGGCACAGACTAAGCTAGCTGGTCCAGTTCCTGGGGGTTCTCCTGTCTCTGCCTCCCATCTTGCTGTAGCAGCTCTGTGACTGCATATGAGTGTGTGCTACCACATCTGGTTGTTTTATGTGTGTTCTGGGGATTCCCACTCAGATGCTCACACTTGCACAGTGAACATTTTACCTACTGGGCCCTCTCTCTCATACACGCACTCTGCCCCCCAACCCGCCCACCACGACACATTTCTTCTAAGCACAGATTAATGTCAGCTGAATCCTTACGGTCAAATCCTTAAAGTGTGACTCCACATCGCTAGGAAACTTATAAACCACAGCCAGGAGACAACTAGGGGAAACTTATAAACCACAGCCAGGAGACAACTAGGAATCCAGCTTCTGTACGCTCTCAAAATATCAAAGAAGATCAGGGCTTAATTTGTATATCCCAAGATGCTGAGACAGGCACATGTACAGCCCTTCAGAAACTTCACAATCTTTAACCTCTGGCAAAGGATGGGCAGGCTCATGAGATGTCAATTACTACAAGAGAAGCAACATGTCACAGTATGAGCAAAAAGCAATTTCCCCTGTATGCATCTGAAAAATTAAAAATCCAAAAGCTTACTTTTTTTCCATATCAACTAAATTTGACAGTCCATACACTTATAGGAAAAATAGGTGATTATTTTAATGATTTATGTATAAAAGAAAAATAAAACTTTATGATACAATCTGATAGACTACAGCATATAAAATTTTACTCACATACAATGTATGTAATTTTCTCAACATAAAAATTCTATTCATATATACAAATTCATAAAAGGATATATATACACATATGTATATATATATTAACTTGGTATATGTGGGGTCCACTTAGGGCTATGGCTAAGTCATTTAATTTAGTGGAAAACAGATCATGAACATACAAAAGGCTGGTTGACAAGAATCCTTCCCTCCCCCTAAACTAGTTAGAAGCATCTCTTTGGCAGGGTGGTGTGGTGTGCTTCAGACAGCAGAGACTAAGGGGCTGAAGGGCATCTCCACACTGTCCAGGCCCCCAGTTGAGAACTGGGTTGCTGCCTTCAACTGACTGAAAAACCCTGGCTGTGCCACATATGCTAAGCCTTTAGGCACAAAAAGGTGCTAAGGTAGTCTCCACACATCCCAGGGTTCGACGTAGTGTATATAAGTACCCAGAAATGTAAGGACCACCTCAGACCTTATGCCAATAAGAACATCTCCAAATACAGTGAGATCCTTTAGACAATAATTCAAGACCTTAATGCATATTTACAGTAGGTGAAAACTGAATATAAACCATTTTTTAAAAAACAACTTTGCTTATAAAAGGATCTTTAAAAAAGGAAAACAAACACAAATTGTAAATTGGTGTACTCTCTTCCTCTCAGTGCTCCTCACTCCCCACTCCAGGACCATGCCTTCATGCGACAATGTCCTCTTAAGGAGGCCTGGCGGACTGCTTATCCATCAGGAGTAAGCTGGAGGCTGTTAGAGGCTGCAGAAAGCAGCGCAGGTTCCCATTACACAGTACCCATAAAGGCTGGGCTAAATTCTTCTCAGCCTATGAGATTCAAGGGCTAGAAATGCAGACAGCAGGGCCACAGGGAGGCTGCAGAAAGTGCCTGTGCAGTAAGAGAGCAGCAACTCCACCCAGGTGACAGGCACCTTACAAGGACACGGGCTGACATGACACCCTTCAGGTAGAAATGAAAATGGCAATTTAACCACTTCAGGCCTCATTCTATTTATAAAATACCCACCAAAAATACACAGTTGTCCTTTGCTTGGTGCCAGTATGAAGTCCTGGGAGACTCAAAAGCAGAAATAAAGTCCTGCTGTTTTCCCAGTAGGATGAGACAACTTACCTGCCAGAACACTAGGGTACAGGGTCAAACAGGCTGCAGCAGAAAATGTATTTGCCATAAAAATAAAGAACTAAGCCATCCCACAAAGGCAAGCTGGAGGCTATTTATAAGTAGTGAGTACCGCAGCCTTTTAATAAGTTTAGTGCCTAAACCAAAAGCTCTGACCTGACTGGGTCAGGGCACAGCAGGCCATTTTCTCAGCAGTCTGGGGCTTAGTGGAGCGGTTCCTGCCCCTTGTCCATCATGAGGAAGGTGGCTCCATCTCTGCAGGGCTGGCCATTCACCTTCGTGATGACAGGTTGATACTATGCACCATTTTCTGGATCTTCTCCTCATTCTTCAGGATGTTGGCCTTCACTGCACAGATCTTGTCCTGCTGGTCTCTGATCTGTTGCTCTAGCTCAGACAGCTCAGCCTTCAGGGGCTCCACCGCACTGTCTGTGATGCTGGGGGAAGACAACCAGTGTCTCATCAGTTCTGTCTGTGCCTCTCACTCCAGCCCAAAGCCAGCATCAGCAAAGGACTGACTTCATTCCAAGAGAAAGGTTTAAGTGTCAGACCCCTAGAAATGGTACAACAGGCACGACTCACAGCTGGCAGGTCTAGACCATAATCCAGCCTGAGGTACTAATTCCTTTACTTCCTACAGAAGCAGGGACAGAACCCAGGGCTTCCCATGATAGGCAGGCACTCTACCAGAGCTGTTTCCCTAGCCCATGTGAGATTTACCTTAAAAAGCAAAGTGAAAAGGAGCTAGTATCTCCTCAGTGACAGGCTTAAAGTCCTTAAAGTACATACACAAAAGAGACCCAGGAGCAGCAAGGAAACGGACTGCCAAGGTCCCACAGACACTGGATACAGCCTAGACCAGCGCCTCCTTGCCAGGAGACACCCTCCTCTGCGTAAGGCTCACAGGGCTTAGACGGACTCCCTTGGCCAGGTCCCGGCTCATTTGTTCTCTTCACTGCTGGACTGAGCACTGGACCCAGCACAGAATATACTTCAAAATGGTGGAGTCGAACATTACCTCTCCCTTCAGGCTTTTAAAGCTTATAAATAGACCATTACTACAACACAAAGAGCCAGTTCCCACTCCAAAACACACACACACACACACACACACACACACACACACTTCGTTGCATGAGAGCAGGAGCAGGTTTACAAGGGAGGTATCTCAGGCTAACTCAGTACATGCTGCATCAGTATCAGAATTATTGATGATTTCTTACATTCCATCATGTGGCATATTTTAAAATGTACAGGGCTGCCAGGCGGTGGTGGCGCACACCTTTAATCCCAGCACTTGGGAGGCAGAGGCAGGCGGATTTCTGAGTTCGAGAGTTCGAGGCCAGCCTGGTCTACAGAGTGAGTCCAGGACAGCCAGGGCTACACAGAAAAACCCTGTCTCAAAAAACCAAACCAAAAAAAAAAAGTACAGGGCTTTTTAATATGAAAGACTAGTAAGAAAGAGCCCCCAACTAGTTGTCCAATAAAAAAATTGGTCCATCCTAAAACCATATACACACAACAAAAGCGGACTTAGGAGGTGCATTTATATATTTATATTTTTGTGCATACACATAAATATACGTACATGTGTGTAAGAATGATAATAAAAAAGATGCTATCAACTTGAGGGGTTGGAGGGAGGAAGAGTAACAGGAAAAGGGATTTAATTCTACTATAAAATTATTTTGAAAAACTGGAAAAAAAAAAGTGTAATTTCAGCTGGGTACGCTGGTACACGCCTTTAATCACACTGCTCACAAGAGAGTTGATCTCTGTGAGGTCAAGGCCAATCTGCTCTACAAAGTGAATACCAGGCTAGCCAGGCTAAACTTGGAGATCTTGTCTCAAAAAACAAAACATCAAAAGGAAGGGAGGGAGGGAAGAGAGAAGGGAAGAGTAGACCCAACTATAACTCAGCTCTTCTGTAACATGGGCTTACAGATACATCGTTCAGTCAAATCACATGTTCTGAAGAAAAAAAGCCTACAAATTAAAAGTCACATGCTTCTACAAACACATGGTACTTCTCTAATAATCCTGTCTCCAGGGTCTATTCTATTCCTTTCCGTTACAGTTCATCAGTATCTCATTCAGGTCCCCCACCCCTCCCTTTCTGAATCCCCAGCCCTCCCAACCCCCCTTCCACAGCCCCCACCTCTGCTCCTTGCTCAGGGCTTCAGCATGCTGCCTGTTCTCACTGTGCCACAGCTGCAGCTCATTCTGCATGGCATCGACATCCTCCTGGATGTAGTCCATGATCTTTCCCAGGGGAAGTGCACTCTTACACAGGGTCTGGATGGACACGCGGAGTTTCTCTATCTCCTTGGAAACGATGTCCTTCTCCTTCTTCCATGCTGACTCAAAGATCAGTGATCTCTCCTTTGGATATGGCAGAGAGGACCAACTAGACAAGTTAGAGACAGCACCCCAAGCAGGTCCCACGGAAGGGAAACTTAATGAACTTATCAGAAATGACAATGTTTACTCTGCAGAGCCCTTCGAAAGGAGCTGAGATGACAAAGGAAATATTGGCAAATCATACACTGCATAAAGACATGTGCAGTAAACAGAATTCAGAGAGAACACGAAAGCTCAGTAGCAGCAAGCAGACAAACCAGAAGAGGGACAAGAGACACAGAGACACGTCACTGAAGGTGACATTCTGATGGCAGTGAGCTCGTAGAAGTGTGTCCAAGAGCACCAGCGGCCCTAAGTACAATTTAGACAGCAACACCTGGTACCAGGCAGGAGAAACCAGGTCGACAGTAATCGCTGGTGAGACAGTTTGGGATATCTTTAAAGACTATTTGAGGATGTCTTTAAAGAGGATCTCAGTGCTATAGCTTAAGTCTAAAAACATCTGCTGAAGGCTTCAATGACTGGGTAACCAAGGTTCTCACCTCATCCTCCCGAACTTCCCAGCTGAAGGACTGTTTACAATGTGGGCCTAACTGGAGAGGAAGCCTCATCTCTCGGTCACTGGGAGCTGCCTTTGAGGGTGCACCTGCCCGACCTCTGCTCCTCAGCTGCATGGGTTAGCAGCTGTGTTCTGCTGTCAATACACCCTCGCCACCATGATGCTCGGCCTCACCAAAGCCCAGAGCAACAGAGTTGACTAAGCACGAATAGAAACACCATAAGCTGTGAGCCAAAACACAACTTTTTCCCTTCAAGCTGTTTTCCTTAGGTTTTCTGTCACAGTGACAGAAAACTGACTAACGCACACACAATCCAGCAAATGAGCATTCAAGCATTTACTTAGAAAAAAATTGAAACTTACATTCACACAAAAATCTACACATAACTGTTGAGATCTTATTCAAACTAGTCACAAGCTATATGTGATGGCATATGCTTCGTAACTCTAACACCTGGCAGGCAGAATCAGGAGGATCAGAAGTTAAAGATTACCCTCAACTACAGACCCAGTTGGAGGCCCACTTGACATCTGTCTCAATAGAAATAAAAATAAAGGAAAAGGTATCAAAATAGCCACAAGCTAGAATTAACCTAGACATGTCAAATAAACTGAGGTATCTGTATACCATGGAAGACTACTCAGTACCAAACACAGAATCACCTGGACAACAGAAGTACAGAAGTAGCACACTAGTGATGACCGGGAGCAAAAGGTAGGAGAAAGAGGCTATGTTTAAAAGGGGGAACTGGGAAGGATCTGATGATAGGAACATTCTGGATCTTAACTATACTAGTGTCAATAACTCTAGTGTAGAGGTTACCCCCAGAGGCAATCGAGGAAGGGTTTCAAGCACATCTCCAGTGCTTCTCCACAGCTCAGAGGGATCCACAATTACCTCAAAATAAAATGCTTTTGTTAAACATGGAAAAGCTAGGCATAATAGTGTCTTATCCAGAGTTAGAAATGGAGACAAGCAGGTGGGGTTTCCCACATGTAGTCACAGCACCACTACCTAGAAGAAAGCAGAGTGCCGAGCATGATACACACTACCAAGATGTTGGGGTGACATAGCAAACTGGGGCCTGCACAGTGGCCTGAAGCAGGGTTCCAGAGGGAGAACAGAATGTTTGTAGGGTCTCCAGAAGAAACACACCACAGACTGCTTGAGCCCAGGGAGGGATGAGGGCCGGGAAGCAGGGAGTGTCATCGGTGGGACACAGGAAACACAATAAGGACTTTGGTTTGATCCTGACCTATAACAGCAACAGAAGGCATGTAAGCATCAACGACAGCGACTTACATCTGCATTTAAAAGTCATTCAGCTCAGACTTGAGCATAGAGGTCTTAGTGACCATTTCCCATAATGCAATGGGAAGGAAGAGGAATGAGTATAAAGCACATGTCGGTCTTTGGTTGGTAGGTCCATATTTTGTTTTGTTCTGAGATGAGGTCTCAACTGGCCTCAAACTTGCTTATGTACCCAAGGGTGACCTTGAACTCCCAATCCTTGTGTTTCCACCTCCTGAGTGCTGGGTCAACAGGAGTGCACCCAGCATAGCTTAGGAGAATTTGGTCATGATTTTTTAAGTAGAAGTCTTTCACTGCATCATTGAAACTGCACAGACCAGTCTCACACTCTGGGATCCTGTTTCAGCAACTGGATCTCACAGGCAGCCTCTGTGCCAGTCCTCAGAGACACAGGTACCATCCACTCCCGCCCCCGCCCACACAACCTTGCTTTTTAACTACTACGACTTGTGAATGAAACAATGTCAGTATCACTTTCAAGAGGCACCAACTGAGCTCTCCCTGCCGTGGACATACAACCCACTGCAGCTGTGCTCACCTGAGCCCTGCACATGCATTATTTTTGAGGCCCATTCCCCGCCCCTGAATGACTACGCTGACAAGGAAAGAACGCACAGGTCACACACACTAAGACCATGTTCTGCACTTAAGAACAAAAAGTTATCACCTTAAAAAACAACCTCAAATTCCCTCAAACTAACAGACCTCCTCTTTAAGCTTTTGTGAAGGAAACAAATCGCAACAACAACAACAACTACTACTATTACTACTATATTATCATTGCTATTAAGGAAATTGAGGAAACAGCAATAAGTATGTCCCCTCTGCCCCCTCCCCAGGGAATGTGAATAGAAAAATGTTTCTAAGTAATCAACTCAAAGAATATAAGAACCACAGATAAACTGAGCCAAAACTAAACTAAAACCAAACAAAATAAAAACAAAACCAACAACAAGAACAAAATAAAAAACAAAACAACTTGTGTCTGGGACTGAGCATCATCAGAAGACCATGCTCTAGAGTGTTCCCTGAGAGTTGAGACATGGCTGGTGACACCACACCACCTAGCGGCCAAGTAAGAATCTGTGGAGCAACCCCCATCACCAAAGAAACCAAAATACCTCTCAATAGGGTAAACAGGACTCACTGCAGACTATTTGCCTTAATTAAAACATGAGAAGACTATGTATGTCATTAAGAGGCGTTTGAAGATACAGCAGGTGGAAAGTAACTGAGGAAATAAAGAAATAAACAAAGGAAACTAATACAATCTGAATGGAAATTACCAGGCTTTCGCTTAGTTTTATACTGTTTATTTTGTTATTTGTTTTGTTGTTGTTGTTTATTTGCTTGTTATTTTTTAACAAGCTCTCACTGTGTAGCCCTGGCTGCTCCAGAATTCACTCTCTAGATCAAGCTGGCCTTCAATTCACAGAGATCTTGGCTAAGCTACCAGACTTTTCAGACTTACAAGGAATAAATGTAGAAAATACAATCTCCCTGCAGGGGCTGCAAGTATCAGCCCAAGACTCAGGAACAGCAGAGACAGCACAGAGAATGGGGGAAGAGGGAAGAAGAGTGCTGGAATGGCATTTCTAGACATACACAAACACAATTGCTTAAAGCAAGGAAATACACAACGGTGTCCACAATCAGACAGCTGAGGGTGAGGCAGATGGCTTCAGGTATGAGAAAGAACAACATGACCGCCTTACAGCAGGTACAACTGACATCAGACACACTGTGCTGTGTGCAGAAAAAGCTAAAGTCTGTATCATAAAAGAGGATTTTTAAAACAACTTTTAAAATTAAAAATAGGACTTCCTTAGGATTAAAAAAGAAAAGTCAGGCAAGTGACAGACGGCAAAGATATTTACAGAATAAGATACAAGGCTTGATCCCAAGATATATATCATGTATGCAACCTCAATATAGACAAACATTGTATACAGTATATACATTGTATCCTAGAAAGCACAACCAATAACAAGACACAAAAGGAAAGGGTGATACCAGGCAACCACACCAGCAAGCTCAAACCCAAAAGCTCTGAGGAGGGAAAGGTTGTTCCCAAACATACCATCCAATAGTCACTTCTCCATCACTGTGACAAAACGCCAGGACCAGGAAGGTAATTTATTTGGGCTTAAAGGTCCAGGGTTAGCACCCATGATGTTGTGAAGGCACGGCAGCAGGAGGAGGAAGCCGCCTTCACATCTTGAACCACCAAGCAGGAAGCAAAACCAGCAAACTACCAATGGTGTCTTTTAAACTCCCAATGCTTGGCTCCAATAACATACTTCCTCTGACAAACACACACCTCCTAAACCTCCCACAAACAGTGCCAACAACTGAGGACCAAGTGCTCAAATGTCATATCTGACAAGGGACATTCTCACTGAAACCACCACAGCCACTAAAAGTCATTCACTATGTTTCAATGTTCCATCCTCCTACTGAGTATGACTTAGCCCTTCTTTTGTAGAAGTCTCATGTGTTTGTTTCTGGCTGATGGCAGACAGGACCTACATCATAACAGGTTTTTTTTTGTTTGTTTGGTTTTTGTTTGTTTGTTTGTTTGTTTTTGTGGGTTTTTTTGTATCAGTAAGAAAGGCCCTAAGAGCAAGACACACAGAACTCACAATAAGATTCAGGCCTACAAACTCCCAGGGTCAACAGTCAGCCTGTCCATTCTGCACAGCAGCTACTGCAACAGCCGCTGCCCACACGGCACCTGGGTAGCCGGGAGCAGGACCCACGGACAGAGCTGCAAGCTCTCTACACCTCAGCTATGAAGGGGAACGGCACTGAAGCATCTGAACAGAGTTGCTGATTTTAAATCAATGAACACTTTAACATCTAAAGGATTTTTCAAACAACCATGTCAGGCCTGCTCCTTACCTTCTCACCAGGCTTGGAAGACTGCTGCAATTTCTCATAATCCTTCTTTGTCTCCAAGATCTTTTTCACAAGCCCACCTGTTAAAAATCAGTAGGTTTCAGCTAAGGCTTATTATCTGCCCCAAGAAGCTACTCATTACTCTTGGATCTCATCTCAAGATGAGAGAAATTCTGAATTCTCAGCCTTTTTCTCTTTCTATATCAAAATGCCTTCCTCTTGATGATAAGACAAACCATAGTGCCACCTGCTGCTGGCAGAGGCTTGTCTCAGTGTCACGGATAGGAGTTTTTCAAATAAACAGGTTTTCTGCTAAAAAGAAATGTGGATTAACACCCCAGAATGTAAGTACTAACAGCACGGAGCGATTATACTGGTTTCACAGTGCTGATGCCTCTTTTAGATTGGGCAAGAATACTACATTTCTTTTAGAATTCTCCATAGTGTAAATAGCTTATAAAAAATCATTTTCTTAAAAATACAATGCTTTATAATGCTATGTAGGCTGTTGGGGGTGGCGTTATCAAAAGTGTGACCAAGCTGTGAGCTACAACAATGACCAGTGTAGCATGATGCACCCAGGGGTGTTACAGTGACACCAATGTTATACAGGCAATCAGCCACTTTCTGATTTAATTTGAGACCATTCCACAGAAAGAAAGTCAAACATAGTACTGTACATCTGACCCCAGAATTTATGTTTGGGGAGCCCACCAGCCCCAGGAGCAAACTTCTACGAAATGGACACAGCATCAAACTACCTCCTACATCTGCATCCCAGTATACACAGGTTAGTGCTGCCCTAAGATCTCAACAGACAAGAGTCTTTGTTCAGCCACAAGTGAGACATCTACACTGCACCCCTCACCTGCCCTCCAAGGCTTAGGACCGTTAGGAGAAGAGGGGTGAAAACAACTGTAAAATAGGGAGGAATGGAGAGACAGTGTCAGAATGTCAGTCAGCATAACACTAACATGAGCTGCCCTCGTTCATGAGCCCTCACCCATAACTAAGGAGCTGTGGACAGTCGATGGCTTTGGAGGAAGGACAGACACATTTCTTAAGGGTACGGCTCATGCTAGGTGAATCATGCCCCAGAGGATGGCCCTAGTCTATACCCAGGAGGATATAGGCAGCACAACTGAAGTGGATAGGTCTTTTGTTTTTAAAAAAAGATGCAAAATTGAAAAGAAGTGAAGAGAAAGTGGGTGGATCTGGGAGGTGCAAAGGAAGAGGAGTAGGAGGGGATAAATGCGATCAAAATATATTCATGAAATTCTCAAAGAATAAAATTTTATACTTAAAAGTGTCCTCTACACAAACATGCCTCAAGGAGACTGAGTGAATTAATTATAACATAGTTACATGGTGTACAACATGATACTATGAAGAGAGGCCAAGACTGCCTCTGTGCTGGAATGTAAGCCAGCAGACTATCAAATTCACACACACACACACACACACACACATTTCTTTTTCAGAGCTGAGGAACGAACCCAGGGCCTTGTGCTTGCTATGCAAGTGCTCTACCACTGAGCTAAATCCCCAACCCCACACACACACATTTTAAATGGAATCATTACCCATATATCTGCCTGCACTATCAGAGAGAGGAATATAGAATTTAGGGAGAAAGAACAAGGGAGAAGTCTCATACCTCAGTACTGGGTGGGGTGGTGTACACATATAATCTCAACATTCATAAGACAGAAGCAAGAGAATGGTCAAAAGGGGACTCCACAGTGAAGTCTAGGCCAGCCAGAGCCACACAATGGGACCCTGCCTCAAACAACAAAACAAAGCAAAGCTACCTCTTAATGTAGCTGGCTGTGTACATTTAACCTTAAAGCTACAGGAATATTTACATGAATAAAAACCAAAACTGAGCCCTCTCTTGGTCCTTTTGGCTGGGGCAGACACCTAGCAGGTCTGCTCCCATGAAGACACCATATCCTGAACCTTCCTAGAGCCACTGCACTCGGAGCAGCTGAGGAACCACTGCACTCGGAGCAACAGGATTTCAGGATCCCAGAGGCAGCCTGAGTCCCAGGAGCTCTTCCACCCAGGACCTCAGGATCACAGGATCACAAGATCACAGAGACAACTGGACTCTGAGGAGTTTTGACACAAGCAAGATAACTGGAAAGACAGGCTCCAGTCAGAGACAGTGAGTGCAGGTAGCACTAGAGTTAACCAGATGGCGAAAGGCAAATGCAAGAATATAAGCAACAGAAACCAAAGTTACCTGGCATTATCAGAACCCAGTTCTCCCACCATAGCAAGTCCTGGACACCCTATCACACTGGAAAAGCAGGATTCAGATTTAAAATCACTTCTCATGAGGATGATAGAGGACTTTAAGAAGGACATAAACTCCCTTAAAGAAATACAGGAGAACACAGGTAAACAGGTAGAAAGAAGCCCTTAAAGAAGAAACACAAAAATTCCTTAAAGAACTGTAAGAAAACACAACCAAAGAGGTGAAGGAATTAAACAAAACAATCCAGGATCTACAAATGGAAGAACAAACAATAAAGAAATCTCAAATGGAGACTACCCTGGAGATAGAAAACCTAGGAAAGAAATCAGGAGTCATAGATCCAAGCATCATCAACAGAATACAAGAGATAGAAGAGAGAATCTCATGTGTAGAAGATACCATGGAAAACATTGACACAACTGTCAAAGAAAATGCAAAATGCAAAAAGCTTCTATCTAACCCAAAACATCCAGGAAATCCAGGACACAATGAGAAGACCAAACCAAAGGATAATAGGTATAGATGAGAGTGAAGATTCCCAACTTAAAGGGCCAGTAAATATCTTCAACAAAATTATAGAGGAAAACTTTCCTAACCTAAAGAGACGCCGATGAACATACACAAAGCCTACAGAACTCCACATAGACTAGACCAGAAAAGAAATTCCTCCTGTCACATAATAATCAAAACATCAAATGCACAAAACAAAGAAAAAATACTAAAAGCAGTAAGAGAAAAAAGTCAAGTAATATATAAAGGCAGACTTATAAGAATTACACCAGACTTCTCACCAGAGACTATAAACGCCAGAAGCTCCTGGACAGATATTATACAGACCCTAAGAGAACACAAATGCCAGCCCAGACTACTACACCCAGCAAAACTCTCAATCACTATAGATGGAGAAACCAAGATATTCAATGACAAAACCAAATTTACACAATATCTTCCCACAAATCCAGCCCTACAAAGGATAATAGATGGAAAACTCCAACACAAGGAAAGAAACTACAACATAGAAAAAGCAAGAAAGTTATCTTCCAACAACCCCGAAAGAGGATAACTACACAGGCCGGGCAGTGGTGGCGCATGCCTTTAGTCCCAGCACTTGGGAGGCAGAGGCAGGTGGATTTCTGAGGCCAGCCTGGTCTACAGAGTGAGTTCCAGGACAGCCAGGGCTACTCAGAGAAACCCTGTCTCGAAAAACCAAAAAAAAAAAAAAAAGAAGAAGAAGAAGAAGAAGATAGCTACACAAACATAATTACACCTTTAATAACTAAAATAACAGGAAGAAACAATCACTTTTCCTTAATATCTCTTAACATCAATGGACTCAATTCCCCAATAAAAAGACACAGACTATCAGACTGGATATGTAAACAGGACCCAGAATTTTGCTGCATACAGGAAACGGACTTCAGTGGCAAAGACAGACACTACCTCAGAGTAAAGGGCTGGAAAACATTTTTCCAAGCAAATGGTCCCAAGAAACGAGCTGGAGTAGCCATTCCAATTTTAAACAAAATCGACTTTCAACCAAGAGTTATCAAAACAGACAAAGAAGAACACTTCATACTCCGCAAAGGAAAAAAATCTACCAAGAAGAACTCTCAATTCTGAACATCTATGCTCCAAATGCAAGGGCACCCAGATTCATAAAAGAAACTTTACTAAAGCTCAAATCACACATTGCACCTCACACAATAATAGTGGGGGATTTCAACACCCCACTCTCAGCAATGGACAAATCATGGAAACAGAAACTAAACAGAGACACAGTGGAATTAACAGAAGTTATGAACCAAGTGGATTTAACAGATATCTATAGAACATTTCATCCTAAAACAAAAGAATATACCTTTTTCTCAGCACCTCATGGTACCTTCTCCAAAACAGACCATATAATTGGTCACAAAGCAGGCCTCAACAAATACAAAAATATTGAAATAAGCTCTTGCATCCTATCAGATCACCACAGACTAAGGCTGGTCGTCAATAATAACAAAAACAATGGAAAGCCCACATACACAGGGAAACTGAACAAAGCTCTACTCAATGATGACTTGATAAAGGAAGAAATAAAGAAAGAAATTAAAGACTTTTTAGAATTTAATGAAAATGAAGGCTCACCATACCAAAATTTATGGGACACAACAAAAGCAGTGCTAAGGGGGAAACTCATAGCTCTAAGTGTCTATAAAAAGAAACTGGAAAGAGCATACACTAGCAACTGGACAACACACCTGAAAGCTCTAGAACAAAAAGAAGCAAATACACCCAAGAGGAGTAGAAGGCAGGAAATAATCAAACTCAGGGCTGAAATCAACCAAGTAGAAACAAAAAGAACTATACAAAGTATCAACAAAACCAGGAGCTGGTTCTTTGAGAAAAATCAACAAGATAGATAAACCCTTAGACAGACTAACCAGAGGGCACAAAAACAGTATCCAAATTAAGAAAATTAGAACTGAAAAGGGAGACATAACAGAAACTGAGGAAATTCAAAAAAATCATCAGATCCTACTACAAAAGCCTATACTCAACAAAACCAGAAAATCAGGATGAAATGGACAATTTTCTAGACAGATACCAGGTACCAAAGTTAAGTCAGGAGCAGATAAACCATCTAAACAGCCCCATAACCCTTAAAGAAATAGCAGCAGTCATTAAAAGTCTCCTCACCAAAAAAAAAGCCCAGGACCAGAAGGTTTTAGTGCAGAATTCTATCAGACTTTTAAGGAAGACCTAATACCAATTCACTTCAAACTATTTTACAAAATAGAAACAGAAGGAACACTACCCAATTCATTCTATGAATCACACTCATACCTAAACCTCACAAAGACCCAACAAAGAAAGAGAACTTCAAACCAATCTCCCTTATGAATATCGATGCAAAAATACTCAATAAAATTCTTGCAAACCAAATCCAAGAACACATCAAAAGAATCATCCATCATGATCAAGTAGGTTTTATCCCAGGAATACAGGGATGGTTCAATATCTGGAAATCCATCAATGTAATCCATTATATAAACAAACTCAAAGACAAAAAACTACATGATTATCTCATTAGATGCAGAGAAACCATTTGACAAAATTCAACATCCCCTCACAGTAAAAGTCTTGGAAAGATCAGGAATTCAAGGCCCATACATAAACACAATAAAAGCAATATACAACAAACCAGTAGCCAACATCAAACTAAATGGGGAGAAACTTGAAGCAATCCCACTAAGATCAGGGACTAGACAAGGCTGCCCACTCTCTCCCTACCTATTCAATATAGTACTGGAAGTCCTAGCTAAAGCAATTAGACAACAAAAAGAAGTCAAAGGGACACAAATAGGAAAGAAATAAGTCAAAATATCACTATTTGCAGATGATATGATAGTATACTTAAATGACCCCAAAATTTCCACCAGAGAACTCCTAAACCGGATAAACAACTTCAGCAAAGTGGCTGGTTATAAAATTAACTCAAACAAATCAGTAGTCTTCCTCTACTCGAAAGATAAACAGGCTGAGAAAGAAATTAGGGAAATGACACCCTTCATAATAGTCACAAATAATATAAAATACCTTGGTGTGAATCTAACCAAGCAAGTGAAAGATCTGTATGACAAGAAGAACTTCAAGTCTCTGAAGAAAGAAATCAAAGAAGATCTCAGAAGATGGAAAGATCTCCCATGCTCATGGATTGGCAGGATTAATATAGTAAAAATGGCCATCTTGCCAAAAGCAATCTACAGAGTCAATGCAATCCCCATTAAAATCCCAACTCAATTCTTCACAGAGTTAGAAAGAACAATTCTCAAATTCATTGAGGATAACAAAAAACCCAGGATAGCAAAAATTATTCTCAACAATAAAAGAACTTCTGGAGGAATCACCATCCCTGACCTCAAGCTGTATTACAGAGCAATGGTGATAAAAAAAAAAAAAAAACAAAAAAAAACAAAAAAAAAAACCCTACATGGTATTGGTACAGAGACAGGCAGGAAGATCAATGGACTAGAATTGAAGACCCAGAAATGAACCCACACACCTATGGTCACTTGATCTTTGACAAAGGAGCTAAAACTGTCCAGTGGAAAATGAACAGCATTTTCAACAAATGGTGCTGGTTCAACTGGAGGACAACATGTAGAATGCAAATCAATCCATTCTTATCTCCTTGTACAAAGCTCAAGTCCAAGTGGATAAAGGACCTTCACATAAAACCAGATACACTGAAACTAATAGAAGACAAAGTGGAGAAGAGCCTCGAATACTTGGGCATAGGGGAAAAGTTCCTGAACAGAACACCAATGGCTTATGCTCTAAGATCAAGAATTGATAAATGGGACCTCATAAAATTGCAAAGTTTCTGTAAGGCAAAGGACACTGTCAATAGGACAAAATGGCAACTAACAGATTAGGAAAAGATCTTTACCAATCCTACATCTGATAGAGGGCTAATATCCAATATATACAAAGAACTCAAGAAATTAGACTTCAGAGAACCAAATAACCCTATTAAAAATGGGGTACAGAGCTAAACAAAGAATTCTCAACTGAGGAAACTCGAATGGCCAAGAAGCACCTAAAGAAGTATTTGACATCCTTAGTTATCAGGGAAATGCAAATCAAAACAACCCTGAGATTCTACCTCTCACTGGTCAGAGTGGCTAAGATAAAAACTCAGGTGATAGTAGATGCTGGCGAGGATGTGGAGAAAGTGGAACACTTCTCCATTGTTGGTGGGATTGCAAGATGGTGCAACCACTCTGGAAAACAGTCTGGCGTTTCCTCAGAAAATCGGACACAGCATTACCGGAGGACCCAGCTATACCACTCCTGGGCATATACCCAGAAGATGCTCCAACATATAACAAGGACATATGCTCCACTATGTTCATAGCTGTCTTATTTACAATAGCCAGAAGCTAGAAAGAACCCAGATGTCCTTCAACAGAGGAATGGATACAAAAAATGTGGTACATTTACACAGTGGAGTATTACTCAGCTATTAAAAACAATGAATTCAAGAAATTCTTAGGTAAATGGACGGAACTAGAAAATATCATCCTGAGTGAGGTAATCCAATCACAAAAGAACACACATGGTATTCACTCACTGATTATTGGATATTAGCTCAGAAGCTCGAAATACCCAAGATTCAACTCACAGACCACATGAAGCTAATGAAGAAGGAAGACCAAGTGTGGATGCTTCAGTCCTTCTTAGAAGGAGTAATAAAATACTCAAGGGAGCAAATATGGAGACAAAGTGTGGGACAGAAACTGAAAGAGGGGCCGTCTGGAGACCATTCCACCTGGGTATCCATCCCATGTGCAGTCACCAAAGGTAGACGCTGATGTGGATGTCAGGAAGTGTATGCTGACAGGAGCCTGATATAGCTGTCTCCTTAGAGGTCTGCCAGAGTTTGACATATTCAGAAGCAGATGCTCACAGCTAACTACTGAGCTGATCATGGGGTTCTCAATGGAGGAGTTGAAGAGAAGGAGCTGAAGGAGCTGAAAGGGTTTGTGGCCCCATGGGGGAGAGTAACAATACCAATCAACCAGAGCTCCCAGGGTGTAAACCACCAGCCTGGGAGCACATAGAGAGAAACCCATGGCTCCAGCTGTACATGTGGGGGAGGGTGGCCTTGTCGGGCATAAGTGGGAGAGGAGATCCTTCGTCCCATGAAGGCTGGACGATGAGTGTGGGGGAATTCGAGGCTGGGGAGGAGGGGGTGGGTGGGGTGGGTGGGGGCACATCCTCATAGAGGCAGGAGGAGGGGAGATGGGATGGGGGGTTCCTGGGCGGGAAGGAAATGGGGTAGGGGGATAACATCTAAAGTGTAAATAAAATATACAATAAAAAATAAAAATAAAATTTTTAAAAAAAAACCAAAAAATAAAACAAGACAAAAACTGAGTCAGATGTGGCATATTCCTATAATTCTAGTGTTTAGGAAGCTGAGGCAGGAGGATGGAGAGTTTGGGGCAGCCTAGGCTACGTAACAAATTCTATTATCATGTTCATGTGTATATACAGGCAAGTATACACACAATGTCTTGGACAGACAAGACATGACACCACTATGACTAGAGTCCATTCTAATCTGAGGTCCTGTGGCTCCTCCAGGCCCACATGGCGGCAGCAACAGTGTCCCTCCTAGAACCCAGCTGGTGTAGCTAGGCACAGGACGGCCACTTACATCTTCAGAGCACTCACAGAGCCCCCACACAAACAAGAGCACTGGTCCACACTCACCATGCTTCTCCTCATCCTCCAGGTCTCCTGACGGCACCTGAGCAGAAAGAAGAAAGACCAGGAAAGCTCAACTGTCAATACTTTCATTGCCTCTCAATAAATAAGTAAATAAAAAAAAAAAACATAAAGAAACTAGACAGCTCACTGAAAAATTAGAAAACTGTATCTACATAAACTGAAAAGCTGAACATATATTTTTGAACATATTACTAAGAACAAGACCCTCTGGGGAACTAACCATTTCAATTTCTGCGATTTCTGACAGCTGAGGGGCAGCTTCCACCACAAACTGCTCGTCATCCTCATTGTCAGAGTTCTGGGAGTCGATGATCACTGTGGAGACAGTTTTACCACTTCCTGACCTAAGCAACAAGAGTCCTTACATTAGAAGGGAGCCATCAGCCACCAGTTGTCATCAGCCCCTTGCATCTGGAAACACCACAGTTCTCAGAAAGGATCTGAACTGCCATTGCCCCAGACAGGTGAAGGGAAATCTCAGGGAACAGTAGGAACAGAGAGACTATCACTTCCCACACAGCAGACTCCAGGCTGCCCAGAGAGCTCCAGGCTGCCCCAGCCTTGC
Source organism: Grammomys surdaster (assembly GCF_004785775.1). Lineage (NCBI taxonomy): Eukaryota > Metazoa > Chordata > Mammalia > Rodentia > Muridae > Grammomys > Grammomys surdaster. Next base: position 3,829,167 of record NW_021620869.1, read on the forward strand.
TGGCCCTTCTGCTCCACAAAGGCCCTTGGGACTGCGCTGTTCACTGGCATTGGTTGTAAGAGAGAGCAAGGGTGGCACATGTAGGCCTGTAGGCCATGTGACCCGGGACCGCCTCCTTTCACAAGGCAGCTCCCCTAGACCCAGCTACCATATCCAATGCCTCTGCAGTGTTTTCAGCTTTGGGCACCCGTTGTTTAACTTTTGTACAATTATACCTTCAACTCTTTTCCTCTTTATGCTTTGAAAGTCTTCTATCTAGAGGTCAGGGAAACACAGCCCACGCATTCTGAGGCGTCCTATAGGTAAGCACACATACTTCTCCCTTCTGCCTGTCTGGAATGCATGCTGCTCCGTGGTTTAAGGCAGTAACCTAACCATACCTTTCTTCAAAGCTGGTTTTCCCAGCACTGAGTTCTACATCCTACCAAGTCTCTTGGTACAGGCCCAAGACCCCAGCATTCCACAACCTACATACTTCAGAACCTCCTGGCTAGGCAGCCTTACCTGTCTCCCGCCAGTGTCTCTGTGCTCTCTTGTCGTTTGACCCTGGGAGGTGCTGGCCGTGCACTCCCAGGCCGAGGTATTCTTCTAAAGATATATTGGAAGGAAAAAACAGGCTATGAAACATACAAAAATCTCAAAGTGGACAGGACAAATAGCCAAGCCGGCACTAGTGCTCACTCCCACGCCACTGCTGGCATGACAGTCAGACACTCCGCAGAGGAACACCGGCACCATTAACCGAGTACAGCTGCCATGCATCAGAGCACAATAGACCTTCCCATTACTAGAAACTTCCCCAAATTGTACAATGCTCCAACTCAGGTACAAGAAAACTATACAGGTATTTTTCGCTTACTTTTCACAAATAATTCCCCACGACTCAGCACAAGTGTTGACTGGGCACCAGATGCTATGGCAGGAAACCCCACAGCTTGTCCCAGGCATGATCATACTCCCAAACCCCAGCAGAGGACACACCTGAGGCCGGAGGGAAGCTCACTGGGGACTTCTGCATTCTCCGTTACCTCCGGCTTATCTTGGCCAGCAGGCCCAGCTTCTCCTTCTGAACAGGGGACAATCCAATCAGCAATTCAAAAAGAATTCAATAGTAACAAAAATAAATTTACTCAAATATAAATATCAACGAATTCAAATATAAATATTTGAAAAGGCATCAATCAAATGATTGAAAATGTAAATGAACTCTTTTCATCCATCACTGACGAGGTTAAAACTGACAGATGTCAGACATCTAAATGTGGACATTTGGGGACATGGGCACACTCATGCTCATAGCTTCACTCAGAGCCTACAGCCCACTCACCTGTGCACTCCTCCACACAGCGCAGTGACAGAGCTCAGTCACTCACACATAAGGGCCCCAGGAGTGTGTGAGCTTCAGTTGTAAAAACCATTTGATCACCAAATACCTTTCACTTTGTCCTGCTGGGCTCAGGTTCAATTATCTACGCTTACGCTGCATGCTGTGGTTTTTTATAGTCAATCATAATTTTGCTTGTATTTTAAGACAAAGTCTGGCTATGTAGCCCTGAATGGCCTGGATCTCGCTCACGGAGGTCTCCCTCCCTCTTCCTCCCAAGTGCTGAGATTGAAGTGTGCAGGATCACCTGGCTAAAACACAGGCTGGGTTTGGTTTTGTTTTTTGTTTTTTTTGTTTTTTTTTTGTTTTCATTTTAATAAAAAGGCTAAGCCAGCAAGTCACTAATCAAAATTACTAAGACAATAGAATTTATTCTACTATTTAAAGTAAAATAAATTTATACTTCAGAAAACAGTAAAGATAGATTAGATTTTGAACATTAGAAATAGAAAGGACTCTGAAATGTGGCCTTTTCAAAATTCAAACACAGAAGCATGTATGACCCACATATAAGACTGAAACTTAAAACATAGAAAATGAACATAGATGCATCAGGTATATTTCTTTAAAGTAAAAGACTTTCACTAGAACATTTTTAAAGCACAGAGCTGAGACCCCGTTTGACATGTGCACATGCATGACAACACCAAACATGTCAGAACTGCTCACCTGCGTCACTGGGGGAATCACCTAGAGAAGAAGAGAAAGTATCAGGAAATTAATCTTTATGTAAAGAAGCCATAGCACAGAGAGCACTGAGCAATCAGGGAAGATACAGCCACCAGGTCAGGGATCCTCTGGGTATTGTTCTAGCATCTCACCACCAGTCTGTTATGGTCAACTAGAACCATAAACACTGCACATTACAGAGAGACTGTGGCCTGGCCCTGGTGACCCACACCAGCACTCAGGAGGCAGAGGCAGGCTCATCTTTGACAGCCAAGGCTAGCCATAGAGTAACCTGTCTCAAAACATAAAACAAAAACAAAAGAAAGTCTCAAAACATAAAACAAAAACAAAAGAAAGAAAAAAGTAACAGACTGTGAAGGACTATGCCACAGAGCTAAGTGAAGTGAATACTGAAGTCACAAAGCCACAAAAAGCATGTTAGTGTGGTAGCTCTGGGCCAGCAGGACCAGCACACTCAGTCCACTCTCCAGAACTGACACTACATCCACCAGCTTCCCACAGCCTGGACTGAACCTTCACCCAGGGTCCTTTCTCCTCAAGTGCTGCACTCTATGCACAAACAAGGCCCAATCAGTCAAAAGTGCCACAGGGTGGATTTGAGACCAAAGCTGCAGGCTCGGGGGGGTGCGGGGGGAAGTCTGCCAAACATCCAGAAGTCCCTTGGGTTCCAACCCTAGCACTCCCAGACAACATAATCCTTGTGACACACTTAACATCCAGGAACATGTTTACAAAAGGCCAATATGGTGAGGGGTGGGGGCACCTTACTGGAGAGAGCAGTACACATTCACATGTCTCCATAGAACAATCCTGCCTCACATGAGGACACAAGAGTGCTGGCCCTTAGGAGCAGACTCCCACAGGACATCTTCCCAGCAGCACCACAGCAGAGCTCCTAGACAGAGTAATCTGCAGGAGGCAGGAGTTCTTGAGACCACAGAAAAGAAAAATGATCAAGGACCCTTTCTCTGCAGGCCCCAGGACACCCCAATGTCACAACACAGAGTAGGGTAACTGGTCAGGGAATAGACACTACGTCAGTATGAAATTGCAGGGACCAAAATAGCAGAGGGGACCCAGAATATGCTGTAGGCAACAGGAATGAGAGACTCCACTCAATCCAAGAAGTGGCCACAGGGGCATCCTCAGGTCCTTGCCTGCCCATAGACCTGCTGTCTCCTATAGGCTAGGCTGGGCTCTGCTCATCGCTGCTCTGATCTTCAAGCCTAAATGAACACAGACCTTTTGAAATCTAGCACGATCTATGTCATCATTAGCATAAACATCACCTTTTCCAGTGCTCCACACTGAAACACTGAGCCTCCTTCCCATGACCACAGGAAGGCTTGAAGCACCTGGGGGGGGCTCTGCTCTCCCCTGCCCACATCTCGCTTTTCATGCTTCTACTACACCATGCCAGCCAACACGACGCATCTTCCTAGCCATGAACTGCGTTGGGGACACCCTCCTGTAGGGAAGGCTGCTGGCTCTCCTGTTTCCCAGGTCATCCTCAGTTCCCCACACCTCTCCTCTAGCATCTCCTGTCTAGTGGTTTTCCTCCATGTCTGCAGCCTCACCTCAGCTCCTGTACCACCTCAGGACAGGCAGCCCCTGCCACCCTACTGTCCCATGCATTCCGGGCCTTGGTCCTGACACAGAGTAACTCTCAAACACTCTGTATTTAAACTAGTTGACAAACATCATCCCTCACCTTGCTACATCCAGTAGCACAAGACCAACCTGCAGGAGGCTCCCAGGCTTTGGGAACGCCCGAGGGTGTTCAACCACAGTCCTTTGTAAGGTGAAAAGAGGCTGAAGAAACGTTCATCCAAAGACTGGAGCCACCACAGATATCATGCAGCAGCCATTTTTGGCTGTCTAAAATCCTCTGAGCAGGATAACCTGCAAGGCTCTGAGCAGTGGCCTTAGAATTTATTTCAGAGTTCATTTGTGACACCCCTACAGTTGGTCACAAATGCCACCATTTCATACTAGGGCCCAAGCAATGGTCTTTATGGGAACAACAGAAGTGAGTCCCTTGCCACATCAGGGTACACAGCCCCGGCTGAACTCTGAGAGGACATGGGTGCCTGGCAGCTGACTGCTCAGTCTCCTCCCACCAAGAGGTGTGAAGGGGTCATTCTTACCTTTCTGCTTTACTGCTGGCTCTGGCTCAGCGCTCTCCCGCCACAGACTAGCTGAGGTATCATCTGAAATACTAGTTCAGTTAGTATTGGCTTCTCCAATCCTGACATAGAGAGTTCAAACGTGGGCACGAGACTGCACCCTGAAGGGCCTGTGACTAAAGGGCTGCCCAGCACTTACACATCTGTGTTCTCCCACACTGCCACATGCCAAGGATGATGACAAGGGTAGCTTTTAAGAACGTGTAGCTCAGGGATTGGTGTAGGAGGAGAGTACCAGGAACCTGCCCAGGACCTCAGGCCAGCTGATCTCAGGGAGCTCCCCAGCCAAACAGACTGGCCCCACATCCCCACTCCTAGAACCACTTATACCAGCTCCCACCAGTCAGGCCTGAAAGCTAAGCTTCACACAGCTGGCACATCAGGAAGGAAAGAGAAAAAGGAAAATACTTTTGACGTGGTACACATTAAAGAGTCCCAAACACTTTCTGCTGATTACTAATGCTCAAGTCTCAAAAATGGAAAAAAGTTCATAATGTGTAGAAAATACAATGCTTCCAATATTAAAAGCAAAAGGGAAAAAGAGGTACTCACAGGGCAGGCTACATATGGCAGTGGGCTCAACTCTGAAAGTGACTCATCACTCAAGGGCCCAGGGAAGAACATAGTCTGCTTCCCGAAAACCCAACCATGTAACTCTTAAAACCATTCAAAGAAATAGTTGACACCACAACCTGCCATTAACTGTTAAATGACCACTCTAGTTAGGAAGAGCTGCATAAACAAGTGGTGTATGGTTTAATCAAGAAACTTTCCTTCAATTTATAAAAATTCTGGCCTAACAGCCTGATGAAGTAACTAAGTACTGCCAATGTTTTCTAAAACACAACCAAAGAATGAGCATGAAACGTTTAAGATCTAAGAGCAAGCAGGTTCAGCAGCTACAGACTGCCACTGCATGAGGGCCTTCTGCATGCTGTGCTGGAATGTGAGCTTGTGCCAAGTCCAAGCTGTGGCACTGGCCTTGCAAGTGCCAAGCATTTATGTTCTACAAAAGCCAGCACCTCCTGGGAAATGCAAACTCACTATTGTCTGTCTGTGGGAAGCCACCACACTATCAGTTCTGTCTGTCTGCTTGCCTTTATTATTTTATTAATTTGGGGGACTGGTGAATGACACAGACTAACCCAGCATCCTACCTCTGAGATGCACCTCTGAGCTCAGATATTTCACAATTTTATCCTTCTCAAGCTCTACTGGGTTTGTTTTGTTGAGTTTCATTTGCTTTTGGGTTTTGGGGGGCTGGTTTGGGGGATATTATGTTGTCTTGTATACAAGACATAGTTTGCTTAATGTAGCCCAAGTTGCTCCTAAATACAACATGCAGCCAAGGTTGGCCTTGAACCCCAGATGCTCCTGCCCCCTGCCCAAGTGATGAGATGACAAGCATTCCCCACGGTGATTGGCTTCTACTCGTCCTCTTTATATTTTTATTTTGGTTTGATTTGTTACTGGGTGAAGGGATGTGATCCATGAGTGTGAGCAAGCATGTGGAAGTCAGAGACAATGCTGTGGAATCAGTCAGCTGTCTGCCTATGCCTAGGTCCTGAGGACTGAACTTCTAATCAGGTCTCCACAGCTAGCACTTTACCCCTGAGCCACAGTTACCTGTATTCTGAAGCAGTCTTTATTACGCTGGCGCTGTGTTAGAGCTTCACAAAGCTGTTAGCTAGTAAGGTGGGGATGCTTTTAAATCTGCCACATTTTCAAACAGTGGGAAAGTTTTTAAATAATGAGAACACAGCTTGGATTTCAAATAACAAACAGAGAATAATTCCATCCAGTGTGGCTATGTTAAAGAATGTCTATATTGGTGTATTGGGTTTGGGAGCTGTCTGCTGAAGTGTTTATAGAAGATTATCAGATGTTTTTATCATATGTTGTAATCATTTAAAATTCCGCAGCTAAGGTAAAGCAGCATAGAGGGCCAGGGCACTGGGGACTTCACTGCTGTACTTCGAAGTGTTTTTGGTAACAGCAACTAAACAAAAGGAGTGAGGAAAAGTGAGCAAAATATAACAATGGCTTGATGCACAGAAAAGCCAGGAAACATCCGACTCCAGACCAGCACAGAACGAATGATGGCCCAAGCTCGTGTGTTACAATGCAGCACACAGGAAGCAGATGCTCATGGGTGAGGAGACACGGTGGACTCCTGTTGAGCTCACCACACCTGAAGTAAAATGGAAACACACCCACACTCTCTCCTCTGGCAAACCCACAGTAGTGCCAACATGTACAAGACTAGCCGGCCAGCAGATGGCTGCTTTCTCTGAAAACACGGGCCAGGCATGATGGTGCACACCTGCCACCTCAGATCCTGCAGAGAGAGGCAGAGGATCTTGAGTCCATGGCCAGCCTGGGCTACATAGTGAGGCCCTATCTCAAAAAGAAAATGAAAAAGAAGAAAAAGAGAAGAAAAGAAGAGAAAAGGAAAGAAAAGAAAGATGGAGGATGATGGGCTCCTCTCTGAAGAACGTGAACTAGAAATGAAAGGCTCTCACAGGTAAAGCACACCTCGGCTGACACCAGAACAGTGGATCTGAAAACCATACTCGTGTAAGACACTGAAGAACTGACAGCTGATGAAAAATTCTCAATTCCAAAACAACTGTGCTATGAGACTGTGCTAGTGACCATGAGAGTGGCCAGGCAGGCACAGGGCTAGTTCCTGGCTGAGACCTGAACAGTATCAGGACTCACTGGCAGAATGCTCAGGGAGGAGGAGCCTGGGGCACCCGGGAGCCCAGGCTTTGCTCCTCACCATGGTTACCTAAACCCACAGTATCAGCCCTATGACGCAGGGGCATCATAGGAGCCTAACTCTCATCACCCCATAGAGAGCAATGTGGGAGTAACACTCTGCTCACCCTACCAGGGGCATCAGGTTTCATCCTCATCTATTGAACACTCAACAGTATAGTATACACTTCTTATGGACAGAACTTATATATTCCCACCTGTAGATAAGGTTTATAGACTGTTCAACATTAAGCCTAAGAGTGATTTCAATTGATTTTATATTAATGGTTCCACTAAGCTGTCAGTTAAAAGAGATTCTAGCTTGCTCACTCTCAGAGGAGGTATCTCCATATCCACATGCAAAGAGGAACACAGAGCTTAAGAACAAGGCTCAGGAAACACCTTAAAGGCTGTTCCAGGCCAGGAGGTGGGTGAGCAGAAGAATAGGACTCGCCTACTAGTCTTGGATGAGCAGTCACAACTACACAGATAGGAGAAGCTCTCCCCAAAATAAAACACACTACAGGAGACACTCCATGTGGGCCTCTGCCCTCCACATGCTCTCATGTGCACAGACATAAACCATGCACACAAAAAGAAAACAAACTCTATAAAATCTGGTAGATACAAGGCAAGTTAAGCCCAGAAAAGTTTGCTTTTCTCCTAAAATCCAAGTTGGCATCGTGTTTTTCCTTGAGTACAACTCATGCTTCTAATTCTACAGAGTGCGGTGAAAGCCGCAGCAGACTGCAGTGCCCCGCAGGGAGGGTGGGCATGCACACTTCTCTTCCTCTCCAGCTTTAACTCTGCTGAGTGTCACGAGCCATGGACATGAGCTTTAAAGCTTTAAGCCTTAAAGAATGTTTTATATTCATAGTTTGGTGTGTGCACATGTATGTCTGTGTAGGCCATGGCACACATGTCAAGGTCAGAGAATGACTTCTGGGAGTCAGTTTTCTCTTTCAACTATATGGGTTCCAGGATCAAACTCAGATTGCCAGGATTGGCCAAAGGTCTCTTTACCTGCTGAGATCTCAACGACCCACTTTTTAAAGCCTTACAGTAGAGAGTTCATGATGACACAAAGTGGAGCCACTGGGGATATAAAATGTCGCCCATCTACATTATCTTAGTGAATGTCAGCAGCAAGATGAGCAAAGTGTCTCGACTTACACTGACATGTCATGCACAGACACTACCTGTCAAACATATGCAATGTACTTATTATGTACATGAAATATACAGAAAGGCAAGCTAGGCATGGCCTACATCTGTAATCTCAGCATCTGAGATGCTGAGGCAGGATGATCACTGTAAGTTTGAAAAGAGCTTGGGCTATAGAATGAGATGCTGTCTCAAAAAAGAAAGAAAGGAAGGAAGGAAGGAAGGAAGGAAGGAAGGAAGGAAGGAAGGAAGGAAGGGAAAGAAAGAGAGAAAGAAAGAAAGAGCAAGCAAAAGAAAAGAAATCAGGTGGGGGAGGAGCTACTCGAAGATTTACTTCAAGCTGACTTAGTAAAATTATCACATAACTTAGTAAACTAAATCAAACTAAACAGGAAGTCATCTAATTCTCAGTATATAGGGGAAAAATATGAGGAGCATTAAAAAAAAGTGCTTAGAATACAGATGAGCCATCACTATACTGACATGGAAATAGACTGCATCAAAATGGTGAAGAATTTAGACTGAAGAACAGTTTCTCTCTTAGCGTTGACACCGACATGGACTGTTTCAGATCGTACCCAGGAGGAATCAAACTGAAGGATGCATTTCTCTTACCTATTTCTGAAGTGGTCGTTTCCTGATCTGGTTCGTCATTTAGTCCCGACACTATGGAGTCTAAAATCTTAGCTGAAATATTATCCTCTTTCCTTCCTGACATAAAACAGTTAACAGCAGATTAAAATGCTGTGAGGAGTTTTGTATTTGGGCTGCTTTAGTTAGGATGTTTACAAGGCCTATTACCAGGGTCACCGACAAACTGCCTTTTCCCTCAGTGTTCAATTCCTCAGCTGCCCAGGACACCCCTCAGAAGGCCAGACAAGATCCCCCTCTCCTCACCAACATGCCCTCTCCAACTTTTCTCTTGTCCCCCACCATCCAATATGAGTCTTAGTACACTCTCTTCTCCTCCAGGCATCTGGGTTGAAGACTATCTAAAGGCCACACTGTGACCATCACTGCAGACTGAGAGCGTTCATCTGTGGTCTCGCCTCCTGTTTCCCTGGCATGCATACAGATAGGCACACCTCCACTTGCTTCACGTATCTCAAACTGGACTGTCCCAGAGCTCCTGGTACTGACACCTAACCCTCTAACCAGCACCTCCACCCCAAGTCTCCCAGAGGCTCTTCCCTTTGAGTCCCTTCTTTCCTAATTGGTGGTGTCCAAACCACCATCTGTAATAGCAAATCTCCATAACTCTCCCTGCTCCCATTGTGGCTCTGGGGCTGAGCTGCCATTACTTGTCTATCCTCAGTCACCATCATCTCTCAATGCTATAAGCTTCTCAAAGTCTTCCAGCCTCCACGCCCCCACCAGAGCCAAATCTCATCTCCACCCTGTGAAAACTGCACAAGGCCTTCCACTCATGCCTGCTGTCCACACAGCCCAGAAGACAGTTTCTCAGGGCCCTGTCAGCTGATATGGTACCTTCTCCAACAACTGTCCCTTTCTCCACTCTAGTCTACAGTGGGGCTTCTACCATGCATACAGGCAAGCCTGCAGCCACTCAGGGTCATTCCTCAGGGCCTGCTCCAGGGCCTTTCTCCCCAGGCAGCTGAGCAGATGCCTGGCTCAGTGAGGTTCTTATCGCCTGAGTCTCTCATTCCCACTTCTCTTGGGTTTATTTTCCCTCAAAAGAATTATCATGAACACAGGCTTACACATCAGCAGTCTCTTTATACGTTGAATTCTGCCCAGGAACAAGAGGAAGGTTCAAAAAGGCAACCTCAGTCCATAGCTAACTTAGGGCAGGACCCTCACTGGGGTAGCCCTGACAAAAGCCCACAGTCCTGCCCCATCTACTCTAGCCTGGAAAGACACTCTGGGGTTAAGGTCTGTGGTCATGAAGGGGCAAGCCCTGAGTGGTCACCCTCCATAGTCAGAGATCACCCAGAAGCACAGGACCAGACAATGACTAGTTAGTTCCACTTTCAGACACACTCCCCAGCCTCACTACTGCTCATGAGATCTTACCAAGCTGCTTCATGCTATGGTCCTTCTTAGCTTTACGGTAGGAAGCCTTATGTTCTTTTTCAGGGGAAGGGTTATTTTCACTGGCTCTAGAGTCCCTTCTTCCTGACATGAAATTGCACAATGGAAATAAGTGTTAAACTTACAAATGCTGCACTTACCAAACAAGTGAACTAAGATGAATTCAGTAAGTTCTGATATAATGAACCGCTTCTGAGTTCGTAAGCATCATATTCTCCTGTAAGTCTTTTAAGTGCTATAGGGATTCCAGAAAGGCCTAGGAGTCTAGTCATGCCAAATATGTGTGCCCAAATCCCTTGTTCTTTATAGTGGTTGCAAGGCTCATGATGTGAACCAAACACCCACATCCTGTGCTTGGGCACTTCTGAGTCAGGACATTTGCTCAAATGATGACCCACTCAAGAAAGGCAGAATGTCTGCCGAGGTGCCAGCCTTGCTGAGACAAGGGCCTCTGGTGAGCCAGTGGGTAGCTAGTGAGACTAGGAAAATAAAGTCCACTGAGCTGTTGCTAGCTCAGTGAAGGTTATAGTCATAATTCTTCCAAGTCCCTGATGGTGAATTCTCTTGGGGATTACAGAAAGGAGGATCATAGAGAAGGGAGAGAAAGATGGAAAGAAAGACAGTCACACACACACACACACACGAGCATCTACAAACTAGCAAATACTAGAAAGCAAGGGCATATGCAGGTCATCCCAGCTCCCAGGAGGTTGACGATGCCTGCTAAACTACCAAGTGTATGTGAAGCTGGCTACGTAGAAAGACCCTGTCTCAAACAAAGCAACCAAGAAAAAGCGGGGTAAGGAGGGAAAATAAAATTAAAACAGCACAAAGAATCAACAATCACCTCAACTAAAAGACACTAGTACATCACACACACAGAGACAACCAACTTCCCAAATTACAGAAGACATAGTCAACTCAAGTCATAAAGACCTGAAAAGTCATCCTGTTTACTTTATGGAAAGAGCAAGTGCAAGTGATAAAGAAAGTTGTTTTTTTTTTTTTTAATTATTGGGAAGAAAAAACAAATAAAACACCCGAGGCATATCTTTAATGTGTGCACTCAGGAGACAGAAGCAGAAGTATCTCTGAGTTCAAGGCCAGCCAGGGCTACATTGTAAAACCAAAACAAACAAAAAAGCAGTTTAAATAAAACTTCTTTTAAAAGAACAGTGAAAGGAGGTGGGAGTTAACACAAAACATGGAGTCCTGGAGGCCTGGGAAAGGCAGTTACTCAGGATGCTATCTTGAATAATTCAGAGCTTCAGCTACACCATAAATTAAAATAAAAGATTAAATAATAAAAATTCCTGATAAAACCAGTCTTCACATCTCCAACCTTTAGACATAACACCAAACCTACAAGCAGCTAGAATATTAAGTAAGCCCTCAGGCAGGTCAGAAACCACACCCAGTGAGACAGGAGACGAGAACCTTTAAATGCTGCAGACTTCCTAACAAGGGCTGCATGAAAACAAACCCTGCATCATACTCCACAGAGTTGGGCCAGTGGAACAGGTGCATTGGTGCACTAGAGAAAAGTGCTGTCTCACCAGGAATCATTCCCACCAGGACCTGAAGCACTGGCAAAGGGTGGGGTGAGGGTCCACAGAACCTGTGACTGAGACCTAACACCTCCCTCAACTCGTCAGCAACTGTTCTTATAAGCATCTCCCACAGACAGCACACACAAAAAAGAGGCCAAAAAGGCACAAAATATCACCAAAGCATCATGAGCTGGGCAAGAAGTGATTGCTGATATAACAACCCCAGGTGCCATACTCCTGCTGCATACAATGTCACAGGTTAGGAGGAAGGTGATTTTTCTAGATTTTCTAGAACTACTAATTGCTCAGCCAAAGCCATTTTGCACTTCAGTTAGTAAGCCTCCAACACTTGCAACTGTCCAAGGCGCCCCAAGGCTCTCTGTCCTGGGAGCTCAGCCCTCAGCATGATTCCTTCTTTAAATGGATCAGCATCTGCCTGTGGGCAACCCGTGTCTGATCTGCAACAGGGTCAAACTCTTTCTACCAGAGCCAAAGAGCCAACGAGACCAAGATGACTGACAAGGAATTCTGAAAAGGAAGTTGAATCCACCCTTCAGATTTCAACAGGTTCTGCACTGAATAGTATGAGCTTGCACACATATGCACATGTCCCTGTGAGCATGGGCAAAAGCCACAATCTCCAGCTGCAGAGCTGACTCCTCCCCAGATGTGGCAGTGCTGTGCTCCCCAGGGTTCCCATCTACTACACTCCGGCCAGGCACACAAAGACCAGCCTACGTCTTAGCTATGTGCACGGGCAGCTTTGCAGTACCTTCCAGTGAATTCTTGGATCGACGTTTTGATGCTTTTAACATCGAGGACCTGGATGCTCCCACAGAAATGTCAGCCTTAAAGAAGAAAAAAAAAAGAGTTAGTTGGCACATTGCACAACAGTTCTAACAGAACATACTTCCCATGCTCTGCAGGAAGAGTGTGAAGAGGATACATCCATCCTTTGGCTTGAGGGGTTGTACCAGAGGGTGTGACCTCACCCTCACCTGAGGCGAGAGGTAGAAGACACCTCTCCTCCCCTCCGTGCCCTGCAGTGAGATTTGTCACTTCCTATGAGAAACAGTGATAGTACTATTCAGAGCATAGCTGCTACACAGTCCTGTGGCTCAAGCACAAGATACTTGTTGAATTGTGCTATGTGGCAGGTAATTTCCTCACTGGCTCAACACCTCAGGGGGTAGTATTTGCAGAAACTGAGATACCACAATGTTAATTAGCAAGATAGCCCTAGAGGGCCACCATCTTAGATGCAGCCCATCACTGATCAAGATGTCACTACAATAGATCTGTACAGAACTCGGCAAGTCAGAGAGAGAGCCATTATCCTACCAGCTATAGGAAACATATTGCGGGGTCCCAGACCCACTTGGCTCTCCCTAGAAGCCACCCTACCCTTTCCCCAGATGACAAACACATATATGTTTGTCACCCAAAGCTGTGCATAAGCCTGGAAATGTCCACAGAAAACCATCCCACCTATCCAGCAGGTGATAAACCAGACGTATCATAGCTTTTGTAACAGAGCATCCATGAGACAGCTCAGTTTAAACCTACCACCCTCTCCTCCCAGCAGACCAGACAGGATACAGCACTCACAGCTACAATGCAAGTTTAAATTAACATCTCCTAAAACTGTTCTTCAGTAACTTGGAAGATGACCCAGTGGGTAAAAGTGTTGGTTGCAAATGATCCCTCATCTCAATTTGCCAACTTTATAGATGTGCAGTCATCTGGGAAATGGGCTTCCTGGCATGTCTGTGGAATCGTCTTGCTTAGATCAATGAGATAGAGAGACACTCCCCACTCCCACTGTTCGCAGCACCATTTCATTTGGTGAGTTCCCTCAAGCCCCTGTGGCTGTCTACCCTGCTGATGGATTGTGAGCAGAACTAAACCCTTTCTCCGTTATGTTGCTTTTTAATCATAGTAACAGAAAAGTAACTAAAACACCATGCAAGCTTAAGGACCTGAGTTTGGAACTCCAGAACCCACATAAGAGCTGGAAACGTAGCACAGGTATCTACTGCTCCACTGTTCCTACAGAGAGATGGGAGGTGAAGACAGGAGAACTCCAGGAAACTTGAACCAGTTAGCCTGAACTATACACTAGAAAAACAACAAAGACCCTGTCTCGAATAAGCTGGAGGCAGAGGACTGATACCAAGGATGTCATCCAATCTTCACACAAACATCATGGCAGACAAATGGCTACATTCACACACACACACACACACACACAATCATACACAGACACATATATCACATGCATACATAACACATACATACACACACGTGCATTTGTACACATACACATGCATTTGTACACACACGCATACATCATACACATACACACACACACATCACACACACACACACACTATTGGCTTTTATTATCAACTTGCCACAAACTACAGAAACAAGAGAAGAGGAAACCTCAATTTAAGGATAGCCTCCGTCAAGGGGCAGGTGTGATGGTGCACACCTCTACTCCCAGCACTCAGGAAGCAGAGATGGGCTGGTCTCTGAGTTTGAGATAACCTGGTCTACAGAGCAAGTTCCAGGATAGCCAGAGCTACATAAAGAAACCCTATTCCAAAAAAGAAAAAGATTTCTGGATTGCTGATTGATGTGGGACGCACCATCTCTGGCAGGTAGGCAGAGACTACAGAAAGCAAGCTGACTGAGAGTCTGAGAACAGGGCAGGAGTCAGTATTCCTATAAGGTCTCTGTTTCGGATCCTGCCTCCACGCTTCCTTGGCAGACAGTGATGTGGAAGTATAAGCCAAATAAGCCTTTACCTCCCCTAGGTTGGTTTGGTCAGTGTTTTATCATGGCAACAGAAAAGCAAACAGAGACAAACAGACAGACAGATGGATGGACACAGACAGACAGACCGTTTGTTTAAGCTTTACCTCCATCTCTGCTTTGACATCTTTGAAAGATCCATCTGACAACTTTTTAGAAATCTCCCCTGAGGGCTGGAGAGATGGCTCAGTGGTTAAGAGCACTGACTTGCACTTCCAGAGGTCCTGAGTTCAAATCCCAGCAACCACATGGTGGCTCACAACCATCTATAATGAGATCTGATGCCCTCTTCTGGTGTGTCTGAAGACAGCTACAGTGTACTCATATATAATGAATAAATAAATCTTTAAAAAAAAAAAAAAAAAAAAAAAAAAAAGAAATCTCCCCTGAGCTTGATGACTATAAAAAGAAGAATCCTTTTTACACTTTAGAATTATTAAAAATCTGTAATACTAATGATGAAAGAAAACCACCAAGATACTGTACATAACAGCGAGGAACAAACAAGACAGTCTCACACAGGAGCACATTGCCACTCCAGGTCTGAAGCCATGTTATTAGAAGTCCCAAGAGTATTCCAAGAAAGTTGCAGGAGATCTAGAAACATTCTCAGGTAGGAAGGGCCAGGTTACCCACGATCAGAAGAGAGAGGTGGTGTGACTGTAAACTCACTACTGGCTTCTGAGTGTCTCCTAATAATGGAGCAACTACAGAATGGAAAAAGTGAAAACATGGTCAGGAACCATATGAGTAATGTAAATGTCATCTTATTCTTTAAATCTGTTCTCTGAAAGATCTGGAAAAAAGGAGACAGACTGTCATCACAAAGTTCATGGTAAAAGTATGGAATGGGGTCACCATGATTGCTGAGTTCAGGCCAGCCTCACAGCCTCACAGAGGAGCAATGAGGAAGTGGCCAGGCCCCAGCAATGGCTGAACCAGCCCCTGGGCTCTAATGCCACCCTGGAACCCTGCTAACTGCACACATGCTTGCACCTTTCTTCCCACCAGGCAGCTTGAGGCCATCTCTGCCTCCTCCTAGACAGTAAACAGCAGGGCTGGGAGCTGGCAAGAGCTGGAGTGACTTAGCAAACACTAGGGGGTTCCTTTGTGAGGAGCCTTGAAGTAGCTCACATCTGCAGGAACTTCTGGCCAACTTCAGTGTTGGTTTCCCAGACCCACAGAGCTTAATAAAGGTACCCCCAGATCAACAACAGAAGAGCCAGACAGACAAAACCACAACGAGAGCTCAGCAAACTGAACTTCAGTTGACTGTGGTGCTTGGTTCTTATCCAAACACCCGTCCCTGGAACTGCCTTTCTCTGTTTGTCACTCACAGCATCAGCAGCTCCTCCAGTGAGCATGACGTGGAGATGCTTGCTCTGGAGTCATACCTGAAGAAGATTGTCCCTATGAGGGACTGCCTCACACAGTTAAAATACACCAGAATATACTAGTGCCTCTAAAAACACAGCTCAATGAAAACTATTTTCTTAGGCCACTAAAAAGAGGTAATGATAAGATATAGATGATTTCCGAAACTCACAAAGGAACCCAGGTTACTATGACACAGGTACATTATGACACCAAGTACATTACTCCAGGACGTGTGGGGAGGTTAAAATGTGACTAAAATAGCAAATACCCAAGCGCCCAGCAGAATGCTAAACACGACTACCAATGAGACCACAGCAATCTCACTGCACCATACCTCGAGAAGGGAACATGCTGACAGCCACAGACAGGCAGTGACAAAATACCCGCATGGCTGATCCTACAGAGTCCACTCCTCTCACTAACAGCCACACTGAGATGCAACCCAGAACAAGAAGACTGCCACAGGCAGGTTTAGAACCAGCCCAGATCTCGACTGCCCTCTGACCAGCAGCTGCAGAGCAGGTAGCTCTCAGCCCTCTACGATGCTTTGTGCATACTGGGCTACCAGGTTATCTGGAAAAGGAGTCCGGACCTAGGAGGCTGATCTCCACTGGACTCAAGAGTCACCTGGGAGAGGAGCCTGGACATGCCACGAAGGACTATCCGTATTTAACTGAACTGGGAAGACATGCTGACTATGGCGAGCATTGCTTCATGGGCTGGGGTCCCAGAAAGAGAACAAAGGAAAAGGTGAGCTGCTTCCTCAGCCAAGTCTCTAAGCCTGCTGTCATGCCCTCTCTACCATAGCTGACTACACCCGGGAACTACAAGCCAGAAGAAACCTTCCTGAAAACTGTTTCTTGTCAGGTATTTGTCACAGCGATGGGAAAAGTGACTGGTGTGCAACCCACGCACAGGGCCAGTCCCAAAGTCACCGGCCTCAGGAAGCAGTGAGAAGCCAAAGGAATCCCTGGCAGACCTTAATTTTACCTGAAATGCCATTACACAGGAATTACAGGGAAATGAAAGTCTTCTGACACTTAGAATGTGTGAAGACCTTTGACAGTAGCTCTCATCTTTAATAAGCTCAGTCATGCTCCAAGGAGGCCACACACACAGCTGATGCCCACTGTGTACGTGGAATATGACACAATGCTGCACAAAGGACAGCACGCGAAGGGCCTTTGGATAATCAAGCAAGACAGAGCAAGGCCTCAGCAACAGCTCCTGCTCCCAGCTGCTGCTTCCTCTACAGGCCTGGCAGGGAGCTGCCAACCTCTGAGGACAGAAGACATTCAGCACTTTAAACACTTCATAACCACTACCAACTGACCAACACCATCCGAAGACCCAAGACCGGAAATGCCATCATCCCTCGCCAAGCTTGATTCTCTGCTTCACCTAACGTCTTCTGCATACCTACTATATGCCAGTTCTCTATTAGCGAGCATCAGTAGCACCCACAGTGTGTACTTAAGGATATCTTAAACATGTTTCGAAACTCACTGAAGAATACTGAGTTAGATGGTTGAGCTACTATTAATAAGCGACAAAAATATTTAAATTTTTAAGAACTGGGCTAATAAAATGGCTCAGTGAAGAAAAGCATTTTTCATGCAAACCATGCAAGTTGAGTTTAATCTTCAGAACACTGCCTAAAGGTTAGGAGAGAACCAACTCCACAAAGCTGTCCTCTGGCCTCCTCACTGCGGCATGCATATACCCACACACACACTTCGTGCCCCATATATAACAACAATTAGAGTATAAACAAATAAATTTCTTCAAAAAGACACCCAGCAAGAAACTGGTATCTCTTTGCATTACTTCAAGGAATCAAAATAGCCACAATTTACAATTCCAAGATGACAGATGTCCTGGCTGGTTTTATGTGTCAACTTGACACAAGCTAGAGTTATCAGAGAGGAATGAGCCTCAGTTGAGAACATGCCTCCCATCATGAGATCCAGCTATAAGGCATTTTCTCAGCTAGTGATCAATGGGAAAGGGCCCAGACCATTGTAGGTGGTGCCATCCCTGGGCACCTGGGTTCTATAAGAAAGCAGACTGAGCAAGCCATGGAAAGCAAGCCAGGAAGCAGCGCCCCTCCATGGTCCCTGCATCAGCTCCTGCCTCCAGGTTCCTGCCCTGCTTGAGTTCCTGTCCTAACATCCCCCAATGATGGACTAGGATCTGGAAGTGTAAGCCAAATAAACTCTTTTGTCCTCAACCTGCATTTCGGTCATGGCGTTTCATCACAGTAACAGAAATCCTAAGTAAGACAACAGGTTCAGGAGCTGGAGAGAGGGCACTGTGGTTAAGAGTCCCTGCTAACGCTTGTAAAGTGGAGTTCAGTTCTCAGCACCCCACACCAGGCAGCACATAATCACCCATGTGTCTATAGCATACCTGGCATACATTCACACATACACACAAATAGAAAAAATTAAAAATAAAAAGTATTTTAAAAACCAAAGGCAGGGCAGATGCTGTTTTACATAGTACAGTATACTCTCCATGAACAGGCCTCGGAGCTGGAGAGATGGCCCTGGTTTAGGAGCACTGGCTGCTCCTGCAGAGGGCCTGGGTTCAGTTCCCAGCATCCACATAGTAGCTCAGAACCTCCTCTAACTCCAGCACCAGGAGATATGATGGCCTCTTCTGGCCTCCAGGGCCTCCTGCACATACATGATGCACATACATTCATTCAAACACATACATAAACATAAAAATAACGAATAAATAAATTTGAAAGAAAAACAGGAAGTCTTGCTCGTGACCATACCTTTTTCTCTGGCTTGTCTGCATCTCTGCTTTTCTCCCTGTCAGGATCCCGGGTATGTTCTCCATTCTTTGATTTCCGCCGTTCCCGGTCTTTTCCCTTGTCACGATCTCGGTCTCGGTCCTTCACCCTCTCTTTTTCTTTCCCGCCCTCGCTCCTCTTGTCCCTCTCCCTGTCCCTTTCTGCCTCTCTGTCCCGGTCTTTGTTGCTTCTGTCCCTGTCCTGCTTGGCCCGTGCTCTGGCTTTCTCCCGCTCGCCATCTCTGTTTCTGTCCCTGTCGGGGTCTCTGTGTCGGTCTCTATCAGCCTCCTTTGTCTTCTCCTTGTCCCTCTCCTTCTCCCGAGGCCTGCTGTCCTCCTTCAGGTCCTCCTTCTGTTTGTGCTCTGCACTTCCGCTTCTCTCCTTGACCTCAGAGCTTCGTTTATCCTGAAGAGAAACAAGGACGGACATGGCCGTCGTTTTTACTATTTGACTTTAGTGATACAGACTTGCTGTGTCAGAGATGTGCATCTGACAGCTCACCTCTTTGTGTGCTCTGGACTCTTCCTCCTTCACATTCTTGTTGTCGTGCTCTTGTGCTTTCGACGTCCTCTGGGGCCGCCCTCTCGAGTCCCCCTTCTCCCCAGCTAAGACTCTCTTCACTGCCTCATCACTGGAGAGCTGGTTGGCCATGCCAGGGAAGGGAAAATGATGTTAGCGAGCACAAGCACTGCGAACGGAGCACTCAAGGACAGCTCACTAGACAGAGTTCTTTCTACCATGAGGGACATTTGGAGATAGACTATTAAGCAAAAATGTTAGTGACAAAGCACGACGTTCGAGAGCCACTACTAGCAACACGCAAGCTAACAATCCTGTCACCCCTCTATCCGAATGTCAATGTGGACATGCGTGTGGCTCTGGTAACCCACACTACACTACAAATGTCATCAAACAGAATCCCAGGGTCTAATGAGCACACACCAATTAGTACAGCCATTACAAAAGAAACGGTAAAGCTGCAGGCATAACGAGAGAGCAGTGGCGCCTGGGACCCACTGGGGACGCAGAGTGTGCTGTGCTCTGGAAAACAGCGTGGTACTCCTGCCACTAGCACACGCACACTGATCAGCACAACCCAGCCACAGCACTCCTGGGTTTACACCAAAAGAATTAAAGGCTGGTCTAAAGGGACAGTGGCACTCTGCACTGAGTGGCACTATCTATGACAGCCGGAATGTGGAAGTAACACAGATGTCCCTTAACAGACAAAGGGATAAGCAATGTGGTCTATACTCACAGCAGAGTATTGCTAACCAAGCAGGGAGAAAAGTGACCCATGATACACTGTGATGAACTCTGAGGACTCCATGCTAGTGTCATACTGCCTCATACATGGACCGTCAGACTCACAGCAGCAGAGAGGGGAAGGTTGTGACTAGGGTGGGAGGAAGGGAAGGTGATGGGTACAGAAAGCAAGTTTTGCAAATGAAGAGTGGACCACAGTGAATGGTCACACATCACTAATGTATTCAAACTACAAAACTTATGCCGACTGAGATAACTGTTACCTGGATTGACACAACAGAAAACTACCTCAAGACTCATCAAAAGCAGATTCTGGCTCCCGAATCCCTCACAGCCCCCAAGGGGACTGAGCAGCTCTGAGCAGCAGTCCTGCCCACTCACAACCCTGCTTCACAGCTTCACAGGCATGAACTAAGAAAGTCTTCCCCACCAGGTCTGCCGTCCAGGACAAGCTGTCTACCAGGAAGGGCTTCAAAAGGCAGGCTTCCACCTACCTTGTTGAGGCAGCACTTGCCAATCAGCTGAAGCAGCTCATTGGTTCTCTCAGGTTCGTGGCCGGCCACAATTCTGGCTGGTTTGGCTGCCAAGGGTTCTCCTGACACCATCATGACCACATCTATGGCCTTCTGTAAGAAGCTAATTTTTGCATCTTTATCCTGAAATATTTCCACATAAAAGACAAACATTAAAGTAAATACTCTGGGGCTAGATAAATGGCTCTTACAGTAATTAAAAGTGTACAGTGCTATTACAAAGGACCCGAGTTTCAGTTCCCAGCAGCACATCAGGTAATTCATAAGCACCTATAGCTCGCTCGAGAGGATCTGACATCCTATTCTGGACTCCTCAGATACTGCACTCACACATTAACATATACATAGACATACACACATAGTTTTGTTTTGTTTTCCTAAAATGGAAACCAAGAACTCGGGAGGGAGACAGCATAGGGCTCAGCAGAAGAGCTGAAGGAAGGCAGTGGTAGATGAATATGATCAAATACACTGCATGAATGTGTGAGATTTTCAAAAAGTAAAAATGTTTTAAAATAAAATTTTGATTTTAAATACTTTGAGGAGTTTGTATATTCAATATATTCAATAGGCCCAGAACGGTGCCTTTTTATATGGAAAACTAATTTTAGATACATAACAAATTCAGAATTTCTGACTGTTTATAACCTTTATGAACTTTCATTGATTACAACAAAATCTACTCATTCAAGCTTTTGATGCCACTAATGGGATAGCATCAACCTATAAAACAATCTGTTTTGGGCTTTTTGTTTCTGAGGCATGGTCTGTGTGGCCTAAGCTGGCTTCAAGCTCCTGTGTCTCATGTCTCGGTCTCTTCAGTGCTAGTGCACCACCATGCCTGGGCACTAATCCTGATTTTTTTTTCTTTTTGAGCAGGGTCTTGCAGCCTTGACTGGCTGGGCACTCACCGTGTAATCCACGCTGGCCTTGAACTTGCAGGAATCCTCCTGAGTGTTGGGCTTATAGCTATGCATCCCCACAACTGATTGTAATACTACATTTTTTTACATTTATGCATGTATATGTGTATAGATGTGCATACATAAACACGTGGCTGCAACGGTGGGGATTGTTACACATAAACATGCGCCCGCATGCGCACACGCGCACGCGCGCGCACACACACACACACACACACACACACAGATCCACCTCAAGTATCAATCATTCCTCGGGACACCATCTATTTGGTGTTCTGAGACAAGGTCTCTGGGTCCCAAAGCTCACCTACTTCCTTAGACTACCTGGTCAACAAGTACTCTCCAGCTCTGGGATTACCAGTATACACTGTCACACTCAGCTTCTCACTTGGGTGCTGGGGGACATAATTCAGGTCTGCATGTTTGCATGGCAAGCACTTTACCAGCTATCTCTTCAGGCCCAAATTCTGCTTTCAGTAGATAAGTCTAGCACAGTATGCAGTTGCCACACATGAGAAAATGAAACAAGAGTGGGTACACATAACTCAGCAATCAACCAGCATTGCATTCTACCCATCTATCAGCGTAGACATAATACACACACACACGAGTGTGCAGCTTGTAAAATGTGCTCTATTCTGTAAGCTAAGAGTGTGGAGAAAGGGAACTCACAGCAGACCTACCTTGACGTTTTCTGACTTCATCTCAGCATCTGTATAGAGGCCCTTCATGAAGCCAGTTATCCTAATCACCTGCCAAACACAGAAAGGGACCATCATACACAGCTCACTCTGCAGCCCCTTCACTGACCTCATCCACTGAACCCTGCTCTCAGGAGAGGTCAGGACCCAGTCACACCTACAGCTCTAATCGCTTCATCTCCTTCCTCAACAAAGGTTTGATGCCTACTAAATGCAGTGCCTGGGCTTCAGCGACCAGCCAGCTATGAGACAGCAAAGACTATGGTCACTGAACAGGTGCTAGGAGGCTCACAGTAGGGAGGGAGGGTCAGGGGATGCTGGAACAACATCCGACTGAGGCCAGAGACTGGCAGGGAAGAGCTGGGAAGCACACACCAAACAAACGAAAACCACCACCAAGTCCAGGCCAACAAGTTCCATTAAAGGGATGAAAGCCACGTTGGGTGGCAGGAGTCTGAACCTGAGGCCAAGATGGTCTGACTCCAGTCTCTTTGTAGCAACTTGGGACCAGAAACCAAAGCACTCCAAGGAGACACAAACAGCTTTTATCTAGCAGAGGACCTGACCACAAAACCCTTCCCCAGTACACTCAGACCAAGCCAGGGGAATGGAGTCCAGAAAGAAAAGGAGCTACTTTGCCTGGGTATCTGAAACCAGAAGTTCCAGAAGAGTCGTCATTTCTACCATAATGGAGTGTTCTCCCATCCAATCATATTTGTTCTCTCCCCACAGAGCCTCCTCCTACAAGTACCCTGTAGCCCTAGTTACCCCTACAGAAGGACAATAATTTTCTGTTCCTCCATGCCCCTACAACCAGCCAGAGTTCTGCATTCTCAAAAGTTCATGTTACTAAAAGAAAGTAAGACAGGAAAAAAAAAAGACAAGAATGTAAATGTGGTATTAGAAAGAACTCGTATGACCAGACTTGTGGTACATAGTAACATGTTACCATGGGTACAGGAGGCAGGCTTTAAAAACATCAGCAGCAAGACATCCCCACGTGAATGTCACCTCCTCTGGGATGGGGCTACAGCTACTTTGGCCGCATCATTCTAGTTATTAATTAATCTAGAAGAGTCCATCTCACAATAAACTATAGGCCAGACACATTGCTGGGCTGGGCTGGGCTTGTGCTGGGTCATTTTGAGGAGACAGCTGGGTGGCACATGGACCATCAGGGGATCCCCATTTAACATTCCTGAAACTGACTTTGCTTCAGGTTTTCCCAGGACCCTGGCAGTTTAAACTGTGAGCAGCAACTGTGACAAGTGACAATCATGTCTGAATTGAGGCTTAATGAAGAAACAGCTGTGGCTAACTCATAAAAGAGACTTGAATGCAATAGTCAGGGAGAGTAAAGAACCTTCAGGGAGGCACTCTACCTCTGCTCTGAAGAAACTTTCAAGTACATCAACCCTGACACCCTTATCAAGGAGGGGACAGCCAAAGTACTTATCTTCATACCAGAACAGACTGGCTTCACCACTAGATTCAGTAGAGTCTAAAAGAAAAGGAGCCCTCACTCTTCACCTGTCTACCTGGTCCACAGACATCCCCCACGTCAACATCCCTCTTCCCCCATAAGCCCCATTCCATTCCTGAGTGATCTGAAGATGAGGCACACTCCCGGGAAGCCATAGGCTGATGGTACTAACAGAATACAACACAGGCTTAGCAGTCTCCACTGTGATAGGCCGGTGCCATGATGCCTAACTCTTCGTGACTCCTCCACTGTTGAAGAGTGGCAACTGCCTGCTTCACAGGGCTCTCCACACAGCCAGTCCCTTCCTCAGACCTTCCAGGATAGGCTATGAATGCCTCACAGTCTGGGAGAGGAGACTCCCAGGCAGCAGAGCCCTTTGGGATGTGGGTGGATTCCAGATCATTCTGGACACACCTAAGATTAACAGACAGGGCCCCATTCCAAGACAGTACCCATTACAAGCTAAGGTAGGTGGACCAAATGAGTAAAGAGAAGGGTAGACTACAGTGTCCAACCTACTAAGGCAACAGGGACAACAGTCTGAGGGACAACACCAGGGGAAGAACGTCAGCTCTGGAGACTTGCTTCTAAGTCCCAACCACACCCCAAGTTCCACAGCACCCTGTGGAGTACCATGCCAATTGTGCACATCCCCTTCAGTGATACTCTGGGTTACCCAGAGCCTTGACAGACTGCACACAATTGTGACTGTTGTACAATGTTATATATCTCATCCAATGTAGCTCCCTGGAGATTCACTAACAAATGGAAGACATGCTCTAAAGAGACACAATGGTAAGTGTGGAGGGAAAAAAGATGAGTGTTTCTTGAGGGGGCCCAGAAGCCTCCTTGTAAGAGGTGGTAAAGTACGGCAGGTTCCAAGACCTAGTGGGCCTGGGAACCTAACATGGAAGGCACCTTGGCCTTTGAAAGCTCTTACCCAGGCCCCAGACAGAGACCTACACCCTACCCAGGCCTCAAGTATAAGCACAGCGCAAATCCATAAGTCCAACACACACTCCAGCTCCTAAGAGCAACTTGACCCTGGGCCTAGACCCTGTCCCAGGGCTCACCCTCAAATACCGATGTCACCCCTGGCCTCCACCTCCTCCCAGCCCCACCTCCTGGCTCCAGCCCCCTAACCCACAGACCTAGACTCTGACCCGGGCCTTATATCTCCACCCAAACCACTTGACCAGCGCTCTCTACTCTACCCTGACTCCAACTGGAACCTAACCCTGACCCCGACCTGGACCTGCACCTCCACCCCTCATCGCACTCTCAATCCAGTCAGCACTCGGAGCCTGATTGTCACACAGACCTCACCGCTGACTCTGATCCTCACCTTCATCTGAGACTAATCCTCATTTCGACTCGAACCCTCATTGGCATCCTACACCGCCCCTCACACTACCCAGTCCTTCAATGCTACCTGGTCACTCACCTTGACCCGACCCTAATTCTGACTCTCATCCTAAAACGAATCCTACTCAGACGCGCATCCTACCTCGACCCTCACCCTACCCGGACCCTCACCCAGACCCTCATTCGGTCCCGAACCTAACCCTAACCAACACCGACCCTTACTCCGTCCTACACCCTACCCCAACCCTCAACCCGTCCCGCCCCTACCCGGACTCTTAACCCGTCCCGCACTCTACCCCCTACCCTCACCCCACCTCAACCGGACCCTGACCTAACCCACACCAGCCCGCGCCTACCTCGGTGATGATGTCGTGCAGGTAGCGGAACGGTGGCTTGTTGAGCAACTTCTCGGTGAGCGGCGGCCTCCGGATCACCTTGCCCAGAGCCTCCTGTGTCCGCCGCACCACTGCCGCGTTCATGGCGCTGCCG
The DNA here is from genome assembly GCF_004785775.1 of Grammomys surdaster. Lineage (NCBI taxonomy): Eukaryota > Metazoa > Chordata > Mammalia > Rodentia > Muridae > Grammomys > Grammomys surdaster. The sequence goes on from NW_021620869.1 coordinate 3,854,710, forward strand.
CCCGCGACCGCTCGCGCCCCTTCTCGCGCGCCGCGCCTCTGCCCGGTGCCCCGAGATGCCCGCCGTCCCGGCGCGCCGGTCTCCCATCCCACAGTGCACCGCAGCTAGCCACTGCGCCTGCGCGTGCCACCAGCACCCGGTCTCTAGGGCCGCGCGGCCTTGGCAACGGACGCGCGCCCGGCCCCGCCCATCCCCTCCGGCCTCTCTAGCTGCGCGGGAGGACACGAGTGCTCCGCCTCTGTGGCTGCTCGAACCTAAGCCTGCTCCGCCAGCCACGCGCATCGCAGGGCGCTGCACAGCACTGCCCAGAGACGTGGCCATCCTGTGTGAGAAAAAAGCGACCATTTGTTTCTAAAGAGAGCATTTACAGTAACACCCACCAGGAAAATAACACTTCACATAAACTTGAAAAACGGACTTGACTCCTTTCATCCCTTCATTCCGGTTCCCTGTCCAGCACCCCCTGCCTTAGGTAATCTTTAAAATGATGTCAAGGGGAAGGACTGTGTCCTTCCACAATTTCTGTGCCCTTAGTTCACCAGGGCGGGCACAAAGCTGTGAAGTACCTAAGCCCTTAGGTTAGGATGCTGCAGCTTTCTGCTCCACACACACCCCACCTCACCCACACCACCACCCAAGGCTATGTAGGAGATGCCTCTTCAGGATCCGGTACTGCTGCTGTGCTGGAGATCTGGAGTTCCTCCGCCCAAATTGGTGGAACCTCAACTAGAACGTTGCCTCTGATCTGCCTACCATGGCTGCAGGCTGAGAGCCAGAAACTTCTTTAAGAGCGGTCTCACTCTGAGCCCCAGCTAGAGTTAGTTTCTGGGTGGGCAAAATTCAAAGAGCAGAGGTCCTGTCTCTAAACATTACCCCTAAGAACAGACCCACCCAGCTCCTACCCTAGAAAGTTCACTCTTGGCAGAATCCTGCTGTAGGCGTAGAGTTGAAGTTGTGGCTTGTCTGTGATGGTGGACCAGATGAAAGGAACACAGGTATCACTTAGAAGATACCTCTGACCTTAGGAATTCTACTGAGGCCCTGGAGCTTAGCCCCCCCCCCCCCCAATGGAGGGCCAAAGTACAGGTTTTGGCTGCTCTTTAGGAGTGCTAACCACCAGAAGACCTCCAGCCTATCTGGGTATCAACGTCTCTGAGAGGATCCCGGACAGAAAGTATTGTCAACCAACCTTCTGGGGACTGACCTAGGGGAGGCAACTTTGAAGAGTACAGTTCCATCTTCCAGAGCCTCACCCCTGCCTCTGGTCCAACTCACCCCTCCATACTGAAGAAAGAGTGGACAACATTCTGGTCATCAAGAAAGCAGGTCCCAGAAGGTGTAACCATTTCCTGCCTTCAAGAAAGATATCTGGAACCGGGACCTCCCCGGGGAAAGGAGGCAGAGGCCAGCATGGAGCCATTGGGGGGTTAGCCGAGTAGGGGCTACTAGCCTAAATCACCCCCTGAGATGAAGCAGAGAACAGTAAAGAGTCATTCATGGAAGAAGGTAACTGTTTAAGAATGGGAAAAGGGTTTCTAACTCAAAAGCCTGGCAGGGGAGGCTTTCAATACGAGCAGTTTCTGAGTGAATGAACAAAATAAGGATGGCTGTGACTCACCCCAGGAAACAGAAGCCACAAAGCAAAGTGGCTTGCAGGCCCTACCTCCCCCAGCTGGGAGGCAAACATTCCCAGAGACAAAGACCTGAGGATGTGGAACCTCTCATCTGCTGAGAGCCCAGGATGTGGGTCAGGCTTGGGCAAGGGCCTGGATTTGGGTAGCAGGGAAGGGTGCAGGAGTCATGGAGAGGGCGATAAACCTAGCTAGCCTACAGACAGAAAACAGGATGTCCACTCCATCTGAATTTCAGGCAAAACAGTTGATCATAAATGTATGGCAGATGGTTTTTTTCATTCTTTTATTTGAAATTCAAAACTGAATACCCTGCAGCTTTTGTTCTCTAAGCCTGTGAGCCCTGGTTGTGGCAACCAAAGTGTGTCCATGGAGCGGATCACGCAGCAGAAACAGGCATCTCCCACAAGTGTGGCGGCTCCCGCTTCTCAGGTTAGAGGTACAAAGCAAGGTCCCCACTGCTAACGTGCAGTCTCAGATGCTACACCTCCATTTCTGAGCTTCATGTCAGTCTTGTGGAAACTGGAGAGAGGAAGGAGGAGGGGAGGGAGGGAGGGAGGGAGAGAGAGAGAGAGAGAGAGAGAGAGAGAGAGAGAGAGAGCTGGAGAGAAGCATGTCCCTCTCACAAAGTTCTGCCTGGATGTTTTTCAGGATTTGAGGGTCTGGATCCCATCACCCACAAGGACCTCTGAGCTGCTCATACCAGTTCCCAACATCTTTAAGCTCTGCTGACCACAGCTTCTCTTCAGCGAAGGAGAAAAACTCTCCTTTCTGGGCACACAGAGTCAGGGTCAAGGGCTACAATAGAAAAGTACATTTGGAGGTGTCGTAAGCCCTGCCCTCTTCTGAGGGGAAAAGCCAGGGAGGGGAAAGCTTCCAGCTTTCCTAGGAGGGCTGAAGTGTAAAGATGAGAGCAGCTCGGTGGTAAAGCATTTGCCTAGCATGTGTGAGGCTTTGAGGCCATGTTCCATGGCCAGCAGTGTAGTGCAAAGAGAACACAAGGCTTTTCAGGTGATTCAGGGAGCTCCTACTAACACTCTGGTCACCCACCTTCTCTCAATGCAAGTTATAGTTTGTATAATTGTTTTACTTTTTTTTTTACTATGTCATTCATGTGTTTATTTTTTTCTTTTGTTTACTAGGGTAGATTTCACAAATAAAAGCCATATAGCTTTGTAAAGCACAATATGACATTTTGTTATTTATATACACAGTAAAATGTCTCAGTTCGGATGATTAATATGTCACTACCTCCTGTAGGTGTCATTTTTATGATGAGGCTATTAAGATCTAGTCTCTCAGCGATAATTTGATGCGCAATGTGCCATTCTGACTCATAGCCACTCTATTATAAACATGAAGTCTCCTTTCACCTTATACAACTAAACGTCAGACTCCTCCTACAGCCTTGACCAACGCCCATTTACTCTGATTCTGTGAGTTCAACCTTAAGTTCCATGTGTACGTAAGATAGTGTGACATTCATCCTCTGTGCCTCCATCCCCTAAATCAGATTGACCTGTGGGCATGAGAGAGCTGGCTCAGTGATTAAGGGCACTTACTGACCTTCTATATGACCCAAGCTTGGTACTCAGGTTTTGTGGAGCTTTGGGGATTGTGCTTGAGATTTAAAAATTAAGATGTGGTGACGTCTACATAGTTTAAGGCTTGCAAGATGACTCCGTTTGGAGACAGGAGTTGATTATAGTTAAGTGATCACTAGAGTAGACCTGAATCCAAATCCGGTCTGATTGGTGTCCTCTTAAGATTAGGACATGGATACAGACACACACATACAGACACACATACACACATATACACTCACATACACACTCACATTGATAAGCATATAATGTCACTGGGAGAAGATAGATAGATAGATAGATAGATAGATAGATAGATGCCAAGGAGACGATCCTCAGAATAAAACCAACCCCATCAACACTTTGACTTTAGATACCTAGCTTGCAAAATTGAGCCCTCAAACCTGTAGTTATAGCACCTCCACAGGTTGTCATACTCTGTAAACTAGAGCATCCCGATAGGCTCTGTGTGGTCCATTGTCTCTGGTCTACAGCTATCCTGAAGAACTCTTTTTTACTGGGTAGATAGTGGAAAGGTGTGTTCAGCAAAGTCAAGCCAACCTCCTCCAAGTCACAGAGTGAGACTGTGCCAGAACCCTGGCGAAAGGCAGAGCTTCAAACAGTAACAACAAGACCCAGCCCTTAAGGAACTCAGAGGTTAGGACAGGACACACTGCCCATGCTTCAGGAACTCAGCAAATATTTGCGGCATGCTTCACGCATGAATGAATACCACATAATAAATACTTGCTGCTTATTTGGCCTTTGCTGTGTGTCAGGGCCCATGTAGAGTTGGTCTCTGAGACTTGCCCAAACCTGCCAGTGGAAGGATCACTCTTTCCACTTTCCAGATCATGTTCCAAGGTCACACTGGCTGTTTCTATTCACGTGTTCATTGTAGAAGCCAGATGGGGAGATGGATGGCAAATAAACGGCTCATGGGCTGATCAACAAAAGTAAACAAACTCTATCTACAGCCTGGGAGACATGGGTCTGTTGGCGTAGCAACCCAGGCCATGGTCGATCTTCCACTGGACTCTTTGGTCCTGAGTCAACCTTAACCAGCAGGAGCTCAGGCTTTTTATATTCTTGATTTTCATAAAGATACATCCTTGCCATTTTCTGAGCATCAAAAGTAGACTGTGTTTGGACTGGAGAAATGGCATTTCCAGTTCCTAGCACTCATGTTAGGTAGCTCACAACAGCCTGTAACATCTCGGGGACACATCTTGGGGACCAAGTGCCTCTGGCATTCATAAGTAACTGCACTCACATGTACATACCCACCTGAAGACACATACACCTACTATAATTAAAAATAATAAGAGTAAATATTGTTCTGGTTTGAGAAATGTTGTACTTTGGGCATGTGTGTCTTTTCCACCAGGTTCCTCCAGTGTGTCCCTCTGTCTGGGTAATCTTGTCTGTGGTATGCCTTGCAGGCCTAAGGATGAAGGCAAGAAGAAATAAAAAGCAGGTCCCAAGCCTTCGCAAGTTGATAAAAACTAGTAAAGTGAAACTTGAAAACAAACTGAAAAATAAGCAATTTAAACAACAGAGTACAATCAAGAAGTACTGAAAAAAGCAGAGGAAGCTAAGGTACGCTGTAAAAGATGCTGTATCTAAAAAATCCATTCCATTGGAGGACCCAAAAAGCAAACAACCAGTTAAAACGATGGAGAGGAAAGAGGAAGAGAAGGGAGAGGTCAGTCCTTTAGATATGATGGATGAGGATGACTTACAGCTGATAAAAGATTTAGGACAAAAAGCATCTTTTCTCACAAGAGATCTTTCTTCTTCTTTTTTTTTTTAATTTATTTTTTTTGTGTATAGAGTTTATTCAGGGCATGGGGAGGGGAACCAGGAGGGTAGTAGAGGCAGGGAGAGAGAGAGGGGAGGGAGAGGAGGAGGGATTGCGGGAAGGGGAGAGGGAGAGAGGAGAGAGAAAGAGGGAGGGTGAGGAGGAGAGGGGAGAGGAGAGGAGAGAGAAGAAACGAGAAGCAGAGGAGTAGAAGCCGGCCATCAGCACGTGGAAAGAGGGGGAAGGGAAGTGGTCGAGGGGACAGGGAGAAGCACAAGGCAAGAGAGGAACAAGAGATCAAGAGAGAGAGAGGCAAGAGAAAGAAGAGATCTTTCTTCTAGTAAACTTGTTCTCGTCAAGAAATGAAAGCATGAGAGTGTGATAGAGAAATATGAAAAGGTGCCAAGAACTTTGCAAACTGCACCAGAGAAGAAGTTGATTCACCCGCTTCCCATCAAGGCTAAGAGTGGCATAATTCCACAGACTAGGGAGAAGCCAGTCACTGACATCCAGCAAGAAGAAGATGAAGAAGGGCTGGAAGTTGAGAAAGAGGTCATTGAAAACTCCAGACAAGAGCTGGCCATAGAAGAGCATGTGATTGTGAGAAAGAAGAAACTACAGGTCAAGAAAATACAGATGGCATCCTTGGCATCTGCTGTTCTAACAGATCCAGAAAGTCATATTAAAAAACTGAAAGAGCTGCATCCCATGCTGATGGAGCAGGACCCTGATGTGGCTGTCGTGGTCCATCTCACGGATAGAGTTGTTTAAGGACATCACTCCCTTGTATAAAATCTGGCCCCTAACTGAAGCAGAAAAATCTACCAAGATTCATAAAGAAACACAGAAGTTAAGAGAATTTGAAGGAGTCCCGATTAGCTGATACAGAGTCTATTTGGAAAATCTGGAGCCAGCAGTTAAAGACTGGAAGCAAAGGAAGCTGAAGAAGAGAAACGTGGTGTCCTCAAAGGCCTACCAAGGGCTGGCTGAAGTGGCAGTGAAGAGCCTGCGTGAACTGGTGGTGGCTCTGCCCCAATTTAGGTTTCCCAACATCATTGTACTGACTGTCTCTCTAGTGAACAATGGGTCAAACCCAGTATCTCAAATGCGTAGTGAAGCAATAAAGAAACTATTTAAACAGGATAAGTTAGGCCAAGCTTCTCTTGGTGTAATTAAAGTGATCTCTGGTTTTGTAAAGGTCTTACGAAGTTAAGACCAGAGATGTTAAAAAAAAAAACATTTTTATGCCTGCAGATCAAGGAAGTAGAAGTGAAAAAAAGACACAGAGGACATTAACAAACCAAAATGGTTCATGACTTTCAAGGAAAGGAGAAAAACTCTGCAAGAATGCTAAGAAAGTGGGAGAAAGCAGAGGAGAAACTAGAACGGAAACTTGGGGAGGCTGAAGCTTTGGAGAACACTGAGAGAGATGCTGAACATTGTGTCTGTGACCTACTTCAGAATACTGAAGAAGGCCCAGAGGTCACCTCTTCTGCTAGTGGTTCTAGAAGGTCTTGCCAAGTTTACACATCTTATAAATGTGGAGTTTTGGTTTTGGTTTTTGGTTTTTTGGGTTTTTTTTTTTATGATTTTATAGTGGTTCTTCATACCCTCATTGAGTCTGGTGATCTAAGTTATCAAGAAAGTCTTCACTGTGTTCAAACTGCTTCTCATATTCTTACTGGACAAGGTGATGTTTTAAATATTGACCCAGTGAAATTCTACACACATCTCTACAAGACACTGTTCATATTACAGGCTAGTTCTTCCAAATTCAAGCATTGGCCTTTTAGCAACTACCAGGATATTGATGCATACTTTTCCCAGAACAGGTCTCTTGCTTGATAATGAGGCTCAGGAAGCGGGGTGTTTCTACCTGAGCTGTAGGAGCTAGAGTACTGTAATGCACAGAACACCATACTGTGGGAGCTACACACACTTCGGAGACATTACCATCCCACTGTGCAAAGGTTTGCAGCACATCTGCTTGCTGGGGCACCATCTGAAGGCGCGGAGGCCCTCAAGATCTGCAGTTGAACTTTCTGAGACTTACAGCATGACAGCAATGACTTTCAACCCACCTATTGAATCTTTTTTTGTTTTGCTTTTTGTTTGTTTGTTTGTTTTTGTTTTGTTTTTTTGAGACAGGGTTTCTCTGTGTAGCCCTGACTGTCCTGGAACTCACTCTGTAGACCAGGCTGGCCTCGAACTCAGAAATCTGCCTGCCTCTGCCTCCCAAGTGCTGGGATTAAAGGCGTGTGCCACCACTGTCCTGCTCTATTGAATCTTCAAACTCCAAAAAGAAGCATAAATTTTTACAAGGAGACTCATTTTTGAATGAAGATTTAAATCAACTAATCAAAAGATATTGTGATGAGGCTGCTACTGAGGTACCACTGGATTTCACCAAGTGTCTGAAAACGTCATTCCGGTCGTACGAGGAACCAGTGAACTCCCTATATATCTGTACATAGTATGCAGATGCATACAGATGTGTGAGGGCCTGTTCCGTTTTGTACAAGGAAGACTTCCTAAGAATAATTGTATGAGAACTGGAGCAGAGCCACAGAAGACACTGCTTATTGGCTTGCTCTCCATGCCTTGCTTGGCTTGCTTTTTCATACAGTCCACACCAGGGAGTGGCACTGCCCATCAGTCACGAATTCTGTAAATGCCCTGCAGACATGCCATAGTCTAGTCTATGGAAGCAGTTCTTCAGTTAAAATTTCCTCTTCTCAGATGACTCCAGTGTGTGTTAAGTCGACAAGACTTAAACAAGACAGTTATTAAATTCTCTTTATAACTAAATAAATATTGTCATTGCAGAACACCATAGATGAAAGTAAATAAATAAATAAATAAATAAATAAATATTGTTTAAAAGGAGACCACACTTGGACTTTACATTAAAGTACGTGTTTTATTAAAATAATGCAAAAACAATACCCTTGACAGTGGCCCTTGAAAAGTGAACTTCATGGACACGCAGGCCCACTTGCTTTGTTCGGTCTGCACCTCAACACCTCAGACACACACAGGCACTTCAGATACTTCTCTTGTTGTTGCCATAAAACATCTGACAAAAGCAACTTAAGGAAGAATTCGTTTTGGCTCACTCTTTCAGGGTGTAGTCCCTCGTGGCAAGGACGGCATGGATGCCGAGGCGGCTGCTCACACTGCGCCCATGGTGAGGATGCGGGGAGAGATGCTGCATGGCCCCCGAGGCGGCCGCTCACACTGCGCCCACGGTGAGGATACGGGGAGAGATGCTGCATGGCCCCCGAGGAGGCTGCTCACACTGCGCCCACGGTGAGGATGCAGGGAGAGATGCTGCATGGCCCCCGAGGAGGCTGCTCACACTGCGCCCATGGTGAGGATGCAGGGAGAGATGCTGCTGCTGCTCCACTTCCATTTTCCTTATTCAGTCCAGGATCTCAGGCCATGGGATGGTGCTGCCCACATTCAGGGCAGATCTAGAAACCCCCTCACAGACACGCTCACACTTTTAACTCCAGAGTGGTTTTAGAGCTTGTCCTAGTTTGCTTTCCATTGCTGTGGCAAAGATCATGACCAAAAGCAACTTGGGAAGTCAAGGCAAGCGCTCAAGGCAGGAACCTTAAGACAGGAACTGAGGAACTGCCATGGAGAAGTGCCGCTGACTGCCTTGCTCCCTGTGTCTGCCTCAGCTACCTTTCATGTACCACCTGCCCAGGGGTGGCACTGCCCACAGTGGAATGGGCCCTATTACAGCAATCATTAATCAACCCCCCCCAAACTTGCCTACAGGCCAATCTGATAAAGACATTTTCTCTGTTAAGGTTTCCTCTGTTTAGGTGACTTTTGTCAAGGTGACAAAAGCAAACAAAATAACCTCAAAATCAAACAACAAACTGATAATCTTAACCTTCACAGGCACATGGTAACTATTTGTTGAATAGTGGTTAGATTATTATTAGAGATGTTCTTTCAAAAGGTTCTTAATAATCTGGCTATAATTTAGAAGTACACTATGGTTTTAATGAAAAGGGAAAGTTATAATGTTTCTTATACAATGTGGCCTCAGTAATGTGTGTCCCTCCCCATGTTTGTGTGTGTGTGTGTGTGTGTGTGTGTGAGAGAGAGAGAGAGAGAGAGAGAGAGAGAGAGAGAGAGAGAGAGAGGTGGGGGAGACAAACAGACAGACCAACAGACAGACATACTGGATGGATGGATGGATGGATGGATGGATGGATGGATGGATGGATGGATGAAAGAAAACCTCAGTCCAGTAGTTTCAGACTCTTGGAGGTTATGTCCCAGTGTTGTAGTTGTGGGACAGTTGCTCTGATCCTTTATGCTTCATTATACTTTCAATTTATTTCTTAATAAACGTTAACTATTAATGTTTTCAAGTCAGAAATTGTCAGCGAGAGCCAAGAAATAAGGATGTCTTTGAAGGAAACATGGTCAGAGACCTTCTGATTTCCCATTGTGGGATGACTGTCTTCTTTCACATTCATCTCTGGGAGTGAAGTTTGTCCAACGTGGGAGTGAGCCTGGAATTAGGGAGACAGCTGTGACCAGAAACAGTTGCCTTCCGCCATGCAACAGCAAACAAGTCTGGCCTTTGAAATCCTCGGTCACCTTACCAGGTAGTGAAGGATTTGCACTTACAATGCTTGGAAGAGCCCTGCAACCTTTCTACATGTGGAAGCCTGAAAGGAAACCCAGCCCCAGCCCCCCCCCAAGCTCAAGGCAGAGTCAAGGCCCAGTGCAGCACGATCTGAGCTCTCGACTGGGGTCTGATGGAGTAGCTTAAAGCCTTGGAGACACACAGAGATTCGTTTGTTTTGGCACGTGCTTGGGTTTCTTTTTCTGTTGCTATGATAAAATACTCAGACAGAAGCAAGATATGGGAGGAAGGGTTCATTTGCTCACAGTTCCAGGTAGTAGTCTACCATAGTGAGGTCATAGTGACAGGAGATTGAGAGAACTGTTTGCACATCTGTGACTCGACTGTGACCTGTCCACAGTCAGGTGCAAAGAGCAAGGATTAGTACACACAGACTCCTGCTCAACTCATTTCTTTATCCTTAGGCAGCATCCCTTGCCTATGGAATGGTGCCGCCCATGGTGGGTTGGATCTTCATATATCAATTCATGTAACCAAGATAACCCCCCATAGACTAACCTGATGTAAGCAATTCCATACTGACACTCTCTTTCCAAATAATTCTAGATTGTGTCAGATAACAATTAAAACCAAGGGTCACAGAGCACTTTGCTCTGTGGGAGATAGAGACAAAGACATTTTATTCTATTTCTCAAATAAACCTTTCTGTTGCTTAAGTCCTAAGCCAACACTTGCCAGAAAAGTCTAGCTGACTAGTGTCCAAAGTCAGATTAACTAAGCGCTATTTGCCTTTCTAAAAAATTACCGAGGACAAGTTTTACAGGTCAATCAGAGCACCGTGAACTTGAACATTTCTTCTGGAGTGAGAAATCTTGGCAGGCAAGGATCAGAAGATGCACCCCAGGCCAATACCAAGACCTGAGGAGCCTCAGACACCATGGAGAGCTCCTAGTCTTCCTGTCTTCCCATGTACTCTACACAGTCACCTGAACCTTGGCTACCCAGGCCCAGGCCCACAGGGAGTTCTCTTGCCTGGATACCTATACCCTCCATGCCTATAAGCCTGTGATGAAGCCTTGCTGGCCTCATGGTCCCACCTAGACAGCCTTGACTGGATGTTCCAGTAGCTGCCTTGGCTGTCTCCCGACCTGTACCGTATCATCTGTCCAGAATGTAAGCAAGCTCCCAGGAGGCAGCTTGGGCCCTGGCTGTCTCCTCAGGACCTCTGTCATCTCTCCTTTCTGGGGAGACCTGGCCAAAGTCTTCTTTCTCAGTTCCACTGCCCCAGGCACCCCGTATTCAAGAAATTGGTTGAATTAAAGCCCACTTTCCAGATGTTTCTACCAGAAGTGGTCTCAGAAAGCAGACAGTAAAATGAGGCTTGAGAGCTAAATCAGCAAGGGTGCAGGAAAGGAAGACCTGACAGTCTCCCACTACTGTAAAGACCACGGGGCAACCTTCATTGTGGTGAAGTTAGGTTGTTTTACCAGCAGGGGGCACCATCTCCACTAGTTGGAAAGACGTTGGAATATCCCATTCTGTTGAGGAGGTCCCCTATAGAAAGTTTGGGGACCTTCATGACAGCATAGACTCTTGCAACTAAAGAACAGAACTAGCTGAGGATCAGATTTGAAATTAATTCCCAAGAAATGGAGTTCCAGGAAGGCTTAATTCTCACCTCCAAGGCCACATTCCCAATTGAGAAGCAATATGGCCCTTTGACTGGAAAGGTAATATCTAGGCAACTGTCCCTGATTCTCCAGGCCTCTGGAGGTGTCCCACCCCTATGCACTCTTCCTCCTTCTCAAAGACAGTGAGTGATGGTTATTCCAGAATCCAGCTCAGTCTCCTATTGAAACAGATGACTAGGGTCAAGCCCAGGCAGAACCTTTCTGGGACCTTCCTGGCCCAGAGAATGGATGAAGTACTACAGGGGCTGCTGGTAATCCAGCTGGTGTTGCACAGACAACAGGAACCAGGCAAGTGACACCCAGGACTGCACAGAATACAAAGGGGAATGGATCGGACAGCAGGATGTGAGTTTTGACCACAGTAGGAGCCTTTCAGACCTGACAGCTCAGGGACAGACCTTGACCATGGTGACATGGCATTCTCAAATGGCCACCAGCTATGAAAACGATGAAACTTTAGCTTCCTTCCTAGGTATAGCTCTGGCTTCACACGGGCACTGAGTATGAGAAATGACTGCAGGGTCATTTCCTGGATCTCTGCCAATGTTGTTTCCATTCCGCAATAATACTGATTTGATTCCAAGAATAATGCATTAGAGAAAGGGTGTTTAGAGCATGGTTGGGGACTGATGAACAGGGTTGTTTGAGAGGCTCAGAGCTCAGCCCATGTGCAAAAGGAAAAGAGGAGGAGTCTGGTTGGTAGCCCTGGGAAACAGGCGGTGGGGATGAAGACAGTCTTCATCTGAAAAGAGTCATCAAAAATCTTTCCTGGGTAAGTGGCCTTCCAGAGATGGATGATATGGGGATCACCATGAGCCTGCAGGGACAAGTAACTCGGGAATTCTTTAGTTTTCTTTCTTTTCTTTCTCATTTTCTTATCAAATGTGTATACTGTGCAGAGCAGAGGAATAGGCTGAAGTATTCTCAAACTATTTACAAAGTTTAACTATGTTTTTAAGAGTCCCCATGTGTTCTGTCTTTGGTAAATCAGACCTTAAGCTAGCACTCCATGCTCCCTGTGGGACCCAGTTATGTGCAGAGGCCAAGCTAAGCAGTGCTAACCTGAACCCCGAGAAGCAGGAAATGTGAGGTGAGTAGCATGTGACCCCTTGAGGTCTGGAAGGTACAGAGTGAGCAGGGGTGGGAGCCTGCTGGAAATTTCTGCCTTCCATTTTTGTAGAGTGGTGTTTGCCATGATGGCAGTTTCAGATCTTATGATTGGCCAGCGGTAGCCACCGTGTTCCAGAAGCCACACTATGAGGATGTCAGGAACTGTCTCTTTTAATCCTCAGAACCCCAGGATAAGACAAGTCAAAAAAAAAAAAACACTCCAGAAAACAACAGGCAAAGGGCGCAAATAGACATTCCTCCAAAGAAGACGTGAAAGTGACCAAGTCCATGAAAAATGGTCCGTGTTAGTGACTAAGGAAATGCAAATCAAGGAGTGGGGAGATGATTTGGTGGGTAAACCATGAACAAGCCTCACAACCTGAGTTTGATTCCCAGAAGCCTCATAAAAAGCTAGATGTGGTAGCATGCATCTCAGCATTCCTGGGACTAGACGGGAAATGGAGACAGAGAACCTCCCAAAACCTCATAGGCCAGCTAGTCTGGAGTAGACAGCACAGCAGCAAACAAGAAAGACAGACTCTGCCTCAGTATGGGTCAGCAAGGAAGGACAGACCTGGCTCCCAAAAGTTGTCCTCTAACCTCCATATGTGACCTGTGGCAAGGGCTTACACTTGCACACACACAAAAACACGTTAAAGAAAAAGCATATCAACCCACAGTGAGATTCCACTTCTCATTCCTTAGGACAGTGGTGTAGTTTGAATGTGGGCCATCCTGACAGGCTGATGCTGTTAGTGTTTAGTCTTCAGGTAGTGGAATCAAATCTCAGCTGTACAAAATGCTCTGTGCTTAAAAGTAGAAGGAATGTTCAATTCCATGCTATATGTTTTACCACAGTGACTTTCTCTTTTTTTGAGACAGGGTTTGTGTAGCCCTGGATGGCCTGGAACTAGACTAGGCTGGCTTTGAACTCACAGAGATTTGTTTGCCTATGCCTCTGGAGTGCTAGGATTAAAGGCACATGCCACCACCGAAGTGTTGGAGAGATGCTCACTGGATGAAGCTCTTGCCGCACAGGTGTGAGGACCAGAGGTTTGTATCCTCAGCATCCACATAAGCATAAAGCAGAGGTGATGGGCCTTCTACAGGGGACCCTCTGAGCAAACCAACTAGCTACGCTAGCTGAACTGGCAAACTCCAGAGTTAGTGAGAGACCCTGGCTAGATAAATAAATTGGAAAGTGATTGGGGAAGAGACTTGGTGTTAACCTCTGGCCTCTACACGCCCGTATGTGCATGCACACCTGCACTCATGCAAACACACACATACATGTGCCACACACACAAACCCTCAAAGGAACTGCAAGCATCAATTCCATTTTGTGGAAGAGATCAGTGAGAGCTGATAGCAGGTCTCATCTGGGACTGGATAGGTATGGCCACAGACCCTAGGCTTTCCAGAAGTTATTTACTCTTGACCAGTTGGAACATTATGCCTGAGATGACCCCATGATGGGGGAGGAGATGCCCATATCTGGTCTTTCCTGAGACAGAGATTCAGGCATGTTTTCTCAATATTCATTTAGTAATATAGGCCATTCTCTTTGTTCAATCCAAATAGATAAATTTTTATGTGTGCTTTGCAATTGTTATAAATTTAGGACAGATAATACTGGGCATAATGCTGGCATTGAGAAAAAAAAAACCAGGTCTGCACCGTGCAAGAAGCTGCTGAATGAGCCCAGGCTCGTTCTTGGGACTCTTGGGGATCCTCACGAAGGAGCATGGAATGAATGGCTGCTTTTGTTGAGTGCAGTGAAATGTTACAAACAAACAAACACAAAAAAGCAAAAGCATTCAACTTGTTGAGACTTACAAGGTTCTCCAGGAGTCTACCCTTGTAGTCAATGTGGCCTATGCTGGGCTTGAGAGTGAGCCTGCTGCCAGCATGGTGATTGCTCTGGGGATAGGGTAGGGACTGGAGCTGGTTCCCAACTAGCCAGAATGAACCCATTAGCAGCTGGGGGCTCTGTTTTCCCGGGCATTCCCATTGTCTACTGTTGACTTTGTGCCTGCAGAGACATTGAAATCTGAAAAAGAAAAAAGAAAGAAAAAAAGAAACCACAGTCTTCAACTTTTTCCAGAAAGATAAAAGGTGAGATGTCACTGGAGAGCCACACCAAAGCTTTCTTCTGACCTCCAAAGACTCCTCCCTGGAGCTAAAACACACCCAGAACAGCTGGAGATCAGCCACAGGGCTCCTATACAAACCGAACAAAGGGTTGGATTGCTACAAAAACGTTGTTACAGAAAGTGGGTCAGCCATTTAACGATAGTGCGGATTGGAGTCCTTGGGCTAGCTAGCTAGCTCTCCCTGCCCCTCCCCACACACACACAGAGGACAATACATCTGAAAGGCTAGGGTATCTAGGGATAGACACAGACATGACTCTTGTAGGTATCACTGAGGTGGTTTTGGATAGAGAAACCCCCCAGCCATAGAAGGAGAGCTTCAGACAAAAGAAGCCAGACTTTCAAGCCCAAGTGAGTACCAACTCCTGGGAAAGTTCCATCCTAGCCAGCACAGAATATTTTAAAGAAGAGTTCATCTCTGAGTTTACATAAATATGATCTGGCATTTGACCTGAGCAGAGGCTGAAGAGCAGCAGGAAACATAGGAAGAAAAGAGTAGAGAAAGAAAGGAGATTTTTTAAAAAAAATCACACTTTGGATACAATGGTTCTGGGGTTTGGCTATGGGCTGAGCATGCCAACCAAGGCCTCATGAGTGAGAAACTTGGCCCTCTGTGTAGTGGTTCTGGGAGGAGGAGGTGCTTAAGACGTGAGACCCAGTGGGTAAAGAGATGGCTAAATGGTCAAGAGCACTTGGTGTTCTTGTAGAAGACCCACATTCAATTTCTAGCACCCACATGACAGCCGACAACTGTCTGTAACTCCAATCCTGTTGGATCTGATGCCCTCTTCTAGCCTCCAAAGGCACTGCATGCACATTGTGCACAGACACACATACCAGGCAAATACACACACACACACACACACAATCTTAAAATGAAATGAAAACTGAACTCCAGTGGTCATTGGGGGTTCTGTCCTTGAAATGACTTAAGGAGCCCCAGGTTAGTCTCTAAGGAACATTATTTAAAGCCACCTCCTCTAGCTTCCTGTCTCACTTCATGATCTTCTCCCACGTGCGTTCCTGTAATAACACCAAGAACCATGATACAGCACAGCAGAGAGGCCCTACCAGAGCTGGCAAGACCTTAGACACCAAGACTGCGAGATGGAGCGATGCTTACCTTTGAGGAAACAGGGAAATAGTTCTTATTTTAAGTGGGCTTCAAATTGAGGAGGACTCTGAATGTTAATGTTAAGGCAGGAAAATGAGTGGGAAAACAGGAACCCACGATCCACTTGACTCGAGCTGTATCTGCACTCCTTTTTAAACAGTGCACTGTCCCGCCTAGCACCTCCCATTGCATCAAACTGCACGCGCGTGTGCACGTGCATACACACACACACACACATACACACACATACACACACACACACACACACACACACACTCTACTCCAGTGTACTCCAGGCCTTCCGTCTCTTAGTAACCCTTGGAAATTTTCCTCCCATCGTTACTTTCCTTTCAAACATGACCCAGGATATATGGGAACTTAAGAGAACGAATGAGCCAGTTATGGGTGTCTGTGCAGTAAAGCAAACTGTATCTTCTGAATGAACTTTTAGGGGAAACTCCCGATTACTACTTTAAGCCTATGCATAATTGGATGTGCATATGATTAAAACCATATGCATTGTGGGAAAGAAGAAGTGTAATAAAGACTTATGTAATCCAAACCTGTCAGTCAACATAGAGAACCATCCACACTACAACCTTTAGACACCAACGCCTCTTCTTCCTCCTCCTCTTAGGCCCCATAAAAGAAGTCTGGGACAATAACCATTGCTCTTGGGCATTCTAGCTCCCACATAGAGTACTTTTTACTGTCTCTTTAAATACGACTTCTTGGTACTTTACTCTGTATGTGCTTTTTTAATTGTCTGAATAAGACACTAAGAACCTAGAGACACCTGGCCCAGTCTAAACAAAGTCACTGGCAACAAGGTGATATAACTTAATTACTAGGATGACAACCAGCAGCTCCACAAGAGGGAAGTCATGCCTGGCTCTGGAAACCTAGACAACGCCCCAGGGCTAGTGACGTCATGGATCTTGGAGGAGAACCTATGGCCACCACTGTACCAAACCAGCACAATCTTTAACTATATTCTGGATATCTGTCCTTATACCTGCATGGTATAAGTATGGTCCTCAGACCTCACCAAGGGAACTTCTCTTTGCAACAGACAGACCATTCTAGAAAGTGTGCATTTTTCACAGAGGCGGCGGGGAGGAATAGTGATATCTTCTTTACTGTTTTCCAAGACCTCCATGTAGTTTTTCTGGTTTAGTTTATAGAGTTGTCTCTCTTATCTGAGATTTTGATTTCCTAGACCCATATCCACCATTCTGTGTTCACCAATTCTACAGGGGTTTTTGGTTTGGGTTTTGGTGGTGGTAGGTTTTTGGTTTTGTTTGTTTGTTTTGTTGGTTGGTTGGTTGGTTTTTAGTTTTGGGGGGGTGTTTTTGGTTTTGTTTGTTTGCTTGTTTGTTTTGAGACAGGGATTCTCTATGTAGCCTTGGTTGTCCTGGAACTCCCTCTGTAGACCAGGGTGGCCTCAAAGTCAGAGATCTTCCTGAATACTGGGATTAATGGAGTGTGCAGGTAGGCTTGAAGATTTTTTTTTAAAGAAAAAAAAAAACAAAACAGGGCTGTTATAAGTCTGAGTAGTGAATGTCATGAGTACCACAGCTCTGATTTTAGCTGTTTGTGTTGTTGCTGTGGATGTTCTGTGGATGTGCACCAAGGTGTGTGTGTGTATGTGTGTGTTTTATTTGTTTTTATCATCCACCATTTGATCTGTAGACTGTTTATAATGTCTGCATAGGTTTGGACCAAGAATATAAACTTAGTCATCTCCTGAACCTAGTTGTTTAAGAAATCACGGTGTTCATATTTACCTAATTATTAAAAATAAAGTCTGGCTAGGCGGTGGTGGCGCACGCCTTTAATCCCAGCACTTGGGAGGCAGAGACAGGCGATTTCTGAAGTCGAGGCCAGCGTGGTCTACAGAGTGAGTTCCAGGACAGCCAGGGTTATACAGAGAAACCCTGTCTCGAAAAACCAAATAAATAACTACATAAATAAATAAATAAATAAATAAATAAATAAATAAAGTAAGTTAGTAAGTAAGTCTGGGAAATGGATGAAGGTCAAATAAAAGCTTTGGCCCCACCACGTGAAGACCTCAGTTCCACTGCTGGTCACATGACTAGAGTCGTCATGCAAGCCATTCTAAGCCTGCACTAAACGTCTGCTTAGAAGGATGTTTTATTTTATACTTAAGAGTTGATAACTTTTAAAAAGTTATTTTGTGAAATTATAACCATACTTATACAAACGTATTACATACATCACGTACATATACAAGATTATATATGTTTTACAATTATTTATTTGTATGTGTGTGCGCAAGTATGTACGTATACCTACATCTTCACTCACCTGCCCATGTGTGCCACCAAATCCAGAGGCCAGAGGACATCCTTTGGGAATCCACTCTTTTTCTGCCTTGTGGATCTTAGGGCTGGAACTCAGGTAGTTAGGTTAGATGGCACATGCATTTACCCAGTGTGCCATTTCATGGGACCCTACATATAATAAGTTATTGCAGGATATATATTTTGTAAAATCCAGAAAAATTAAAGAAATCATGTTTCCTTATATTTCAAGGAGGAAGAATGTAAAGTTGGGGGTGTGTCTTCCTGGTTTGCTTTTTAAGTATATATCACACAAAGATAGGTGACCTACACACTTCACTGTAAGGTAAATTCATTTTAGAAGATTACCTTGCAAACCTGGGTTTTTCAGCCCAATATTTAGCTTCAAGGTAGGCGTTTCTGGTAGAGGCATTCCACAGTGAGCCTTGCCTCCTTGGCACCGAGAACAGAGAACAGAACAAGACGTCCCGAGACTCCTGATCTTTGACCCCAAGGTCAACCATCTGAGGCCAGGACAGCCAGGTTGGACTAGGCTTGTGACTCTGAGTGCTCAGCTAATGCATCACAAGTGCAGGAAGTGGATAAAGGAAACACCCGGTGACTTCCATCAAATCCAACTCCCCGCCCCCCACCCCCGGGAATACCATTGCCCTGAGACAAGGCCTCCATCAGCCTCCGTTGCATTGAGCGGACATATTGTGTCCACCAGGAACAGAAGTAGTTAGCATCCACTCCTTGCCACACACATCCAGAGCTATCATTCTGTGGTTGCGCCTGTGTTCCAGGGAACCTGCGTCCGAGGAGCACAAGGTCTCCATGGCCTTGAGAGGTGGCTAGTGAGGAGCACTTACTTGATGGAGTGTATTTCATGACAATGGTTCCACTTTCATTCTTCTTAACAGAACTTGGGAAGATTGTTTTCTAGCTAATGAATCTCAGAAAGCTGGTTCCTTATTGCAACTGAACAATGGCAACTCTTATTTGCTAGGAATATGCTCTAGTGGCTGTGCAGATCTGAGCCAGAGCTGGGGACTGAGTGTCTCTCCATCTATATGGCCTTGGTTGCCACCAGTTTGCTAATGGGTCATTGTAGCAGCTTAGATATGGCCA